>NC_087204.1:46209709-46439709 GCF_015104395.2 Macrobrachium nipponense
CCGACTGGGATCCAAGGAAGGCGAGGACATTGATAAAAAATAAGACTGAATTATATTCGTTTGATTTTTTTATGATTGCTTTTTGACTTTGAATAGCTAGGTCAGAGTTAATTATGTTAAGCAATTATGAAAAGAATAAGAAGAAAGGCGAACATGGCTAATAAAACAAGAATAACGGGAATAGTCAAATAAAGCAGATTAATATAATATATATATATATTGTCGATTTAAATATTCATTAATATTACGTATCCGAGAGAGTATAGACCTAGACTAATCATGTGGGAAAATCAGAAGTCCAGTTTAGGCCCACTAAATGTGTCATGCAAATTATTTTATTGATCAAAGGACCAAATTAGTTTAATTAAACATCGTTTTCAAAGAATGTTAACGCCTTGATGTATTATTTATCGGCTGTAGGAGACGAAATGACAACACCCCAGTGCAGTACGATACGTTGAGTAAAGACTCGAGCGGCAGCAAAGCCAACTTCAAAATCTTCGGTATGCTGTCACGAAGCTAGAGTTGAGAATAAAATAGAAATCGTGGACCCATCGGTATATATTTTCCTTACTTTGCAAAATAATTATCTTTAATACGTTGAATAAGTCTACTCAATTCTGATGTAATTTATTTCAAGTATAGCACCTTTGAAAGGAAATGTTATTTATTGTTACGTAAATAATCTGGCACCTGCATACGGCAATATTTCCTTAACGAACAATGAATTAAGAAACTACGCCAATTCTTCGTTGGCCGACTGTACATAATATTATTTATCTTTGTGTACTCTTTGCAGTGTTGTCCAAATAGCTTAACATGTCTCTGGTATGTCTTTTCCAAGAGCTTGAGGGGATTATGGCTACACTCGGTTTCATATCTAGGTAAGAACAGTTAGTCGCAAAGTAGCGTAATGTGGCACTTAACCTTTGATAGGGCGCTATGGATTTCCTCATACATCTGTCCTTTTGCACGACCGTTATAATCTTTCTAGAAAATTCAATGTTGCGTCGATCATCCTTAGGTAATTATACCAATCCCTGGGAAGTACCTGTATTTCCTGTAAAAGCGATAAATGTGAGTTTTTCTTCCTTCAATAAGCAATCATGACCCAATATTCTTTTTCGTGTTTTTTTTTTCTTTTATTGTTACATTGGTTGCAACGTCACAGAGTCTGAGCATATATGGTTCATTATCAGATATTCCCTCTGCCACGTCTGAACAATATGGTTTTTTTTTTTTTTTTTTTTGGAGTCTCCTCCCACTCAGTTCTTATCGTGCGACGCGATCGAGCATGAGTGGCCGCCTTTGTATCTACTAATCAATCCTATTGTTACAACGCTTTGCACAATGTCCACCCTAGGGTTCTGAAGAATAAAAAATATATACATTTATACCCATAAAAACAATAAATTATAATGTCATCAATATACTGAAATTCAAGGACAAATAAAAATGAGGCGGAAGCAGAATTGTCTACTACATTCCAACTGGGTTTCAATATCCACATAAAAAGTCAAACAATCCCAGTTAGGAATCAAACAAGATCCTTGAACTTTTTCCCCTGAACTCAAAAGCTGTCGTAGACAACACTTTCGCTGACATATTCGCATATCCAGAAATACACTTCAGAAGCATCTTTGTATACTGCTGAACTCCAATTCGTTGATCAGTGAGTCTTAAACTTGAATAGATGGCGAATTCAAAATTATAAGAGAAAAAAAAAACAAAAAAACACAGGAATCTCTACATCTTTACAGAACCTGAATATAGCATAGCTAAAAGAGACCTAATAAATGCTGCAGTTTGTTTTCGCGCTGCTGCTCCTCTGTTTATCTGAATTGCCATCCAAGGTCCAGATAGTACCCTTTTTTCTGAACCCTGCTACAATCAGACGTCGATCAGTACTCGTTTTGGAACTTATCTATAAAGTCGACATTAATATTCGACGTATTAAGCGTCAATTCGCAAATTCAATAGATTTTATTATAACTATGTAAATATAGGGAGCCAAGATGCAACAATGATGATGGAAAACGCACTTGAATACAGGACATCCAGACATTCAAAAGACGCCCCAAAAGCTGAAGCTATGGCGATAACCAGAGAGAAATCATTTGCGTACTAAAAGAGCAATTTCCAGGGAAGGCCAAATCTAACCGACTCGCAAAATGAATGGGGCCCGTCACATGAACCAGATGAGGTCCTACAGGAATAAATTAGAAGAGAAAGAAAACACTGGTGATGATAAAACTGATCTACCTGAGCTGGTGTCTGAATACATATAATACTCAAGGTCCTTTAAATATACTCGGAGTATATTTAAAGGACCTTGATAATACTGAGCAATAATTTCATAAAACTGATTTGAACAGCCATTTTATCGAGATGTGACGGTGTTCTTTGCGTCGGTAGTTTTGTCCTGTGATATCGTTTCGAGCTACAAATTTGTGCTTCATGGCTGTGGTCAAGGACCAAAGAAAGGACGTTGGCTGCTGTGAAGTTTTTATATAACTTTTTTTCGGCAGGAGTTAGACTTGGGGTACTGTGTATTCAAAGTGGGAAGCTCTACAGCTTAAAAATGTCAATGATACAATAACTAAAACTGTTTTGTACACTCACACCTGAACGTAGGATCAGGGGAACAAGGATGATATTAAAACCAGACTTAAAACCTGAAAACAAACTACCATATAGTAAATACTTTTCGATGAATTTGTAAACGTTGGTTTTCCGTGTTTATAGAAAACGGATACAATGATAGCCTTCGTTGTCTGTGTACATTATGTTTAGACAGATATAGAATGTAACTTTTTTTTATTATTATTATTTTAGTTACAGTAAACTGATTTACAAGCAAAAATTCCTAGATCTCCAGGAACATAAGTTAATAAGAAAAAGTTTAGGATATATCTAATTTCATTACTTTAGGAGTTGTGTACTGAACATTGATTTCGCAACTGGCCATGAAAAAGAGCATCTGAGTACAAGGTCCCGCTCTTTCTTTCATAGTACAGTATAATAATAATAATAGGTCTAATGGGCTTTCCTGGTACGTCACAGTGCCATCGTCTCCATTCTTCCTTCTTCCAATCCTTACTTTTCACGACATTTTGCAAGTCCTCGGCTCAGCCTCACCTCTTTCTCCACAATCATTTCCGCTACCTCTTCTCTCGCCCCATCCATCCTCAAGTACTTCCCCATTCGTAATTTAGCCCAAAATTATACACATTCACTTGTCACGTCACTTCCACGAACTCGTTTCAGGTGCCTGTAATTACCGATATCATCTAATTTTTCCCTGTCTGCCAAACAACACTTCACCAGTTTGGATCATCAGATTCCTAAATTTCCACTTCATATTCTTTAACTTTTATTCATTAGGCCATTCACTACTGCAGCCTCTCTTGTCTTAGCTCTTCCTGTTTTTTTTTTTTTTTTTTTTTTTTTTTTTGTGAAAGAGAAGAAGAGAGAGAGAGAGAGAGAGAGAGAGAGAGAGAGAGAGAGAGAGGGTTGAAAACGGTTCCCTGTATCGTTCTTTTCTAGGCTTCCTTCCAAGTTAGTCTCGATCTTCAACCACTTCTTCAACTGAGGGTCAGTTTCATTCCATCTATTATTAAAAAATTGCTATACACCGAAATCGATATGCTTCCTTCGCTCGAGACTGCTTCTCTCAAGAAATTCATCAATGAAAGTTACTGTTAATTACAGTGATAACCACATAGTGAAGGGTAGCGTTCGATTCTCGTACCAGGCTAGGAATACAACAATAATAATAAAGGGCTTCAGTGGCGTGATCGGTTTGGTCTTGGCCTGCCACCTCGGTGGCCGCGAGTTCAATTCTCGGGCATTTCATTGAGGAGTGAGAGATGTGTATTACTGGTGATAGAAGTTCACTCTCGACGTGGTTTGGAAGTCACGTAAAAACACCATACAAACAAACAATAATATAATAATAATAATAATTCCTTTACTCAAGTTACAGTAGGCATTAAATTCACATGTTGTGTTTAAATTTCTAGATCATCTCAGTGTGTGCTTTTAAAGCTTTACAGAATTCTGATCATCCTTACTATATGGGCCCTCCTAGACTATATCACCTACTACGTAGTACTAGACAAGAAGTTCATTCTCTTTTTTTTATGTCAGATTTAATAATAATTTTTACAAAAGTTTTGTTCTAGCTGGACTTAATTATGGAATGCTCTTCTTTGTCATGTAGTTGAATCGTTGGAATTTCCGAAGTTCAAAATTGGTTAAAATAGATTTTATTGAGAAGGTTTGTGGCTCGTTTTATAGTTTTGTTTAATCTCATTTGTTTTTCTTGATTTTTATTATATATTGTATTATTTATTTATTTATTTTCCCCTCAGCTTTCGTTATTGGAGTTAATGGGCTTGTAGCATTCTGCTTTTCAGTCTGTGGTTTACAGTTTAACTAATAATAATAACCCCAGCCACTGTGAGAACTTCCTCGCATATCAATTTATATCCTCATTTGGAACAGATGGAATTGTAAGTTGAACTACTACTGGCAAGTTCAAGAATGAATAAAAGTGATCGGCACGTTCGGTTGTACTACTACCGGCGAGTTCAAGAATGAATTAAAGTGAATTCACGTTCAGTTTTATCGTTGAAAGGTATCCCGGATAGACTAATAGTTTTTGAGATACCTCTTTTCTTGTAACTTCGTGTACTCTCTCTCTCTCTCTCTTATTAATGATATATAAGAGAAAATGCTGTAACAGAAACATCTGCTGACTGCAGATATTATGGTAAACACTATGACTGACTGTAAATATTATAATAGAATAACAATCACCAGTACAATAAAACAGCTCAGCATCACAATCAAAATACAGTAATTTTATGAATAACAACAAATTCTTCGGCAAATAGTGAATGCGTGCTTGTGATGCCAAATTCTTTGGCTTTAGACGTTAGAATCTTGAAAATATCAACAGGTATTTACTATAAATATTTTGCATTGATCAATATTAGTATAACATATGACAGTGACAGCAAATATTTAAGCTGCGATATTAAACAACATGTCAGTGATAGTCACTGCTTCACTTTAATGATAAATGCGAAGTCTATAACTTAAATATTATGACAGAAAATACTACAGCAATGAGGTAATACTTCATTTTTGTAATATTCTATGACTATGCTAATAAATATTCTTATTATTCTGGTAAATAGCGTGTTTATGATTGTAAATACAACGGTAATGGTAGTTACAATAATGATAGCAAAATCTGTGATCATGAAGATAGATTACTGTGACTGTGATCGTACACGCTGTGCCAATGATAAGAACGAGCGTGATTTTGATAGGTAATATGATTATGATAGTAAACAGTATGAATATGATCATCATCGCCTCAAACGACGTTCAACAACAATGAGCCTTTGTGAAATTCGGTCACTCATTCTCGTACATGTGCTTTCATTTCACTTCCGCCTCCTGTTTCGTATCAGCGTTCGCGGTTGCGTTTACAGAAAAGAAAAAAAAAAAAATAGAGCATGTGAAAATGAACACTTTTTCCACAGGCACAGCTGCGTATTTGGAAGTATCTGCATTATGCGTTTGAAGTAAAGTCAATCAAGATCATGAAGTCAGTCACTCCATGTAGCGATTGAAAATTTAACGGCATGGTAACGGACGCCTCTGTGGCGCCACTACATCTCATTGTCTACTGTATTGTTACTAAATACGAAGGTTTCGCTCCTTGGAAAATGCCTGGAGGAAAGCACCAATTTTTATTCAAGGGAACCAAGAGATTAACTGAACTTGTGAGCCAGTAAGAGTGGCTGGCTATATGACCCGAAATATCTCTTATACAAAGATGTATCAAGGGTCAATAATTACTCATGAAAGAGCACTTCTGATATATTGGGATGGGAGGGTTGGATGGTATGTATCTTTCAGGCACGCGGTTTACAAATGATAAGACATAATTGATATAATCAGGTGTAATGGCATCATTGTACCTCATGCAGCACTCTGCAAGGTATATACCATGGTACACTGTAGGCATTATTTAATGATCTTCGCAACGTTCCTTCGCCCCCTAACTGCAACCCCTTTCCAACACTGTTTTACAGAGTAGCTGCGAGGCCTTGCTCCCGTTACACCTTTCTGTTATTTACTTTCAATTTCCTTTTCAGCGCTGAATGACCTCATAGGTCCCAGCGCGTGGCTTTTGGACTAAACTTTATATTCCCTAAACTGCAATGATATTTGTTGATTTGAAGAAAAATGAGAGATGAGCTAATCTTAAGATATTCCAACTTCATCATGGTCCACAAATAGCATGTTTTCCAAACATACAGGTACAAACCAACCCCAAAAAATAGATAAGGCTTACCATAGCGCATGCCTAACCTTATATCCACGTAAGCTTACCCACAAGTGATAGTCATTAGGCTGCTTAGCTAATGTATAGTTATTATCTTATGTGCTCAAAGATTTTGTTGTTACTATACGTATATGTATGAAATAGTACATAAACACCCCATTAGTAAGCTAAGCATCATTTGTTACAGCACGGGCTCGCACACACATACTATATATATTTCAAAATAGGCTACATAATGTATGCCGTTTTCATTACATCAGCCCGCGGAATAGACTCATAAAAATTACGTATCCTCGATTTACTCCCGGGGATGGTGCAAAGGCCACGACTAAGCCATCTCCATCTCTCCTCCATCATTATCTCATGTACATAATTATACCATGTTTATTACTAGCTTTCCATCTAAAATCTAATATGTCTCCTTAAGTTTTTATTCCCAAAATGAATAAAATCTTCTAGTCATTGTCATACCAGGATTCATGTCCGTACTACAACACATACTATCCAAGTTTCAGATAAATATACACATCATAGATATTTTATCCTGAAATTATTTTGAAATTCAAGAAATGCAAGACGAAATTTGAATCTTTTAGCTGTCCAACAACTTCATAATCTTCCACGGTCGCAAAAAATGCACTAAATTTTGACGAAGAAAAATCTTTGCTGTAATATTATTTCTCTTTGCTTTCTTAAATTTCAACGAAAAGGAAGTCGAAAGTTTGAATACCCCCTCACCAGACTGAATGTGATAATTGCATGTATGTGGTATGTTAGCATGCTTTTTATGTGCATGATCATGGAAGTAAAACGCGTGTTTGCGTGCCAGGATGGTTGAACATAGAGAGAAACACTGTAGCTACATCATACTGATGATCAACCTTTTTCTTAACCAGATCCAGTGCTGAATGATAAATGGAAGTTGAGCGATCCATCTAGAAAGCCGGAAAAACTCTTCCTTCCAAGTTCCGACTTCCCGAAGTCCGGAGACAGACAAGTAGAGTAGACCAAGATATACCTTGGAGTAGCAACTCAGTCAGGCTCGCCTCCGAGTCGAGAGTCCGACTCAGGCAGACGGTCAGGTAGCAGTCAGCCCAGCAGCAGAGCAGCCGCAGCCCGCAGCCCGCCGCAGGCCGCCTGGCTGTCAGTCAGTTGCTAAGTAACAGTTGGAGAGTGCACGCCGACGTAAGGAACCTCCCACATTTCTAGGCCCACGTGCCCCTATTTACTTTTTGGCGTTGCAGTTACTGGAAATGTTACTTGCTTTGACGCCAAATTAATAGAGGTAAGGTTTTCCAGTTGACAGGTAATTCAGTTTAATTTTTTTTCTTTTGTATGATAGCTGGTACTAGCATGGCTGATACCTGCCAGGTATTGACAGGAGGATTAACTGCCATTTGTTCATGTTTGTTTTTGGTTATAATAATACGTTCATCCCCCAAGAGGCTGGTACTGAATACGACGCCCATTTTGCACTTAAACTGGTCGTTACCGAGCTAGATGGACGTGGTAGTAGGCTAGTCTGCTTTAAGTTTTCTTCAAGTGATACCAAGAATGTTGGAGTCGGCTAATGTGACTGTGCCTATTGGGTATTTGCTGATTGGCTATCAGGTTCGGTACTTGACCGATATCAAGTACAGACTGTTTTCCTTAAAAGCGGTTAAAAATTAGATAATATACTACTAGCTATAGTATACCAGATCTTGCACGTTTATTCTACTATGAAGGTACAAGTAGGCCTACAATTACGGTAGGTAGGAAGGAGGTATAAGTAGGCCTACAATTAGGAAGTTAGGTACAAGTAGGCCTAAAATTAGGCTAGCAGTCTCCTGCTTCTTCAGTTACTAAATGAAACACATTTTTGTAGTTTTGTTATTAGGTTAGCCGTGGAGGGAAGTATTTCGTCCCATAAAACTACTTTGCGTCACTACACCTTAATGGAAACTTAACCCTAAATCTTAGCTAGGCCTAGGCCAACTGTCTCATTGAAAAATGACCAAACCGACCTGAACTTCTTTGTGTAATGCAGTACTACTGAGTACTGGTCATACTTTGTACAGTTGAATGACCAGCAAGATTTTGGCAAATGACACCAGCCTCCAGACTGTAGGCTAGCTACTCCCAAGTTTGAGATGCGTAGCTCACCCAGGCGGTGTCACATACATTCGTTGTCTTTGTAGATCATGACACCTGACTGCACGAAGAGCAGTCGCCACAGTTTTCATTATGTTCACACAAAACAAATGTCATTCAGTTCCATGAGTTGTTGTTAATCAAGAAAGAACAATTTATAGCTGGCAAAGAAAATGATGTGCAGCTCGTTGCGAAGCTTGGTGCCAAAAGTGGAAAATGATTTTGCGTTAACCGAATCGGCCGTTTTCTCACCCTACTGCACCTGAACGTAGTTTGCCACATTTTCAAAGCACAGACTTCCATGCTCGCCCAAATTTAACATTCTTTCAGCCATCGGTAAAAAATAAAGTATATCTAAAAAAAAAAAATATTTTTACTTTTAACTGTCTAAAGACAATTTTATGTGAACATATGTTAGGGTGACCCTACACGATACATATAGACGTAAGTTTGGCTCAATACTTACCGAGCAAATCCTGCACCCTCAGACCATTCAGGGTGGTTGTAAATATTTTCCACTAGACTTTATAAAAGTAACGTGTCTGCATTTGATACTTCATCTGTTTCAGTAGCCTTGTTTTGCCTCTAGAAGGAAAACCAAAGAAAGTGTCGTTGGATGAAGAACTGGTAGAAGAGGCTCAAGAGCAGAGTATAATGTAATAGTAACCAGAGTATAATGTAATAGTAACCACGAAAATCTTATCAGATTTAGTGTTTTCATTGTTTATATACATTAGTATAAGTAATTGCTGTTTTTATGTTTTGTATTTTGCGTGTTTTTATTTCATCAAAAACTATATAGTTACATAATTGCAATATAATTATAATGAATAATGCCTATAAATACTCACCTGCGAAGCCAGAATTCTCATGCTCATGTGTGGTTTTTAATAGATTCAGCAGAAATTTCTTGTCCTCGTAGAAAAAGCAATATTTCCTGGTCGCGTAGAAAAAGCAATATTTCCTGGTCGCGTAGAAATAGCAACATTTCCTTTTAAGTAATAATGTCGACTCATAGACTTCATCAGAGCCTGCGCCAGACTTCTTCGAATCCTTCAAGTTTCCCAGGACAGGACCCACTTAGAGCGTTCTTTCCCAAATTTTGTCCTTGGCGAATTAAGCTGCTGCTTTACATCTTGAAGGTGGCGTTTGAGTATTTCGCACATATATATCTCCAGCAATATTGCATAGCCCTCCCGTTTCTTATTTCCGTTGCTATATTCCTCTGCTTCAACTTTCCAGAGAGATGGCATCCATTTGGAAAAGCGAATCCATTCTCTTATTAAATCCCTCTCTGCTCCCTTGAAACTTTGGCTCTTACCGGACATGTCATTGCAGTGGTAAGGTAAAAAATAAGGTTTATTGTCAGTACCATCCCCAAAGTGAAAAGTGAGGTTATTGCCAATACCATCCGCAAACAATAGACTTTATATTGGCAACTTAGATTATTCCAGTACCATTGAACAACCCTTCAACCTCCCCCTAGACGTTCAGTGGTTTTGACAGTACCAGTATATCAATCAATAATATTTACCGTAAGGGAAAACATAAGTGTTTGTCATAAGATGGGTCTCTTGACATGCTACGGCATTAGCTGATGAAGGGACTAATGAATGCATTTACAATATCACTACATAGAACTTCTCTTATCAAGTTTATCACAATCATTTTTTTTGTATTTAGTAAAATTTTTTAAAATACATTCAAGTTACCTTAATTAGGTGGAAATACTCAAGACATCGTTTGGTTAACTTAAACTACTTCAGAAATTGTCCTGGAAACACCCATTCTTTGATCGTTCTTTATGAGTCATAATTATTATTTAAACATATATATATATATATATATATATATATATATATATATATATATATATATATATATACACATATATATAAATAAAGGTTTTTTGCCATGAAGGAAAAAATGAAAAGCGAGATAGCCAAGTACTTTCGGTCCTGTTCGGACCCTTTACTGAGGCAAACTGTTTGCCTCAGTAAAGGGTCCGAACAGGACCGAAAGTACTTGGCTATCTCTCTTTTTCTTTTTTTCCTTTGTGGCAAAAACCTTTATTTATACATTGCATCACGTTTTATATACTTCGTGATCAAGTTATTCAATATTATATATATATATATATATATATATCTATATATATATATATATATATATATAATAGATATATATATATATGAAAATAACCGAGAATATACTATGTATTTATAGGTCAATGAATCACATAAGAAATAATATATCTAACCACAACAAACGCTCTAAAATTAGACTAGAAATTTTTCCCAGTGTGGTAGACCGTAAAATGAAGACGCCACTTACACACTTGATCGTCTAGTGCGTGAAAACTTCCACATCGGAGGCCACATTTTTACGTTTCGGCAACACTAATTCTGAAGTTCTTGCCGTAAAATTGTATGAAGAAGCACATGTAGAGATTTTCATATTTTACCCCATTCACTTTATAGACTTCACTTCTAAAGGGGACTGTTAGCATATTATCAACCTCCTACAAGTGAATATAGTAGGTCTACCCAAAATCGTGCTGTGTATTTTTGCCAGTAATTGGTATGCTGGATAAGCAACCCCCGTTTTATCCTCAAGGGCTTAAGGACAGATAGTGCAAAAATATTTGTTTACTCCCTCCCCAGCTGTCACCAGTGATATTTCTGTGTTATGTTTTGTTAGGGATACTGGTATTACAGACAAAATCAGACTCCAAAAACGTGAAGTTCTCCTTGGTATAGTCGAAAGTCCATGTTTATTTTATATACTGACCTACCTCTAAAGTAATTCGGTCATCTTATATTAGATATTGCAATAGACCTACCCTGCGTTTTTACATTTGAACAAAAGCAGCAGTTGAAATTCTCTCTCTCTCTCTCTCTCTCTCTCTCTCTCTCTCTCTCTCTCTCTCTCTCTCTCTCTCTCTCTCTCTTTCTCACACAAAGGCAGACCATTTGAATTTTGAAATTAATGTTCAGAATTTAATTATTGTGTAATAATAGTAATGATTAGGCTTAACGTGGGGACGTTACGAACTTAACGTTGGATACTGGATTTTAATTTTGCAAACTCGTAACTGTAATCTATATGATGGTCTTTTCAGACTTTCCTTGTAGAATAATGAGCGCAGTATTGAAAGTAAAATACCCAGGAGCCCAATGCCAGCAATATAATAGATTGATGGAAATGTGCATCGCGGTTTCTATCTTGTGAATGAATAGATTTTTGTATGTCTGAATTTAAAGTAAAAGGATGTATAATAAGCCTCGGGCCATCAAGTCGCAAGGCACGCTTTTTCTGTTTGTTCAGCCCAATCAATTCGGTAGTTTGTGGTTGCCTTTCCGTCTTCCCTGAAGACTACTCACATGTCTCACTTCCTCTGCACAGTTCCAGCCTCCATTAATTTTATTACTTTTTCTAGTACCATAGCATAGATTTTTTTTTCTCTAATATTTGGTACAGTTGAAAGTACCTACTGGTTTCTTAGACTAATGGTTTTAAAACTTGCACTGGGGGTGCATTTTATACCTTTCCGTATCACTTTGTGCTACATCTCATTACACATTGTGTATTAAGTTCCGAGGTTCTCTTTATCTGCATTTACTTCGTCGGAAGCGTTTAGTTTTGTAGGGCCGCTTTGATGGAAAATTATTTATGTAGCCTGCAGTACTGGAACTATTTAATGCATGATACTTATTCCTAATCTAATTTTTTTATTATTCATGTTGGTATCCCATCTCTGGTCTTAGTAGCTGTATAGTTCCATATGAATATCATGTAAAATTTGAAAAATTTATACCAAAACTCTTAACTTTTTCTGACCCTCCACAGCTTAAAACTGGAAATCTTCACTTAGACTAAAAGTTGTTTTAACATCTAGCCCCATCATAAGGACTTTCGATTTCTCTTTAGATTATGTAAAATGAAAAAAAAAGCAATTGAAAATGTAATACGGCAATTTTCTCATTGCCAACTATCGATTCGAAGGGGCACGTGGAAAAGGGCGAACTGAATGATTGGGCGATATGTGCTGAGCCTATGTCACCAGAGCACTAGCCAAATCTAGTCGAGGTAGCCTACCCTACGCGTCCTAATGAAAGTAGTAAATACTAATACTAAAGTTTTATGGGTAAGTAAAAATTTACGCTAGCTTCAAGCGTTTGCTACAGTTTCGGCAAGTAACCGGAATTTAGCAAGGTAAAGAGAGGAGGAGAGAGAGAAAGTAATTTGTGATAGTTTTGTACAGGTTATATCCCTAAATACAACTTTGACTTGTGGGCGGTAGTTTATTGCAGTTCCTTGATCTTGTTAGATAGCCAGTAAATTTTCCATTGATTTCCATTTTCATTTAACACTTTACTTTCGAGTTATTTAGACTGCTAAGTATATGGCTACTATCTCATTGCAATTCATATAACAGTTAAGGAACCCCACGACTGAGCGTTATCTCATTTTATGAATGTAATATTTCTCCAATATTACACATATATTGTATTGCTTTTTAATTTTTTTTTAACTTAGGAAAACGTCTGATTGCATATGAAGAAAGTAGACATCTGTTTCCTATTTCGAAGTTTGGTATTTTTTAGGGACTGGGAGCTTGAGGTACTCATTTTAAGTCTTCAAGTACGTAGAAACATCCCAATATTCTGTTCATGAAGTGTCTTGACAGTAACACTTCGTTTGACGGCATTCAGCCGGAGGCTCTTGTAAAAATATTGACAGATTGGAATTGTAGGTCAGCTCCTTGGAATTATTATTCTAGTTTTAATTGATATACTGGTGTTCCTCAGGGTAGTTTTATGGCCCATTGCCTTTTTTTTTTTTTTTAAATATGTTGGATGTGTGTTTTAACCTTGAAAAGTAGCGTTTTTGTTCTACAGATTATATTGCATTAATTGTATCTCCTTAGTGTGTACTAGACCTTTGGTTGCCGAATATAAAAAAAAAATATTGACTTCAAACTAGTCGTGGTGCATATTGCAGTGTGATCACTAGCAGGTTTGGGTCATGAGTAAATGCAACTCATCTAAAATTCTGGATGCCATGCTACCTTGCTTATGAAGGGTTCATTACCACACAGTTTTATAGAAATCTTATTCTTGCTGTGACCAAATTAGAGTAGCCTTCATAATCTTATACAGTGTAGTTAAATATCTGAGCCCTAGAAGTTTAAACTTTGTTGAATACTTTTATGATGAGCAGGCAGCCATGGTTTGTACTTCATGGTTTGTTATTTATTTAATGGAAATTATTGACTTCTCATTTTTTATTTTTTACACAGTATTGTATTCCTTTGGATTTCTTTTTCTGTCCCGGATTGATCTTTTTTTGCCCCCTTTAGTTTGTAGCATGTAGCATTCCATCTTTTCTTCCAGAGTTTGCAACTTTTACTGTAATAGTAATAATGATATGATATTGTGTGGGTACCTGTTTTAATTTAATTTTATTATTTTAATAAAAAAACAAAATGAACTTTCCTCATGCCTGTATTTTGATATGTACATACCTGATTATATATCTTGGCTATTTTAATGCACAGTGAGTGAAAATTAATATTTAATACCGTATATGTGATGCTATGATAAATGATGATATTCAGAATAAGCTGTTTGCTCACTAGGTGTTTAGAGTCATGTCTGATTTATCTCACACTCACACTTGCTGCCAAATGCCAAGGTCTTTGTTCTTTATTTCAATTGAGTTGTCGGTAGTTGAGTTTTTCAATTAATTTTGAGCATTGTTCAGCAAATAACAGCACAGTATATGCTTGTATGTCTGTCAGTATTTTATGTATGTATGACAAAAAATTGTCACATTTTCGACTTCCGGACAAATGATAATTTCAGCCAGACTTGACGCAAAGCATCTAGTAAAGAGGTTTTGCATTTGTTCAGATGGGGTCCATGATGCCTTTCAGTAGGTTAAAAAAAAAAGTAAGCTGTCTCAGTCCTCCACCAGGCTATTGCCTCTCGGGAGGACATTAGCCGATAACCCCAACCCCCTACCATGGCGTCACTCACGGCATATATACACACTGGTAGACACTTATTATGTGCCCCTTGACGAGGAAGCGAACGCTGTCTCCTAGAATTACAGGAAAAGCATGTTACCAACTGTACTAGGTAGGAATTTAGATTTTATGTAGTAGGGCTGGGTTGTTTAAAAGTAATTTACTTTAGAACTATTGGGGGCAGAAATAACAAAGCTTATACATTTGAAGACTGTTGTTTGTCTAATTCATGGTTACTTGGGCCAAGTTGGGTCCACAG
Organism: Macrobrachium nipponense; assembly: GCF_015104395.2. NCBI lineage: Eukaryota > Metazoa > Arthropoda > Malacostraca > Decapoda > Palaemonidae > Macrobrachium > Macrobrachium nipponense. Next base: position 46,224,497 of record NC_087204.1, read on the forward strand.
TTTGGATCCAGAGCAAAGTTGGGTCCATAATTTGGATCCAGAGTTTCACATAAGAATATGTAACATTTGTCTTTCGAGAGCTTGAGGGCTATTAAGTAGCCAAATTAGCATGCAGTTATCCTGGGGTCATGGTTAGACCACAGCAGGTGCCAAGTTTGTAAAGGAGTATGTAAGATAGCAGATCCTATCTGTTTGAACATATCTCACTGCACTCCTGGCTGCTAAGTTTAAATTTTTTGGAGGGGTGTGAAGAGTGTTAGTGAGTGTAACTTTGAAGTGTCAGCCTATCACTTCCTCTGCCGAACATTACTCTTTTTCCCAACTACACCCTTTCTCATGCAGGAAGTGTGTATTATATGTAAGTTGCCCCATGGTATTGACTACTGTACTATTCTAAGAGGAAAGCAAGGCTTAAGCTAGGAGGGGGAGAAGTGCAAGCGCTGTCTTTAAGCTGCCACCCAACTGTCATCGAGCTCATCCTCTTCCTCTAAATCTTGTAAAATCTCTTCTTGTAGGAGGAGGAAGTAGTCCAGAAGGCCTCTCACAATAAGTTCTGTGGGGTTTTGAATGAGAGCTATTCTCAGACCCAGACGGGGGTTGGGGGGGGAATAGCTCTCAAACATTCTATGGGTAATTGCCTTCTGGCTGGCATGGACCTTACTGAGTGAGCTCAGCACCCAGTCCCAGTCACCTATAGATGTGCTTCCAGCTCTCTCTTTTGTTTCTCCAGAACACACTTGGTCAAACCAGCATGGCCTACTCTATGCATTTCCAGTGTCTGGACTGTGCACAAGCAAGTGGCGAGGTTAGCTTTTCCTTTCACAATTCTGCAGAAATACTTCGAAGAGCCTGTGTAACTCTACACATACTCGGTCTGTAGACCATTCTCAAGTAGGTTGTGAGGTAGGCCATTTCTCCAGTGGCTGAGCCAGCATTGCCTACTTGTTCAACCCATGCTCAGTCCTCAGATTGTGCTGATGCTGTTGTTGGGTTTGTTCATAACAGATCCCCTCAAGTACACACAATCTGTGGGATTATATGGCAATGTGCATGCACATGCCCATTCACCTGTAAATACAGTGTTGGGAATAGACAAAATTTTTTTTTCTTTTCAGAATCCCTTCAGCAATGTGGAGTGATCATTTGGCTCTTTGTAGGACTAATGGTGTAAGGGAAGTAACCATGGCTCCCTTGTTGAACCCAGTTGTCATTGGAGCTTTCTTTAGGGTTCACTTTGGAGGTGAAGCAGTTGTCCTAACTGCTGAGGTTGTGATTGCCTAGAGTGCTTCAGATCAGGTTAACAATCCAATCTTCTGATCAGAAGGTTTCTTGTCATGTAACAGTTGAACCACTTCCATAATACCATGGAGGCAAGCCATAAACCAGGGACAAGAAGGAAATTATAAAAATTTTCCCTACTCTGCATTCCCATCCTCCTCATTTTCTTATGCACTTTCTCTTGGCGAAAAAGGAGGCGGCATCTCAGCAGTCCCACAAGACTGAATGAACGACCTTTCCAGGCTCTGGGAAGTGATAGTATTAGGTGACCCAGACACCATAAGCATTCACTTTTGGGAGAGTTGGGTCTCATCTCCAAGCAGCAGGCAAAGCACCTAGGTATCTTTTTCCTCTCAACCACCTTGCTTTTGGCAAATCCCCATGACCTCCTGTCATGTTTGAGGGGTGAAGGTAATAAAGTCACAGGAAAAAGGTCACTATTTTGGCTAGGAAAAAGTTAACAAGAAAATAAAGATACATTAATTTATGGTGGCCAGCAGTAAAGTCACAGGGAAAAATTCACACTTTCTTTTGGGGGGGATAATTTTCTTTTTGACATTTGCAGTCTTTTGCTTGTGTTTTTACGGTAATCCCAACATGCTTGTGCCACAAAGATGGATACATACCGAGTTAAAAAAATCCCAAACAGGCTTGTACTAAACATGCAACTTAAACCCCTTTGGGGTCAGTCAATATAGTATAAGAAAGATTAATGTGACTTTTTTTTCCAGCTTTTTTTTTCGGTGACTATTTTTACCTGGATTTGTGTAATCAAGCATGTTCTACAGAAGTGACTCCGTTTGTACCCACTTTGGTGAAAATAGAAGCAGATCTATTCCACTCCTAGTGATCCTTGTAGTTTGTTCTGTAAGCAGTAGGATCAGAAATCTTGCATGGTTATTGGGCAACAGGAAGCTCCTTGTGGGATTTTCTGAACTCTCCATCTTCCAATTGAGCATGTAGATCAGAGATGATCTTGTATGGTTGCTGGATGAGAGGAGCTATCTTGTAGAAATTTGTTGAACTCTCCACCTCCCAAAATGTGTCTTGTGTACAGCCACATTAAAGGAGGTCAAGGCACACACCTAAGGAGTTTGTTCAGCTTTAGTAGGCAGACTAAGGATGATCCTCATCTGCACTCCACTTTTTTGGGAATGCAAGTTTGACAGCTAGCCCTGCAAATTCCAAAATTGGGATCACCTGAAGAAAAGCGACCCCAACACACGCTGGGGTCGCTTTTCTTCAGGTGGAAAATATTGGGGTCGCTTTTCTTAAGGTGAGGAATTAACAAGGTAAATAAAAAAGAAAGTATGACTTACTTTTACACACAAAATGTAAGCATAAACCTACTACTACAATTATGGGGGACCCTAGTGGGAAGTGATTTTCAGGGTACAGTAAGTCCTCGGGTTACGCTGGTCTCGACTTACGATGTTTCGTGGTTACGAACGCGCCCCCATAAAAATATAAAAAATAATATTTTGCGTCGTTCCGTCTTACGCGGTTTAGCGTCGTAAGCAACGTAAACAAACGCGAACTAGTTCCAGGCGCACGGCGGAAGAATACGCTTTGTGGGGGAGAGGACGGCGTCGCTTCGCTACGCTCATTCCTCGCCCATACGCCATTTTGGTTGTTTACACTGCCTCTCTCTCCCTCGTGTTGTATCGTTTTTGTAACTTTTTGCTCTTTGTTATGGCTCCCAAGCGCAAGCGGACTCTTCTGATGGTAGTGCATCGAAGAAAAGAAAGGCCATCACCATGGAAATTTAAAGTGGACATTATAAACGATCTGAGAGAGAAACGCCAACAAACATTGGCCGCTTCAGCTTGGCCTTAGAAGTATTCGACCGTTGCTACCATTATCAAAGATAAAGAGCGCATCGTTGAACATGTGAAAGGATCTGCTCCTATGAAAGCGACAGTGATAACTAAGCAGCGTAGTGGTCTAATAATTGAAATGGAAAGGTTATTGGTGCTTTGTTTGTTGGAAGACCAAAATCAACGGCGTATCCCAGTCAGCCTTATGGTGATTCAGGAGAAGGCGAAAAGATTGTTTGAAGCGTTGAAAAAAGAAAAGGGGGAGGGAAGTGAAAGTGAAGAGTTTGTGGCTAGTAGGGGTTGGTTTATGCGATTTAAGGCTCGGGCCAATTACCATAACCTTAAATTGCAAGGTGAAGCTGCTAGTGGGGATGAGAAAGCAGCGAGTGAATTTCCTAAAGCGTTGTCTGAGATAATTAAGGAGGGGGGTTATTCTGCTCAGCAAGTGTTTAACGTAGACGAGACAGGTTTGTTTTGGAAACGTATGCCTAACCGCACTTACATCGCCAAGGAGAAGTCAGCACCCGGTCATAAAGCCAGCAAGGAGAGGCTTCTAACTTTACTTCTTGGGGGGGTAATGCTGCTGGGCGACTTCAAACTGAAGCCCTTGTTGGTGTATCAGGCTGAAAATCCAAGGGCACTCAAGGGCATTTGGAAGGGTCAACTACCAGTAATTTGGAAAGTCCAACAAGAAGGCATGGGTGACACTTGCAGTGTTTGAGGACTGGTTCGTAAACCATTTTGTTCCAAGTGTGGAGCGGTATTGCGCCTCCAAGGGTATCCCCTTTAAGGTGTTGCTAGTGCTGGACAATGCCCTGGACACCCTGCCCAGCTGGAGACTTCAACCCTAATGTCAAGGTGGTTTACCTTCCACCTAATACCACGGCCCTTTTACAGCCTATGGACCAAGGAGTGATTGCTTCGTTCAAGGCCTACTACCTACGAAGGACAATTGCTATGGCTTTACAGGCAACTGAAACCAAGAAGGACTTGACTCTGAAGGACTTTTGGAAATCCTACAACATCCTTGATGCTGTAAAGAACATTGCTAATTCCTGGGAGGAGGTTAAGCAAACAAACATGAATGGTGTCTGGAAGAAAATTTGTCCTCAATTTGTGAATGATTTCCATGGGTTTGAGGACACAGTTCAGCTAGTTGTCAAGAACGTTGTTGCCCTGAGTAAGGAAATCAATTTGGAGATGGAGGTTGATGATGTTACAGAGCTGCTGGAGTCTCATGGCGAGGAGTTATCTGCTGAGGACCTGATACAACTGGAGAAGCAGATAATAGAGGAAGAAGAAAGAAGCACCCACCCCAGAGCCTAAGGCTTTCACAAGGCAGGACTTGATAAGAGGTTTTGCAGAGTTGCAGCAAGCGTTGTCAACTTTTGAGGCTCAGGATCCCAACTTGGACAGGTTCACTAGGGTTTCCAGAGGCGTCATGGATTTGATGCAGTGTTACAAGGAGATCTTGGATGAAAGAGGTCGCTCTCTGTTCAGACTAACCTGGAGCAGTATTTTAAGAAGGTAGAGAGGCCTGCAGGAGATCCTGTACCCTCTACCTCAGCTGCCTCTGCTAATCCAGACTCGCCTGCCCCACAATCTCCAGCACCTTCTGAATGTTCTGCTAACCCAGACTCACCTGCCCCAGTATCTCCAGCACCTTCTGTAGGTTCTGCCTCACCTAAAGACTCACCTGCCCCAACATCTCCAGTAGTATGTTCTGCCTCACCTCAAGAATCACCTACCTCAGCATCTCCAGTACTAGTATGTTCTGCCTCACCTCAAGAATCATCTGCCTCAGCATCTCCAGCAACTTCTGGAGGTTCTTTTTCTCTTCACTAACCTCCCCCAGTCTCTCCAGCACCGCAGCTTCCTCTCCAGTGTGCAAGCCAATCAAACTAATAAAGGTAAGGAATTGTTCTCTCGTTGTTATTGATAGGTATTTACATTAAATCATGTGGTATTTTTCAATGTTCCGACTTACGCTGAAAATCGTGTTACGATGCATCGTAAGAACGGATCAACGTCGTAACTCGAGGACCCCCTGTACTACCGAACCTAACACAACCACCTGACCTAACATAGGGCCCTGTACCCCTACCTAGGCCTAGCGGGGGGGCCTTAAGGCCACAGTGATTTTCGGGACACTACCGAACCTAACACAACCACCTAACCTAACCTAGGGCCCTGTACCCCCTACCTAGGCTTAGTGGGGGTTGCTCCGCCTCCCCTGTTAGCCCCCCTTAAGGGCACTACCTAACACATCCATCAAAGTAGTTTTTAATGAATATATATCAATATTTTTTTCTCCTTTTTTCTATAATATTATGAGCTAAAGCAGGTCACCTGAAGATTGGAGACATCAACAAGCAGGGGTCGTTTATCTTCAGGTGGAAAATATTCAGGGGTATTTCTACAGAAGCAATCCGCGGTGGCTTAGACTATGGCAATTGACTGTTTCCTATGTTATTTTAGTTGCTGTACAAGATTTAAAAGTAATATCCATTCGGCGGGCTGTAACTAAGCAGTAATTTACCTTTGAAAGCTACATAATAGCTGTACCAAACTCAAAGGTAAATTAAAGTTTAGTGCCAACCAAACGAAAAAAATATTCCTAACAACCCTTGTAAAGCAACTAAAATAACATAGAAAATGTCAATTGCCATAGTCTTAAGTCACCAAAGAACGGTCCTATAGGACGGTACCAAGTATTCGTTACGGTGAGGGAAATGTAAACACAGCCGCCATGTTTGAACTCCCCAACCACCACGGAGCCATATGTTCACTAAGGGGGGTTAACGCACAGGGGGTTGGCGGGGTAATGTGGAAGGTACGAGTTGTCTTAGCAGCACCCCACTGAATAGTAACAGAGACCTTAACATAACTTTCGGCAAAAGCCTAACACTCACTTTCCTAAAAAATAATAATTAAGAATGATGTTTGGACCTTACCCTAAAAGGGTGGAGGGTACAAAGCAGCAGCTGCCTTTAAGAATGCGTGGAGGCGGGTCTTGGGTTCTTCAAAATGCAACTTGAAATAAGCAACAGCCAAGTACCCGACGAAGTTGTACATTCTCCTCCCGTATCTTGGAGTCGACTGCCGGAGTTCCCTCCACCTCCTCTCGATTGTATTAGTATGGGCACCGGTTTCTGGGTCCACAAAGTTCGAGTGGTTGACTGTCAAGTGGACATAACCTTCATCCCCCAGGCAGTCATAAGCCCTCCAGCAGTCAGAAATAATAGTGGTACCCGGCACAATGTATTCTTTGATAACTGCAAGCAGAGTCCCACTCGTCCTGTCGGGTACAGGAACAACGAAAAACTCCCAGGTCTGCCTGCAGATACCACCGAACACCCACTGCCCTTCGTATTTTCTTCTCCCAAACTTCGCCTCATCGATTTCAACAATTGTGCCGTGCCCACCAGTTTGCTTCTTCTGTTGGAAGCACCAATTAACTATGACCTGAAATAAAAGTCAGTGTTAGGGGAAGTAATTAAGTAGGGTAAATTTCATAATAATACAAGGCAGGTTGTGTATGAGGGAGGGGGGAGAGAGAGTGAGGGAGAAGGAGGGGGTAGGAATGGAAAAGGGTGAGGGGATAAGCAAAATACTTACTTCCCGGGAGAAGCTGGCCCAATCATTAATTGTTGTGTCCGACAGTCCAAGTTCTGTTCTCGCAACCTTGTAAGAAAAAAAATCACTCACATACAGGTATTCAAAGAACAGAACTGTCTCAACATCAAGGTGGGACCCAGAGAACCAAGTGCCCTTAAACAATGAAAAGTAGTAAGAACAGCGTTTCTTCGCTTTCTTACTATGCGGTCGATAAGACCGGTCACACGTAAAGGTAAACGTGGAGGGAAAAATACCAATTATAAACATCAAAAGAAAATATGGAGTAGGTCATAAATGGTATAGGTGTAATATAATATTGCCATTAATCTAGGGCCAGGTCATATCACGGTTACATATAGAAACCAACAAACTACTCATAAGGTATTTACCTGAAGCACTTCTTTTGCAAATCTAGGTGGCACTCATTCCCACAATGGGGGCAAAAGACCTGCTTCCTCAGGAGGCCGTGGTCCTGGCATAAACTGATCAGCCGTTCATAATTACCTGAGTAATAGGCAGAGAAATCTTTGTAACTCAATGGGGGCAAAAGACCTGCTTTCTCAGAAGGCCGTGGTCCTGGCATAAACCGATTAGTCGTTCATGATTACCTGAGTAATAGGCAGAGAAATTTTTGTTACTTGTGTAACAATTGTTACATGAAGTTGGCAAAGAGTTCCTGCTAAGGGGCTTGGGCGAGCGTGAAGTTGATGCACCAGTTGAAGTCATGGCGGCAGATTCAACAGTGTTGGAGTTGTACGGTTAGGAGGTGGTAGGAGGCTGGACCATACAAAACATGGTAGGGGAGGTGGGGTGGAGTAGTAAAAATGCTTTGATGCTATTGGTTGAGGCAGGGTGGGGCTGAGGTAAATGTGCAAGCACTTAACAAAATAAGTTGGCAATGTTAAGGGTAATAAAAAGAAATGGGTACTTAAGGAACTATGTAAATGTAAATGTGGGATGGGTTCGAAATATGAATTAATACAAATACATATATAACGGGCCCAGGAGGGGGTGGGATTTAAGTCCTGGGTGGTATATTTGTAATAGGGCCTAAAGTTGTTTCAATAAATACTAAATACCAAATTAAACATGGGTTACCACATAACAAAACTAATTTAACTTGTAGGGGATGTTGCCTGACCAGGGGGGGTTGGCCCTGCTGTACCCCCCCTTAAAGAACCAAACCAACCTAACATAACCTAACCTAGCAGGGGATGTAACCTAACCTAGTAGGGAACTTAACCTAGTAGGAAATGTTGCCTGACCGGGGGGGCGAAGCCCCCCTTAAAGGCCTAACCTAACCTAGTAAGGAATGTAACCTAACCTAACCTAGTAGGGAACTTAACCTAGAGGGGATGTTGCCTGACCGGGGGGCCGAAGCCCCTCCCGTACCCCCCCTTGAAGACCTAACCTAACCTAGTTAGGAATGTAACCTAACGAACCTAACCTAACCTAATCTAGTAGGGAACTTAACCTAGTAGGGAATATTGCCTGACTGGTGGCTTCACCCCCCCCTTAAAGGCCTAACCTAACCTAACCTAGTAAGGAATGTAACCTAACCAAACCTAACCTAGTAGATAACCTAGTAGGGAATGTAACCTAGCCAACCTAATCTAGTAGGGAACTTAACCTAGTAGGGAATGTTGCCTGACCGGGGGGGCTTTGCCCCCCGTACCCCCCCTTAAAGGCCTAATCTAACCTAGTAAGGAATGTAACCTAACCTAACCTAGTAGGGAATATTGCCTGACTGGAGGGCAAAAAGGCCTAACCTAACCTAGTAAGGAATATAACCTAACCGAACCTAACCTAGTAGGTAACCTAGTAAGGAATGTAACCTAACCAAACCTAGTAGGGAATGTTGCCTGACCGGGGGGGCAAAGCCTAACCAACCTAACCTAACCTAACCTAGTAGGGAACTTAACCTATAAGGGATATTGCCTGACTGGGGGGGCGAAGCCCCCTGTACCCCCCCTTTAAAGGCCTAACCTAACCTAGTAAGGAATGTAACCTAACCTAACCTAGTAGGGAACTTAACCTAGAGGGGATGTTGCCTGACCGGGGGGGGGGGTTGGCGTACCCCCTTGAAGACCTAACCTAACCTAGTAAGGAATGTAACCTAACCTAGTAGGGAACTTAACGTAACCTAGTAGAGAATATTGCCTGACCAGGGGGGTGGGGCGAAAGGCCTAACCTAATCCAGTAAGGAATATAACGTAACCAAACCTAACCTAGTAGGGAATGTAACCTAACCTAACTTAACCTAACCTAGTAGGGAATTTAACCTAGTAGGGAATGTTGCCTGACTGGGGTACCCACCCTTAAAGGCCTAACCTAACCTAGTAAGGAATATAACCTAACCAACCTAACCTAACCTAGTAGGGAACTTAACCTAGAAGGGATGTTGCCTGACCTGGGTCTTCAACCCCCCTTAAAGGCCTAACCTAACCTAGCAAGGAATGTAACCTAACCAAACCTAACCTAGTAGGGAATGTTGCCTGACCAGGAGGCCAGAGCCCCCCCCCCCATACCCCCCTTCAAGAACTAACCAACCTAGCCTAACCGGGTACCCTCCTTCAAGGAAGTAAAACTAGTAGGTAAACCAACATATAACAAACTAAACCTACAAGGGTATGTTGCCTAACCGGGGGGGGATTCGCCCCCCAGTAGGTAAAATGACATATAAACCTAACTTTGAAGGGTGTGGAAGTGTTGTAAAATGTTGAAAGTAACCATACATAACTGCATAATAGTAAGGAAACTGGAAGGGAGGTGTAAATTGTAATGTCTGTGAAATGGTATAATGGAATATATTTAAATGTAGGTTTTATAATAATAATGGCAAACTATATATTTAAAGGTTTTATAATGATAATGGCAAACTTTAATCCAGGTATTGGTATGGGTGAGAAATGCATTTTAAATGGTGTAACGTAAAAAGCCAGTCGTGAATACTGGAAAGGGGAGGGATTGAGTTGTGTATAAATCATATAGGGAGTGTGTATGTAATATGCAACACAATGTGCAATTTCACGTTACAGGTAGGTAGGTAGGTATCGAAACGTCCTAAAACCTACTTCTAGTATCAACCGGTAGGCATTTTTAGGTGTCTGTCCTCAATTATAACATAATATTTCAAATTATATATGGTGAAATTATTAGGTGGGGATAATTCAAAACGGTTATTATACAAATACTATGGAAAAAGGAAAAGGAATAAACACTAGAATTCACATAACATGTTTAATAAATAAATTAGGTAAATGCTTTTATGTAACTCAATGTATGGTTACCAGCCAATCCTTCACTCAGTGCGGTAGCAACGTAGGGGTCATACTGTAACGTGTTTGGCTAAATACATGTATTCCTCCCGTAAACCCCCATTTTTTTCTCACTAAGAAGTCTGAGTTTAGGCCAAAAGCTCCCTTACAGTTAGCACATGCGCAGTAGCATTAGTGCATGTGTAGTAGGATTCAGTGTCGTGGTAGTAGTAGTAGTAGTAGTAGTAGTAGGTGAATATGTATGTGGAACGGCTCCACTATCGCTAGTTTTGTTATCTCTTATTTCCGCCTGTATTTTGTGTTTTTAAAAGTGATAAATGTGGGAAATACCACAATAACATGGCAAAACCTCCCCCCAAGTGGTTTCTCCCCACCCAAAACCCCGGTTCCCACTGGGGTCCCCCTTACCGTAGGATAGAGTTGGGGTTTTGTCCCCATTCAAAACCCCGGTTCCCAATGGGGGGTCCCCTTTACCGTAGGATAGAGTTCAAAGGTAAATTAGTGTCGTCCGAATAAATATTACTTCAAATTCTTGTTCAGGAGGTAAAACTGCATAGAAAAACTGCAACTGCCATACTCTGGGCCGCCGCGGATAGGTACACTAGATCTACCTATTCGGGTAGCTTTTCTTCAGGAGGAAAATATTGGGGTCGATTTTCTTCAGGAGAGGTATTAGGGGTCGCTAATCTTCAGGTGATCCCAAAATTGTTCAAGGAGTCATTTCATTCTGGTGGGCTACAACAAGCCTAGTGACTTACTTTGTCAAATGAGGGTAAAAACTGTTTGCCCTCTCAGTAAGATGGCAAAGCAGTTACTCAAGTGGATGGCTCACTGCACCATAGCGTTGTAAGCTTGATAAATACCTTGGAAGGATGCTTTGGTAGGCCAGGTTAGACACCAGAGGTGTCTTGCTACTGCTTCATAGGCAGAAAGTTCTTTTGAGCAGAGATTCCATATTTTCGAAAAAGTGGCAAGGAATTGGCTGCAGGAGACTTGATTTGAAGGGGGTGTCTTCATTTCGGTACAACTGAGTTTCCGTCGTTGGAGGAGTTATCATCCTCTGCTGAGAAGCTGATGGCGAGTTTTCATCAGTTAAAACATCGGACATCTGCTCGTGATGAGAAGTATATTCTTCAAGGATAGATGACTAGTGTGATACCAGCTTGACTCAGACAACGGAGGAAAGAGAGAATTTTCTGAGGTGTACATTCACAATTTGTTTGATTAACTTAAGGGTTCTCATTAACCCTTAAACGCCGAATGGACGTATTAAACGTCGAGTCAAAATGTCTCCCGAATGCCGAATGGACGTACCATACGTCAACTCAAAATTTTTTTTTTTAAATTCGCGGAAAAATACTTATAGGCCTACCAGCCGAAAACTTTTGAATCACGCGCCTTGGGGGATGCTGGGAGTTCACGGATCGAGGTGTTGTTTTGTTTACAATCGTTACGCAGGCGCGCAAGTGCGAATTTCTTTCTTGCCGCACTAAAAAGTACCTGTGACACATCTTGGAAATTATTTCGTCACTTTGACATAATTTTTGTACCATTTTAAATTAGCCGTTACATGGAGTATTACATATGAAAATGTGCGCATTTCTATGTAGAATACAACAAAAAAATACTCATGATTGTAGCTTTTATCAGTTTTGAGATATTTTTATATAAATAACGATAAGTGCCAAAATTTCAACCTTTGGTCAACTTTGACTCTACCGAAATGGTCAAAAAAAGCAATTGTAAGCTAAAACTCTTATATTTTAGTAATATTCAATCATTTACCTTAATTTTGCAACTAATTGAAAGTCTCTAGCACAATATTTCGATTTATGGTGAATTTATGAAAAAAATTTTTCCTTACGTCCGCGCGGTAACTCTTCCGAAAAAATATCATACATGTGATTGTGGTAATGTTTGCACCATTTTAAAATTAGCCGTTACATAAAGTTTTATATATGGAAATATGCCCAATTTCATGCACAATACAACTAAAAACAACCCATAGTTGTAGCTTTTATCAATTTTGAAATATTTTCATATAAAAATGATAAGGGACAAATTTTCAACCTTCGGTCAACTTTGAGTCTACCGAAATGGTCGAAAAACGCAATTGTAAGCTACAACGCTTATATTCTAGTAATATTCAAGCATTTACCTTCATTTTGCAACAAATTGGAAGTCTCTAGCACAATATTTCGATTTATGGTGAATTTATGAAAAAAATACAATTTTCTTTACGTCCACGCGGTAACTCTTCCGAAAAAAATCATACGTGCGATTGTGGTAATGTTTGCACCATCTTAAATTAGCCGTTACATAAATTTTTATATATGAAAATGTGCGCAATTTCATGTAGAATACAAAAAAAATAATTGAAGGTTGTAGCTTTTCTCATTTTTGAAATATTTGCATATAAATCACGATAAATAGAAAAAAAAAAAAACACGTTAGTCAATTTGACTCTACCGAAATGGTCGAAAAACGCAATTGTAAGCTAAAACTCTTACAGTCTAGTAATATTCAGTCATTTATCTTCATCTTGAAACAAATTCGAAGTCTCTAGCACAATATTTAGATTTATGGTGAATTTTAAAAAAAACTTTCCTTCCCTCCGCGCGCGGATTCTCCGCCACAAATCTCCGAAATGCATACGTCCCATTCTCGGAATATTTGCTCCGTTTCATATTAGGCATTTCATAGAGTTTTATATATGAAAATGTGCGCAATTTCATGTAGAATAAAACGAAAAATATTTGAAGGTTGTAGCTTTTCTTATTTCCGAAATAATTGCATATAAAAAATATGTATATAAAAAAATCGACATTCGGTCAACTTGGTCGAAAACTGCATTTGTAAGCTAATACTCTTACAGTATAGTAATATTCAATCATTTTTCTTCATTTTGAAAGAAATTGGAAGTCTCTAAGACCATATTTAGATTTATGGTGAATTTTTGAAAAAAATCATTGTTTACGTCCGCACGTTACGAATTCATGCATTATATTGTGATAATATTTTCTCTGTGTTTCTTTTATCGTTTTACAATGTATTATACATCAAAATGATTGCAATTTAGTATACAATACAACGAAAAAAAATTAAACTCGTTAGCTTTTACTGTTTTTTGCACAGCGTGATTTTGATACAATTATGTATGAATTTTTTTTTTTTGCTACAATATATCGCATTATTTACATATGATAATGATATTATTTTTCATTTCTGATGGTTACATACTAAACTTCAGGCAATGACAAAAAAGGAGCCAAAAAGGAACTCTTTATCTTGAAAACTAAGCGCGCTGTGATTTTTTGAAAAAATTATTTTTTCTGCTTCCGCGCTCACTCAAAACCGGCTCTGGCATTCGGGAGACGTTTTGATTTTTACCGCTTCGGCATTTAAGGGTTAATCAATCATTATATATTTAATTGAATTTAACAATTTTGAATCAGCTTGCATTTACTTGGAATTCTTTTCAAATCTAATTGTTTAACACTTTTGAATTAATTTGCATTTAGAATTCTTTTCAAATTTTAATTGTTACTTAACACATTGAATTTTACGTGAATAATTTAATTTCTTGATTATTGTGATTAATTAATTTTGATTTAATTTTGCTTAATAATTAATTCAAGAAATAATTGAACTGTTGTTTTCAAGTAATAGTAAATTTCCCTGAGATTGTGAATTTCACGTATGAATTTTGAGTTTAATACTAAATTTTTATATTTAAAAGTTTTTGAGTTTTTTTTTCCACCAGTATATTTAATTTTGTCAAGGTAGAAATATAGTAGTAATTGAGCTGTTTTCCTTCAATTTTAAGAACCAGGAAATAAACTTAGTTGTTGATGGAGTGATGCCCTTTGATTAATTTAATTTCATAGAAGATTACCACGCACTTGTTTTAATTAACTTAGTCTGATTTCTTGCATGATTAATAAGTTTTTAAGGGAACACTGTTACCTTTAGAGTAATCTGTCGTATTTTATTTCTGATGAAGATACAAGTGTCTGGCTGCTGTGAGGTAACAAATTTTCATTGGTAAGTTTAATGACCAGATATTTGGACGCTTCACCTATATATATATATATATATATATATATATATATATATATATATATAGATATTATATATATATATATATATATATATATATATATATACACACATACGTACACCACATTTTAATCATATACTTTAAAGTGCAAAATGGTGACCTGTGTGGTCCGTGGACGTCTCTAGCACTTCCTTCCTTAAATTGTGGGTTTGTAGGTATATCCTTATGCTACATAACGATTGCAGTAGATATAAAAAATTAGTGGATCAGTTTTTTATTATGTTTAATCCATATTTGTATATATTGCATTTAATTCACACATATATATAAAAAAGTTATATACGTATATAGTTATATATATATTTTAACGATTTTTTTGTAGGGCAGTTCTTGAAGTGGTGCATCATAATATGTCGCTGATCGCTTCTACTCCGTTGACTGGAGACGAGGTAAGTGCCTGTGGTTAATCGTTACGGAAATAACTGTTCTGTAAGAGGTTACTCAGCAGCTAAGTTACATGGCTGACACGAGTTGCATATACTTCATTATACAAGTCATGGTTTTCATGACGGGCCACATGGGGCAGTGAATAATGTTGCGAATGATAACGTTAGTCGCACTGTACCTTTGGTGTATTTGATGTTTTAGGTAGTATTCAGTTCACTAGAAACAAACGTCGGTTATAGATACAGTCCGCCATAGTTGATATAACTGTAATGAGTCTCTTTACTTCATTACTGTGTGCCACGAATAAATTCATATTAATTTTGGCCCAGATGGGAAGCCAGTACTTTCATTATACTTCACCAGTCAGAGTATAACAGAGTACCCCGAAATTTATCGTGTTCAATATGTATTACTTAGAAAATAGAGCTGAGTGTTCTGTTTAATTGATAAACGAAGTAAATGATATATCCCATGGCATACCCAATATTATTGTTATATATGGTAACACAAATGTACATCTGATGGTAGGTGACCTTTTCATAAATTTCTGCGTATAGTCCATAATACAGAGTAGCCACATATAGAGTAGACGACAATAACTTACATGTAGATTGGGGCTTTATTCTATATAAAAATCTGTAAGTGCCCGTCGCAACGCTGCATATATTCATATATTTGCGTTGCTTCACTTTGAACCTTGATATAAGTGTAGGCACTAGCGAGATGAGTTTAGAGAGATTTCACTTTTTTTTTTTATTTGCACTTTATCCAGACTAGTTCGCATACTTTGAAGGGTTATATAGTATGAAAATATTACGTTTTGAGTCGTGCAAAGGCAAATTCTTAATATACATTAGAAAATAATGTTGGTTTTCAAAGGCGTAAAGAATTTTGTTTAAATTTCGAGCTTGATTTAACCAGTGTAAATGATAGACGTTTAACAGTGCA
The DNA here is from genome assembly GCF_015104395.2 of Macrobrachium nipponense. Classification (NCBI taxonomy): domain Eukaryota; kingdom Metazoa; phylum Arthropoda; class Malacostraca; order Decapoda; family Palaemonidae; genus Macrobrachium; species Macrobrachium nipponense. The sequence continues at coordinate 46,239,943 of NC_087204.1, forward strand.
CGGTAGGCAATTTTGACTTTTGAAATGCAGTTTATATACATATATTTTTGTATCAGTAGAAAAACACACACACACACACACACAGGCCATAAAAATGACAAGGATGAGATTCAGGGTCTCTGTAACACGGTTTTTTGGACTTTGCTCCTTGTCAAAGCATCGGATGTAGCTGAAAGTTGACATATGTATATTTTACAACCACACACAAATTTTGTCAGCATTATCAATAACCTAAACCCGATAGTTTTAGTTTTTATAGAGTAAAAATGATCTTTGCCGACGCCATGGCCAATGATTACGAGCCAAGAGTCGAAAAACATTCATTACGTAAGCAAGGTAAACAAACACCTTTTGACTAAATGTTGCCCCGCCTATCCACCAGACAGAAATTCCATCGGCTCTGAAACCCAAAGACTTTATGAATGGCGGAACGATACATAGTTGTGGGTGGGGTATCAGTGCTAGCGTAGTAATGCTACTGTAGCAGTAGTGCCGCAACAGTATAGCAGTAATATACATGAATTAAACGTTCAGGCCAACTGCTGGGATCCTTGAGGATCATTTAGCACTTCTTACAACTACTCGAGAAATTAGTTTTTATAGCCAGAAGTTAAATTTTCTAATCCAACAATGCCCATGGTAGCCTTCAGTGTTATCCTGAATTATAACGAGGCGAAAGTGGGTGGAGCCTCATGAAGTCACCATTCTGACAATTTTTCAGTAAATAGGTAGATAGCCAATAAATAAAAATTGCTTGACATTGGATATAGCAGTTATCAAATCAAGCTTGTCTACTATGTGTTTTTGATAAGTTACCAACTATTCCCTACCATCTTTGTCAATCTGATTGTGACCTATAAAGTAGACTGTAATTTCTTTGGAAACTTATTTTGGGAGTTAGACTAATAATCGAAGTGTTTTTTGTATTTATTAACATATTTTGTTGGTTTGTTCATTATGACAATTATCAGTGGGGAGGTTCCAGAGTTCATAAAGGTGTACTGCTTTGCTTGTATTTAAATTTGTATGTCATTGTTGCCAGAGGTTTAGCCTTCGTTACGTATAGCCAATCATCCATCGAGAAAGAGGGAAGAAATGCTGTCATAAGTTACGTAACGAGTGCGTTCGAAACCTTTTCTCTGAGTAAGTTGCCCGTCTCAAAAAGGTCACTTTTACATTATAAGTACCAAATTTATTCAACCTACGTAGTGCAGAATACACTCAAAATTTATGTGTTGATATATGTATTCTGAATAAGCGTTATATTTATGAAATGCATAGATAAAAAGTTATTGCGAAAAAACCGTGTTACAGAGGCCCTGAATCTCATAGTAGGTATCATATCCTTTTCAGTTTTATTTTTTTACATTTTTGTTTACAGTAAGATCAAGAATAGATATAACAGTGCGTATTTCTTGAACTGAAATCCTTTCTTTTGTAGGTATTGAAAGTTTCTTAATTGATGTAGTGTTGTATTACATTATATGATGAAAGGTTTAATGAAGGCGAGCTTAAGGTGACTTTTGCACCTCTGGTTAATACTGTTCTCATATTTAGAATGTAAAGATCATTCTTCTCTAGATTATTTTACGCCACTTTCTTGGTGCTTAATTTCCTCAATTAGGATAAGGGCCTGTCGCTTTCTCCCCATCATTGCCCAGTTTTAGTCTACTTAGGGTTGTAGAAGAGTATTTTCTCTTGAAAAATATTGGCTCATACATTTTTTTTGGAACGAGCAGAAGGAAGAGCAGTTTATAGTGCAATCCCTAGAAGTTTTATAATAAAATTCTATATTAATGTTGATTTTGTTGTTTCAGATAGTCTTCAACAGGTAAGTTTTATACCACTAAGCTATTGGAGCCTGCATTATTTTCTGTGCTGTAATGTTGTTATATGTGAACATGTAATTAGAGAGGGTTGGTAACCCCAGAGAAGATAGCTAATGAATGTGCTGGTGTAGTATATACAGGTTTGTGACTTACTGGGGTAGTTAACTACACTGGTGTTTTAACTAGACCATTGTTTGGGTATTTCCCACTTGCTGTATTATCCGTTGGAGAAATGCATGAACTGGATGGTTTGAAATGACTGTGTATTATACACTGGAAAGATACATATGTGATTGGGTAGTTACCATGCTTGTGTACTTTCTACTGGGAAGGTACGTGACAAATTGGACAGTCGTGATTCTTGCGTCTTATCCACTTGAAAGAGAAAATGGCTGAATCGAGCCTTTACGATTCTGGTGTCTTATCCTTTGAAAAGATGCATGACTGAATCGGTAGTTGCTATGCTGATGCGATGCGCTGATATTTTTCTTGTTTATAGATTTGGATTTCTTTTTTAAAGAGGTCTCGTATATTTTGTGTGAATGCCAAGTTGGGAAATGATCGGTTTTTCTTTGAGGGGCGTTGTTGCATTTTTATGTATTTTTATATGCTGATGTATTTGAACCAGTGTTCGTTTATTTCTATTTGAAATATTTTTATTCTGCTTTTTATTTTTGTATTATTGCCTGTGCAGTATTTTCATGTATTGTTTTTTTGAATATGTTTGCAATGTAAACCAAAATTTATATTCGCCTAAGTAAACATGTAATGACCCATTCCAATATTATGTTCATCATTGTCTTTAATTTATACAATTTATGGCTCCAATAGTTTATGGTATAAAGGGTTATCTAGAACGATATCGAGCACATTTAAAGGGTGGAACATAAAGTTATTTGACTGTTTTTATAAGTTATAAGAAGTAGCAGTAACTGTTTCACAAAAATAGCCTTTTGCTAACCTAGCTAAAATATCGAAATATGTTCGAGCAATTAGCGAATACCCAGATCAGTAATATGCTAAAGGTTTGTTAAATACATTTTAACTGCTTGCACGTGTGAATCACCATGGAAAGTTATGCTGAATGACATTTGATTTTATACAGTACACTGTTTCCGTTGCAGTATAAAATCGTTCTAGATAACCCACAGTCGCCCATAGGATCATCTATACGGATTCTCTAAAGGTATGAGGATTATAATGATACTTATTTCAACATACCGGCGCCGTTTAAAGACCAGACAAAGGCAGTCATTTCGCGACAACAACTGCGGTAAACTTTTTAAAACAAAAACTCTTCTTGGATTTCATTATACGTTATTGAAATACACGAGGAATTTTTGTTTCTGCTCTAACGGGCAAAACAAGCGATTTTAGTTTATGCCTAACGCTCAAATTCGCTCTGACGTGATTGATTCGGCGTTGAACCTCGCCAGTGGGCCGCCTCTGCTTCTATGATGGCATTACGTTTGAAGTTGATCTAGTGTCTCAGCTACGAGGGTCTCTTACGCCTGCGTCACCGCGTGCGTCAGTCAAGAGAAGCAACGCATTTGCCGAAGCATGAAGCTGTACACGACGGGATAGTCTTACTAAGGCGAGTACGATTAAGACTTTTCAAGTAAAGTGTAAAAAAATGTAGTATGGAATTTATATATGTACATAATGATCAGATAATTTTTTTTTTTTTTACATAAAATTCCATTTTGTAAAGTTTATATTAGATCACTTTATTCTTTTTCATTAAACATCAAGTCAGGAATGCGATTCATGGAGAGTTCTTGTTTGTTGGTCATATGCTTTAGGAATATTTAGTAAAACTTTTGTGGGCTTTCCTCTACCATATTTATATCAAGATGTGTTGGGTAGGGTGAACAAATTAGTCATCTTTATGCAACTAATAGTTACCCTTCTAGTGTGTCTTTCAGGTTTGCCACTATTGAAGTCGTGCGATGTAAGAAGTATGCAATCATCCACTATTACAAAGTGATTCCAAGTAGACGAGCAGTCAACACAACTTTGTTAATTCATAGGGGTATGTATCTTGGTTAGTTTTCGTTGTCTGTATAAATCCTTATTATACTTAGAAGGGTAATAATTTTATTTTGGATTTTGAAATTGGGATGTAGATGATGTAATCATCTACAGTTGTATGCTTTTATGCTTCTTATAGCTATGTTCACAAACTTGTCAAAGTTGTCGTGAAAATTAATAGAATTATTTGGAGAAATTTTACCATTGCTTGAATTTGGCATGTAAGCCGTTCATCTTAGTACAGAATGGCTCCATTAATAACTGAATAAAGGATGAACCTCCTTTGCAGAAATCCTCCCCAAATTTTACTACTTCAGACACCTGTACTATAAGCTCATTAGCAGCACTTGTGGGTTATGGATATTAAGGTTTTTGTTGCAACAGCTTTTCCAGCTCATTTAACAAGCCTTTTCTTTTTTAATGCCCTTTATCATCCTTCCTTCTAAAACCTGCAGTGTTATACACGTTTACTAACCTATCATCGTCCATATTCTCCATGTGATCAAATTATGTCAAAACTGTCCATCTTCAAAAATACTTAAATCTCGATAGTATCAAACTTTTTTCTCTTACATGTTTCCAGCATCTGTACTTTACTTCTTTGAAGGGGAGTTGGCTCAACCATCTCTCCATCCATTTTCACTTTCACATGTAGACACTTCTCTGATAGATAAAATGTTACAGTCCTTTGTGAAATCCAGCTTGTCAGTGGAAAGGATACATTTACATACAGGGCCTAACTGTTTGACTGATATTCCTTATGCAAGGTAGTAGTTCTCTCAGGATGATCAGGTGTTTTGACATAGATGTGGACCGATAAAAAATCATAGCTTTCCAAGTGGTCAAGACCTGCAGGGGACTTTTGTGCTCCTTTGGCATTAACCAATCCAGAGATTATGTTCAAGAATTCAGTAGTCCATTTATCAGGTACAATAATCTCAATTTCACTTTCTCTAACAGCCAACTGACAATATCCTGTGGTGAAGTCAATCTTTGATGTCAGCAGACACTCACTTGAAGGGGATGTTAGTAGTATCTGCCTTTGATAATTGCTTTGTTGTCGTCTTTGACTCAATTTTGCCCTTCTAAAATGGAGCCAAGGACTGATTTTGTTACCTGGGTCCTTAGCAGTTATGGCACAACTACTTGGCTATCTTATTGGCATAATTTTTTTGAGCATGCTCAAGACTCCATTTCCCCCTTAAAATAGGATTTCTGCTGACTTTGCAATTTATAATAATTTTTTTATTATTTAAACATTTCTAACCTCGTGGAATGGAATAAAGCTATCCCTGTAGTCTACCACATTGCAGACTTTGCACCCCATTTTATTTAGTTCAAAGTCAGCTTGGCAAAGCTTGATGAAATTAGGACACATTCACTTGACTTAGTTCAAAGTCAGCTTGACAGCTCTTGATAAAATTAGGCATGTAATATGCTGAGATGCCATCTATCACTACGCTTCTTGCAGAAGGGGACCTAATAATGCTAGGATCAGTGCAGCAGATAATGATCGGGTTTATTGATTTGGAGGATCCGCCATAAGTTTTTGATGGTTTTTGAAGACTGGTCATTTTGTGGATCCTCCTATAAGAGGGGAATGCCATCAGTGCACCTCATGCAGTGCATTGTAGGCATTATTTAAAGTTTTTTTAGTGCCCTTTCACCCTTAGCTGCAATCCCTTTCATTCCTTTTCCTGTACCTCCATTCATATTCCCTTTCTTACATCTTACTTTCCACCCTGTCCTAACAGTTGTTTCATAGTGCTACTGTGTGGTGTTCCTCCATTTAAAATCTTTATAATTCTCTCATTTTCTGTCAGTTCTCTTCATTTATCTTTCAAACATCTCTATCATCACATTTTCACTGTGTGGAATGTTGAAAAGGGATGACTTTTCTTGGATTATGGTTCATCTTTAAAGCCAATTGTGGGAGCTATGGTGGCCTTGTCAACCACCCGATACTGTTTGGACCTAAGTTATCAACATGGTATCTCAAGGGTGGGACTATTCCTTAGAACTAGCCTTTGGATTCCAGGGTTTGGTTGATTCAGGGAAGAGGAATCTCAGTTTTCCTTCAGGTTTGCCCATGAAGACGATAAGAGAAGGGATGATTGTGTTTTCGTAATGTTCTTTGTCCCATCAAGTGGGATTGCTTACACTTGAGACACTAATCATGTTGGTGCCAGCCCACCAGAGTAAGGTAAGGAGTGAACATTTGGGAGTTTTTTGTCATTGGTGGAGGGATGGACTGAATGAAAGGGTAATGGTCTCTCATTGACATTTCCTGACAGGCTTTTTTCAGTTAATAATATAAAAGGAAATTAAAATAAAAACCCTTATTTGTATATATACTTGTACTCTTGGATCTCATGACCCCTTGACACAGTTGATGGACCTCAGGCACCACAGTTGACTCTCCCAAAAAAATCATGTTTAATATTACTGTTGTAGAATTTGTTCATGCGTGATTCCCCGTTCCGTCACTGTCATCCGGTCATTTAATCAACCAAGCCTGTTTTCGCTAAGACTGCCACAACCGCTACCCTATTCCAAAATGAAAGAGAATGAAAACAACCGCTACCCTACTCCAAAATGAAAGAGAAAGTTTATCATGCGAAATATTTTCTGGACAATGAGTGACAATTTCTTGTTTATATGCATATTTGATATACCTTTATGTAATTCCCTTTGTATTATGCATCTACCATAAAGTTACAAATTTTCACAGTAATGAAAATAAAGCCAACCCATGAATATGACAAAAAACATCTTAACTATGTGTAGTTAGATGTAACAAACTAATAAATCACATCCTTAACAACCCACGCTATCTCTCAACAATAGTGTCAGGTTACATCTCTGCCTATACAGTGGAAAACCAACGGAATAAGAAGTAGCTAGTTTCGTATTCAGTGGTAGTAATGATACATAAGACCCAACAGAGTAGGGAAATAGAGACCTTGGACGATGAAGGTCTTATGTTAATGACTATGCAGTGAAGGTCAGGGAATGATGTCAGTGGTGTTACTTTAGTACGATATCCAATCCAGGGGTAGGGTTTGTACATTACTCTTCTTTGCATACATCCACGTGGAAGGCATCGGTGACATAGACGAAGGCATCACAGCACTTGTTATTTAGAACTGATTGTAACAGTACCACGTGGCAGTGACAGCACTTCTATGAAATATGGTTAAAGGTATATTTGAAGATTAACAGGTTTCTAAGTATATGAAAACACCATCCATCCCATTTAAATAAAGGCAAACTTGCCTCTTGACAACTGGCAAGAAAAAACTTCAGGAAATAGGAAATTAGATTTCTACGTGCCAGAGTAAATGTTATGAAAGATGTATAAAATGAATAAGTATGAGGGACTTCTGTCTTGGAAAAATTGATAAATGTAGTGGGAATTATCTGGAAAAATCTCCTCAAATTTTTTCTTTAGTCAGTATCAGATCACTTACGAACTCTTACCTCAAGAAACCGCTTATATCCAGTTCATGACCGATTGTCTACAGTTATGCATCATTTACTAAATATGATTTTTTTTAATCAACCTTTAAATAAAGTTTTAACACCATTGTACTTCAGTCTGTTATGACTTCAATCTGTGATTATTAAGAATTTGAGATACCAAGAAATTTAATTCACTGAGTACGACTGAGGTTTACTACAATATTTTCAGCTTCTAGTCAACTTTTTTAGAGGGAAGGATCAGTGAACAGTGATTTTTAATTACTGTTTTTAAAAACAGCTTATAGGCATGGTCTGATACCCAGACTAATAGGTATATTTCAATTTACACTAATATTCCCAATAATTAACTTGACAAATACATGGGAAAGGAAATGATAAATGCCTTATATTATAATGTACCAAAATGCAAAACCGGAGGGAAAGCCATAAATTTATCAAGTTTGTAATCAAGAAAATTAAAGACAATAAATTAACGATATTTTCATCATCCTTTTACTTTGATTATTCAAAACTTCGTCATACAGTTGGGGGCAGGGGGAGGGGGGACAGATCCTATAAGTTTCATTTGTGTCCAAGTTCTTGAAGGCCTGTTTGGCAGCATTGCTGCCCTAAGGCTCACAGTTCTCCATTTGGTCACAACACGTTCTGTATTTAATGAGAAGATATTAGACAAATAATAGCCATATGCCTATTTTACAGTCCACATTATTGCTTTTCTCATTTTTCATTGTAATTAACTGGTATTGGAATATTGTTGCTTTTCCCATTTTCCATTGAAATTAACTGGTATTGGAATACTGGCTGGTATTAAAATGAACAAAAAGATACAAAAGGATGAAAAAGATGAACTTTCTCGACCTGCCCCACCTTGCAAAAAATTGGGATGAGGTGGGGGTTGTGGTGCAGGTGAAATCTCCTAGGTAAGCTAGGGAATACTTTGCAGTATTTATCTGTATTGGTCCCCAATGTTTTGGGTACCAATACAGATAATTAGCATGGAGATTAAGGCCAGCCAGTACTAACTGTTTTATCAGTAAATGTTATTTACCAACAATGTTTAATTATGTTGTTTGCCAAGGCAACTGCTGGTAGTAACCAAGTGAACCTAATTCTCATACCTGATACAACTAACTTAAGACTTATCATTACCTTAGCTTACATAGGAAGACTACACAAATAATCAGTGGCATTGTCAGCAGGACATATCATACATTATCTAAACAATAAGAGTAATCAGCAAATACCTTCTATTGCTAAATCTGAAGGAGTTTTGGTGGCACTTATAATCTGTGAGACCAGGGTGTGCCACAAATTGAAAATCATTCTGTTCCCTTGGATTATGGCCTGGGTATTGCACTCAAGCAGTTGCTAATGTCAGTTTCATTGTAATTGATAAGCCTCTGTGTACCTCTTTTGGTAGGATTATTTTGATTTAGTAACTTTAGTAACTATTGGCCATTCCTGACATGGTGCCTTGGTCATTGTTGTGTAGACAGGGGTAACAATGGGAAATTTGATGGTATCTGGCTCTATAAATGGACCAAAAGGTAGTCCAGACCACCTTTTTTTTCCCATGAAGGTTGGAATGGTAGTCTTGGATAGCCTCAAGGCTGGTATGTATGTCCAAGTGGCTTGGATGAAACAGATGCTTGTCATGGCTTTCAACTGCACCTAGAGGTAGTGGGTCATTGAACTTTACTCTAAAAATTGTTCCATCTAGGTGCTTTATACTGCAGTTTCATGTGTGGGCTGGAACATTTTGCCAAGATGTTAGCATTGGTGGAGGGTGACCTTTGAGGAGTCATAGAGGGTAAGTGTAAACTAATGGTGCCATTTGAGACTGCCTTTTAGCCATAAAGTCAAAGATTACTGCATGATCACAAAGAGCAAGCTTTATTTATGCTAAAGATAAGGGATTTGCTGCAGGTACTGTATGCACTTTTGTGCCTATTATCTCTTCTGTAGGTTCAATTAAGTCTTAGGAACTTTATCTTCTTCACTCCTCCATTAAATATTCCTGTTTCCCTCTTCTTTTGTTGATGACTTGTGAGTGGCATTGATTAAGGTTAATGGCTGTACCTTGAATGTAATGCCGTGATTGAGGGTAGGCAGTAAATATAGGTGTTCTCCCACCCTATCATCATTAAGAACCCACCTAACCCTAGCCTTCATTATTAGTTACCTTAATCTACACTTCCCAGCTTTCATGCTTTTCAGAGAGGCTTTAGTATCTAGGTGGTGCTTTGGCAGTGTGTCTAAAATTAGCTGGTGGTGGGATATACTGCAAGGGCCAAAAGCTAAATGGCTGCTGGTTATGTAATGTTGAGGATATGGTGAGTTACTGACTCTTTTCTTCTTTTCCAGTGCACATGCAGGTTGACTACACTGGTCCCATTCTGAATGGGACAAAACTCAAAGAGGACAACATATGCTGTGTTGTCACAGTCCTTAGCTTGGTTCTGAGGTCCTGCATTTTTGGGCATTTCTGGTCCTTTGGGTACAAACTTTTCCTCCCAGGGTCTTGGGAGGCCAATAGTGTTTTTTCTCATGCACACCTAATAGTTGTTTCAAAGTGACTACAACTAAAGGAAAAATTAATTCTGAGTTAGTAGCTAAAGCTCCAGATCGTTCTCTTTTTTTCCCCTTTTCCTCTTATCCACCAATTGATCCTCCACCTGATAGCCACAGCCCATTCTCTAAAATTAGCTCTGCAAAAGTGTCCAAATGACACCCCCAAGAACAAATCAACGAGGTAGGAAGCTTCGGTCGTGAAATAGAATTGAGGTAGGAAGCTTCGGTTATTTTTAAGAAGCATGAAGATGCATTTAAAGCTAGTTGCAAAATTGAGGCAGTACAAATATGCTAATCTGCTGTAAGAGGACCTGACTAACAAAACTCCACAAATTGTGGATGTCTATTTGTCTTCTGAATTGGTTTTAGTTAAACATCAGGACCAAAAGAAGAACTTTCCAGCAATGACTCCCAAACCTTCTATTTGGCTGTTAGTAGAAGAGGAGAAATATAACTATTATAAATTCAGTATATACCTCCTGGAGAAGATAAGCACAAAGAATGGTGGGATATCTCAATTTGGAAAAGGAAAAATCTCATTCATGCAAAACCAAAGACCTATGCCCTGACAATGAGGTTGATGTAGGTTAATGATAATGAAATGCTGAGAGAGATCAGACCCCACATGAACTTTAGGCATGGGAGAGATAATTTTGAAGGAAAACCTGTAAGAATTTACAGAAATTTAGATCTTAGAAATGAACCCACAACTAGTATGGAAGGTGGAAAAGATATAAAGTGGTAACATATTGTTTTGGCATTTAAGGACTAAATGTGTCATCCTATGTTACATGTCTGCCCAAAACCTATACAGTGTTGGCCTGTCATTGATAATGTGTACGTATTCTTCAAGTTTTAATAAATTAATTGATCAGTCCCTGAACGTTGTTTATGCTCTGCCATTTCAAAATGTTAATTGTAACTTAAATCTCACAAATCTAATAAAAAAATGATAAGACTTTAAACTTGAGCAAGTGGCAATAAATAACGCAAATTTTGGGTACAATAGCATAGGTCATGCAAAAAGAGAAATGGGGCATGCTATGAGCTAGACATATTGGTTGGAATAACTATTGGAATTTAATGTCATTGCATGCAACAGCTTATAGACAGGCCAGACCAGAAAGCAATTGGGTAATAATTGTATTAAAGTCACCTGAAAACCCGAAGTATGTAACACTTGTGAACAAAGAAATGAAAATTGCCTGGAAATGAAACAAACGATCATGTGATCTTGTTGGAGGACCCAATGTCATACTGCTGATTCGATAACGGGATCTCTAATAAAAAAAAAAAAACAAACTGTGGCATGTAGTTTTCTGTCAAGCAATCTTGTATAAGTAGGGAAAGAGACCCCATTTCGGCTTAACCTCAACACCCGACCCCCAATTCGGCTCACAGGCGATAAACCCCATAAGCTTGCCTTTATCTTAACCTCTTGTACATTGACCATTAACGACTACATCGGGAAACCACCAAATATTTCACTCTAGTTCAGAAAAGAATCTCAAAATGGCTCATGAATAACTCTTCAATTAGGAGAACCGTGGTTTCGCTTAACCCTTTGAAAATACTCAACCCCATTTTGGCTCAAGATATTCTCTACGGATGAAAAAACCACCATTTCACGACCCCTTTAAAATACCCAACCCCATTTTGGCTCAAGATATACCATACGGATGAAAAAACCACCATTTCACATAAATATGAATATGAGTGAAAAAATTCTCTAAGTCGCTTAACCTAACCTAACCTAACCTAACCCACCAAGTAAAAAAAATTCTAAGTCCCATAACCAAACCTAACCTAACCCAACCCACGTGAAATAACCAACCCCATTTTGGCTCAAGATATACCCTTCGGACGAAAAACTGCCATTTCACATGAATATGAGGGAAAAAACTCTAAATCCCTTAACCCGACCTAACCTAATCTAACCTAGCCCACATTAGTATATGAAAAATATGAAGATGAGCAACAAATTCTAAGTCCCTTAACCCACGTGAGTGAGTATATGAAAAGATATGAATATGAATAGAATAAATTAGAACTCCCTTAACCTGACTTTCTTCATGACAAACTGCTAGGTGCGCAACATGTCATATCACATGATAGTATGAATGCAAAAAGATTTCTAAAGTCCATTCAAATTCAGACAAGCAGGTGATAAACACCCACAACAGTCGCCGTTTCTCTGTGACTCACTGCCAGCACAACATGTTATATCACATAATAGTATGATTGCGAAAAGATTTCTAAAGTCCATTCAAATTCAGACAAGCAGGTGATAAGCACCCACAACAGTTACCCTTTCTCTGTGACTCACTGCCAGGTGTACAACATGCCATATAGCAACGGTGCGCATTCACATGAGCCACGCAACACGATGCGACTATCACAGCTAGACAATCCGTCTTCATGTCCAGTGACATATACACACACACACACAATATACTGCTTTAGCAAAACCTCTTATGAGGGCGGTAAAAGACGAGTGTAACCACCTGCACACACATGCACAGGTAATTTGGCAGGTTTTGCTGATATGAGTTACTCCCTGAGACCCGCTGTGAAAAGACATTTACGATTGCTACTGCCTGTATATAAACTAACAGCAGCAGCAAGACCCACATCATTTTGCCAACAGGCTGCTCTTCTACTCAACATCTCCACAAGCAGACATGGGTAATTCCACCAGCAACAGTGACAGCTCCATTGAAATTCCTTTGCCGTGGCATATATGTGGCACCAAAGGCTCGGACTAGCCAGAGGACTGCAGAGTCTGTTGTCAATGTAGAAAGAAAAGGAGCGAACAGGGGTGGGAACAGACCCGACCCGGGACGATCCTTAACAGAAGGTGCAGCAGGAAATGCCTCTCCCCAGGATGGTGAGAATAATTCTTTTTATTTAGAAGTTTGTTGAGATGTGACACAAAAAACATGCACATCGTCACCACCACATTTACATATATAAAACAACCAGTTTATTTTTAGTAAATTCTCTACTTGTTATTACTATTTTTTGCAGATTCCACTGTGAACGCTGTAACAGCTCTACTGAATGGGGATAATGCAAGGAAAACATTGACGATAGGAGGTCACTGTCAAGTAGTTGGCGCTAAACAATAGCAGACGCTGCTTGACAGGGAAGGAGAGGAGGCCAACCGAATTGTGAGTACTATCACTTTATCAACTGAAGTAGGAACGCACATTGACGTGACAACGGCGCTCAGAATTAACAGAACGCAGCTTGCCGAGGATGTCTTGTGAACACTCTGGGAGAGGGGTATAAATTCTGTCATATTATACCTGTGCATCATCATCATCAGGCAGAGAATGGTGGGTGGCAGTGGTACCACCCATGAAACGGGTTCTTTTTACGTTAATACGCCATCTGTGCTAACACTGGTGGACACAGTGTATGAATCGCTAGATGAAGCTATTGAATAGATGGCGAGCAACCTTGAAGACAGGCTCAAATTAAGCGAGGGTTTGGGTTGCGCATCACGTCGCTATACAGTGTACAAATCAACATCTCGCAGCGAGAAATGGTGAACATAACAAACTTTAAAGAATATCCTGCAAGAGTCAGGGGCGGCAGCCAAGTCGTCAACATCGAATCTGGGTACAACTGCATCATTACAGCGCTAGAAGCATACGTGCTACTCAGGAAAAACCGCAACACACCAGGTAAAAACCTCACCAGGAATGTGAAAAACTGGATAAGGACAAATCAGATCAGCATTAAACACACACCCGACATGCCTCTGAACAGCGACTCTTCAAGACATGGAAAAAGACAACAACCTTAACATCTGTGTGTACAAATTGTGTGAACTGGTCATGGGAAAACATCTGAAAAAACGATGGACTGTGCATCTCGCTAGAAAGGGGGTAACATGTCATGTCCTCGACTGGTCACTCTACTGCTAATCACGGATGACCACCTTGCACTCATCTAAGACATGTTCGCCTTCGTGAAGGCATTCTACCATGGGGTAAAGACAATGAGGAGAGAATACACAGGTGGCATGCGTTATCACTGTCTAACTTTGGTTAATATCCCCACCATTTGCGACACCCACACCCGAAGTTGTTCAACCCGAACCACAGTTCTATACCCAGAGCCCGACCAATTTAAACACTGAAAAAGCGAAAGCGCTGAATAAAACCTCGCACATCCCTTCTTAGATTTTGAAGCATACAACAGACAACCTGACGCGGATGAAGGCCAGAGAGTTGTGTCAAAGCAGAAAGTGTGCACATATTGCTATGCAATCGTCGACGGCAGAAGCGATGAATACTGTACGCACAGAGTAGGTGTAGGCGAACGTTGTGTCTACGATTTTCTGGTAAAAATATCTGACGACCGGGCCAGGATACATGAGACGATGGTGGCACACAAAATCAGCATGACCTCTGAAACAACCTGCCAGTTTGAACAGGCTACACACTGCAAAAGTTGCAACATTTAAGTTCACTGATAACACTATCAAAGTGTGGCATCATACGCACTACATACCGACGAACAACTGTGTGCGCGCATTATGCAGGAAGTGCAATTTTAATTTGAAATATGCAGACAGAGCCCTACCAGTGTTAGTACACAATTTGTCTTACGATGCAGCACTCATCTTGAAAGAAGCGCTACCAAGCATAACTTAGAAATCTTTAAACGTGATGGAGGTATATTTTATTCGCTTAAAACTGGCGACATCAGATTGATGGACAGTGCCCACATGATCAGAGGATTGCTTTCCAGTCTCGTGTCAGGTCACATCAAGCAGAAAGGATCTTTGGAAATCACATACCAGATGTTATCCTTATATCCTGACAAGTGCACCAAACTAGTTTTGAGCACAGGTAAACAGTACTACTCTTACGACTACGTCACAGGTTTCGAAGTGTTGCAAAAACCTGGCATCCCTCCCAAAGTGTGTTTCAGTTCCTCACTGACAGGGGAAAACATACCCTGTGAAGGATATGAACATGTCTGCAAAGTGTGGAATGCAGTAAACTGTTTTAGCTTACTGGATTAAACCGTTTTATGCCTTCTCATGGACGTGGGATTATTGGGGGACGTTTACTTAGCTTGGAGGAAGGCCGCTTATACAGTTTGGACTGGACCCAGTTTACTATTTAACGTCTACCTCCCTCTCACTATACACTTTTCTCCACACTTCACAAACACGCCTCCCCCTGATTTTCGATGGGGATCCTTACCACCTGATCGCTAACAACATCAGAGGCGGTTTCTGCAGTCTAGTCCAACGGCATGCCTTTGGATGAAATAACGGAGCTCTCCACCACAGAACTAGAGAGGTTTACTGCCAGCGATATCACATCCATCAATTCGCAGGGAGAACACAGTTATTTCATCCTCCTTGATACTAAGAAGGTTAGGGATGATGTCGCTCTCACGACGGATGAGTTCCCTCTAGCTATACATCAGATGATCGTAACCCTCCAGGATCTATCCCCTTCCACTAAAAGCCTATTGGAAAAGTTTAATGTGAAGGTCCCTAAAAAAAATGTCAAATTGGTAGGCACACACTTGCCAATGCAAAATCACTTAATTTGTCTTCCCCTATTGCAAACATTAATAAGACTTGGTCTAGAAGTCGATGTTATAAGAAAAGCTTACAAGTTCAAACAAGGATTTTATTTAAGGGAATACATCACAGAGAATGCGGAGAGGAGAGTAAAAGAATCAGACCCTGACAAGAGGAACACCCTCAAAATCTTGATGAATGGTCTTTTTGGCGTGACCATTAAAAACCCTTTGAACTATTCCACCAGGACAGTTGTCACCACCGATGAACCCTCACTACTTAGAAATGTGTCCAAACATACATATGAGTCCTTTGAAAGGTTGAACAATCAATGATACATCGTGAATCACTGCAGAATCCACGATCTATGTCAGGTTCAGCATACAGGACTGGCTAAGGACATGATGTACAAGTTCCGTTATGACTTCCTTCAAAAACTGTATGGTGATAGAGTTAAGCTCCTGTACACTGACACTGACAGTTTGATCTCCCTGGAGACTGACAACCTCACACACAAATTGAAGGATGTACTTAAACCGTATTTGGATTTGAGCAAAACTCACGAAGTGTATGACGATACACGCAAGGGGGAACTCGGACTCGGCAAAGTTGAAACAGGCGTCAAACTTATCACAGAGTTCATTGGTGTAAAACCCAAAGTTTATTTGTATGAAACGCAAAACAGTCGTTGTAACACTTTAAAGGGGATTCAAAGATGTCGCCAAAAGACAATCAGTCATAGCCAATACCAAGATGTAATTGAGAATAACGAGATCATGTACACCACGGTTCACAATTTGCAGGTGGTGGGAGGAACGATGTGTCACACCCGATAGAGGAAGGTAGCTCTATGCTCTTAGAAGATAAGAGGTATCACATCACCCCTTATAAATCCCTCGCTTACGGTCACCCTCACTTCCCGGTGAATGAACGAGCAGGAGGAGCGGAAGGAGTTGACAAAGAAGAAGATGAGGTGAACCTGGCACCCCCGCCGACGCCACCGCCACCGTTTGTGGCAAGCACATCCAAAGCCTCCGCCCAACCTTATGACTTTCAACCCCCCACTCCTTCACACTGCTTCCCCCAAGATAAAAGGTTGTTCCAAAAGACTGAGAGTGAACAGCAAATTGGAGGTTAAGCAGCAGTAGCAGCGTCTGATAATTGCCCTCGCAAATTTTTGGGTAAAGTTGATGTTTCCTTCCCCTGCTAAGAAAAGTCGGCTCGGTCTGAGTAGATGTGTCACACACTAAAATTGTGCCTGTATATACAAATTTATTTATGAATTTATAGTTTAAATTATTGTGAATGTATGTAAAAAATTATAACGCATAAAATCAACGCACAAATTGTGATGAATAAAAACATTGCACAGTCAAATGAATTTCTCCATAACTCTCACATGTATATAACACTCAGGTATTCGCTGCATCTGCTCAGTAGCGTATTAACTGCAACCATGGAAACAGGTCCCTTCCAGGGAGAAATCTTAAACCTTTACGCCATTCCTGCACGAATTATCATAGCAGGTTTCAGCAACATTGGAAAATCGACCCTGTGTCAGAACATAATTGAAATGTATGAGGCCAACTTTCACTGTATTTTATATTGTGGGGTGAGTGAACCCCTCTGGAAAGACATCACACCATAAGTGCTGTTCAAAGTATCCAAAGAGGTGCTAAACCCATTCGTTTACACAGAAAGAGGAATGGAGGATGGAAAAGGTCTATTATTTGTACTGGACGACAGTTTTATCAAAGCCAGTGACAATAAATTCCTCACTCAGGCATTCACTGCAGGACGGCATTCGGGCATATTAGTGATTTTCATAACCCAGAACATGTTCCACTCGGGTAAATTAAGTCTCAATTGCTTTCATTACATCCTCATGAAGAACCGTGACATTGGGCAGATTGAAACTTTGGGTAGACAGTTGTTCGGCCGGCGTTTGTCCCCCTCCGAGAGGAGTAGAGTAATTCCCACATTAAGCAGAGCGTTAATCACTACCATATCCTAAATATTTAGAAATTTTCTTCTTGGTAATCTTACCACAGAAACAACCCTCATTAAAAAGCTCAGAAGGTGTCAGAGGGAAATCCGTCAAGTATCCTTGAAAACGCTAACGTTAGCAGGGAAGAAAAACATATTGAAGAGTCGCAAAGGGGGCACTATTCTGTCTCTATTACTTCCTTTAGCAGCCAGTTTGATAGGAAGTCTTTTTAAATAGGAAAATAAAAAATGAAGGAGTTCTATGTTATACCGGCCATCATGTATGAGAGGCTAACAAAAGGTCCGGAAACTTGCAACAGCATCGGCAATAACAACAACAACAACAACGTTAATAACCATGGTGTCAATAGTGACTACAATAATAATAATAATAATAAATGTTAACAACATCAATGCAGGCATTGAAGACAGCAGTGGGGGAGGTAGGGTGAACACAGGTGCGAGTGATGCATACATTCCTCTTGACATGCAGAGAAGTGCGAATTTTCCCATAAATGCTTAAACATTTACGTCTCCACCTCCTTTACCTCCCATTGGGGATGACCATGCAAAGAAGGTAGAGCCGCTAATTTTGAATGTGCTCAACCACAAAGTTACCTGCAAAAGAGCAAATCCCGACCTGACTAGTGTTATTCCTATATTGTTCAAAGATAATCAGACACCGTATGTAACAGCCTTAGTTAATCATCTGCAAAATTCAGGCGTGATTTAATGGAATGAAGAAGGAGACCTGTCCTACCCGCTTAACTGATATAACATTTAGATGTGGCTAGAGAATTTCAAGCGAATAATAGGACGGATGATAGCAACATACCCAGTTATAATTATTTAATCGAACATGGAGGTATTGGTGAATGGATGGTGAGAAATACCGCTATGGAAAGAGATATAGAAGCATGGCACAATTCGGTTAAGAAAGTAGGTTGCAGAACAATGAAGAACAGGGTAGCAAAGAAAAAGGGGGATGTTTGGCTGCCGTATTGATGAATCATGAAATGATCAGAGGTGGACCTGTTGATTCCTGCGGGTGTGATAAACTTACAAAGGGAGCAGTTTTATCTGTGTATCGCAAAATTATCAGAGATGAATCTGTCCAATCATGCGGGTGCGATAGTTTCGAAGGGGGTTTGAGCTTAGCACGAATCACGGTGATGGAGAGGAGAGGACGTGGTTTAGATTATATGTATGTGTACACCGATATTGTTCAACCGACTGTTTTTGGAGGGAAACTAGTAAATATATTGCATTGTTTTACATTGGAGAAAGGCAAAGGGAAGGGGATACACAATACGATATACAAAGCCCTGAACATGAACATTCTAGAACAGATTTCAATCATCATCACCAACCAGAATGGAAGGCGCATTCATTTCAATAACGACTCAAGCATCACCTTTGTGCTTCATATAAGGCCCAGATAGGGAGGTATGTATAAAACCTGCATTCTTTTCCACCTTTATGTTATTCACTTTCGCGAGCTAGTGTAATTAAGAACCCTGAAATGAGCGCTCTGCATAATTTTTTTTTTAACAGGTATGAGGGTCATCTTCACCCCACCCTCGGAGGTCGAATTTAAAACATTCTTGTCTGAACCCTTAAGAAAGGGAGCGGGTCTAGAAGTCATTTTGGTTTTCTATCTGAGTCATAGAAGAGGGGGAGGTGTATTTTCAGCCATGGCCGGCATTGCACGCAGGGTACTCCCTATCCTCTTCAATGGTGCTAAACCTTCAGTTAAAGAGTTTGGTAGATCGGTGCTTTCAGATGTAGTAAACAGTCAGCTGCTCCTGAGGGAATCTTTAAAAAGGCACGGAATGACAGCTCTCAAAATACTGGTAGATGCATTCTAAGCGGTAGTGGGAGGGTCGACAGGGAAAGGTTGGGTGGAGTGAAACGTACTTTCTCGGTTGGCTACGAAGACGAGGAAGAAGAGGTGAAAGAAGAATGGACAGGTTAAATCGAGAAGTATATATAACAATAATGTTGGTGCACACATACTCATTCCCTCCCTCTTGCAATTTTGTGAAATGGCGAGTGTGGTTCCCAATGTGCCAGGGACAGGAAACAAGGTTCCCGTCTCTTCATATATCGCGGGCATGTCAGAATTATTCCTGAATGTGAACAAGCGTAGGATTATAGAGAGTTCGATTAATTTGAAGGAAACTTTGGATTTCACACCTAGCAACAATTCTATAAATCAAATACCTTAGTGATAACTCTATCAAGTTTCGTATTAACGGTGTCATGGGCTCCTTGGATTTGTCGAGTGAAGCTTTGGAATTATACATCACAGTGTTTAATGGCGGTGCTCAGCTGCTGGATGATGCACATGTTGCACTCGTTAAGTGTAAGCAATACGCTTTTTAAATCAATCTCTGTCTTCTTGAACGAAAAGTTGGTGGAATCGTGTCCTGTTTTTAGCTATCAATCATATATAAAAATGCTCAAGAGCGTGAAAACCAGAGCACTACCAACTTCTGGTAAGAGTGGGTTTTTCCATGATGATTTTCAAGCCACACATGGTGTTGCACAAACCTATACAGCTGCTTCTTTTGGCCAGATGAGTAGGTGGGTAACTCGGGTGATGAGCTCTGTTAAGACGGGAGGAGTTCACACATATTTTCCACTTCTCATAGATCTACAGAGTATAGACATGTATTTGTTGGATTCCGTGGATTTGAGGATAAGGCTCGAAATGGCCAATAACAATTGGTTGATGGACAGCCACACTGATGCTCACTTAAATTATCTGAATATATAGAAAAAGCCAAGTTGTGGATTGATCAGGTTACCCCCCATTATACCGCCATGTCCGCTTTAAACGCAGCTCTAGCTGTTAGGCCTATACAATATGTATTTCATAAGACTTTGTATAAAACATATGTTATTAGGCAGAATGAGGATTCCATTTTAATAGATCAACCTTTCAACACCTGTATACCTGAAAAGATTACGTCAGCTATTATTGGTATGCAAATGTTTTCAGGAAATTACGTGGCCAATAGTTTGTACTTTGGCACATATAACTTGAATAGTGTGCACATCACTGTTAATGGGAATACATTGTATAATATCAACTGTCATTTTCCCAATACTGTCACACAATTATTTTACGAGACCCTGAAGTCAATAGGAGGTGGTCATGATAACCTCATCACCTACGACAGTTTTAAAATCGGAAAAGCTGTCTATTGTTTTAGCTTCATCATGGAAGTGGTTGAAGATTCAATGGTGGTTGAAATTTCATGAAGTTTGAGAATATCTATAAAGCTGGGAACAGTCGCACCTCATCCTTGCATGATTTTATTGCTCGGAGACACCAGGCATTGCACTTTAATTCATCTTGGAATGACCTAAAAAAGAAGTATGTATTACCTTGTTAGGCGAGGTAGGAATAAGATTCGGAGCCTACAGCTCACTAAATTATTTACAAAACATTCACACAGGTTAAGGGCTTGTGTGAGCTTGCAATGTACCTTTTGACTTCTGATAGGTAGAAATAGGGATTAAGCACAACCATTTGTGTTTTTTCAGAGAGATAAATAAATATACATGAAAAATGTTACAGGACATTGGACTGAAGATCATATATATGTATATATAGTTGGAAAGCTGTAAGAGGAATACATACAATGGTGATGATACATAAAATGTGACAGTAATAATAGTAATAAAGATATATGCAAAGTGTTGTACGAGAGAAGTTTTGTTTCTTTTGTTCCTGTGTTTTCTTTCCTCGGTTTCTTGCCACAGGAGAGTGATGGTCATGGTTTTAGGGGTGTGTAAGCCCACACGTGGGCACTAAAGAGCTCTTTCCCCTCCCCACAGAGAAGCCTTTGGCTGTAGGTCGGTGTCGGGCAGGTACGCAGGTTTCAGGCGGTCAATGAAGACCCACTTTGCTCTGTTGTCTACTGTCATCTGGTATGCCATGGGCCATCTCTGGATGATGTGGTATGGTCTTGAGTAGGCTAGGGAGGGAGAGGGCATCTGTGTGCATTTACCTGCATGAATGCATATTTTACATTCTACAGATCGTTGGGGACATACACCTTTCTGGTCGCTTGGTAGGTCGTCTTCACTGGCATTATCCTTTTTATTACTTATTGAGTGTTGGGTGGTGTGATGCCAGGCTTGTTTGTTCTTGGAAGATGTCTGCTGGAAATGTCAACTTTTGGCTGTATAGGACTTCTGCCAGAGATGTGTTGAATGCTGCATGTGGCATTGTTCTTAGGCCCATTAGGAACCATGGTAGCTCCTTCCCCAGCTCCTGCCTTGGCATCTGGTAGTGAGTAATACTTTTAGTGATTGGTGCAGCCTCTTGACAGTGCAGTTGGCTTCTGGGTTGTAGGCATTCGTATGTGTTATCTTTGTCTCCGGACTGTCTGAGAGGGCATTCCACCAGATGGGATGTAAAGTTGGTTCCTCTGTTGCTGGTTATGATCTGGGGGCTGTGCCTAGTGACCCACCCAATGAGTGTTTTTTTTTTTATTTTTAGTTTTTTGATGTCTGGCATGGAATGTATTCTCTTTTTCAATTTTTCACATCTTTTCTCATTTCCTACCAAATGTACTGCTCTGTTATGGTTTGGGCAATTGACCGGCCCTAAGAGTGGGACAGGTTGTAGGTGGGAAAAAAGGCTCTTCTTAGTCCTTCTGGCATGTAGGGGCGAGGGCATCTGGTATCCATTCCACAGGCAATTATTGTCTTTCCACTGTTGATTGGCAGGTTGCTCCATATGAGGGCGGGGTTGATCTGTCGCAGTTGCTGCAGGTCCATGTCATCCTTCTGTGCTTTCACTATCTCAGGATATCTATCCCAAGTTAGGTTTCTTGATAGTGCAGCCACCACAGTGTTTGCTGAACCCTTTCAGTACTTGATGGTCCAGGTGTTCAACTGTCACTGACAGGTGCCATTGTTGTTGCACTGACCATGTGTCTGCTAACTTCGTGAAGGTGTCCACCAGTTGTTAATGGTCCGTCTGCACCATGAACTGTTGTCCCTCGAGCATGTGGCGAAAGTGATGGAATGCTTTGTTGACTGGGAGGAGCTCCTTGTTAAATGTTGAATATATCTGTTCCACTGCCATTAGCTTCTTGCTGAAGGCCAGTGGGTGACGACCATCATCAGTGTCTTGCTCAAGTATGATGCCCATCACTGTATTTTTTGTGTTGGTTGTCAGTTTGAGGAACGTATGGGGTACAGGAAAAATTAGTATGGTTGCAGAGGTTATTGCTTGTTTTGCTAAAAGAAATGCTTTACTAACTTGATTTTGTGTCCAAGTTAGTTTCTTATTTTTTCCTTTAAGACATTCTTATATGGGGCTCATTATTTTAGCAATACTAGGTATGAAGTGATTATAATAGTTTATTAAGCCTGAAAATTTTTGCACAGATTTCACTGTTGATGGGTTTGGGAAATCTTACTGCCTTCATTTTTTTCTGGTAGGGTTTTAATTCCTTCTGAGCTCACTTGCTGTCCCAGAAACTAGAGTTTTTTTTTTTTTTTTTTTTTTTGCCCATTTGCACTTTTCATCTCACACTCTTGAGTCCATTTTCTTTGAGTCTCTGTAGCACTCTTTTAATGTTTTTGAGATGCTGTTTTAGGTTAGGGCTGAATATTAGGATATCATCGATGTAGAACACACAGAATGGAAGGTCACCGAACAGTTTGTCCATTAGTCTTTGGAATGTTGTTCCTGAGTTGCAGAGGCAGAAACGGCTGTAATTGAATGTGGTGTCGAAGTGGGTGATGATTGTGGTCTTCTCGATATCTTCTTTTGCTGCTGGGACCTAGAAATACCCTTTTAGCAGATATGTTTTAGTGGAGATTTTTGCTCCATTCATCTAGTTGGTTATGTCAGCTATATTTGGTAGGGGATATCTGTCTGGTGTTGTTTTAATGTTTAGCCATCAGTAGTCTCTGCAGGGGTGCCACGTTCCATCGACTTCGCTACCATTTGTAGCGGTGATGCCTATATGCTGGGGGCTTTTCGGCATATTCCTAATTCTTCAATTTCCTTGAATACCTGCTTGGTGTAGGCGAGCTTCTCTGTGGGGGGGTGGGGAGGGGGCCCGGCAGGCATCTGAATCATGAAAGCATTGGGGGACCTTTGGTTTCTGTTTGATGCTGGATGACAAGTTTAGCTGGTTTGATTAACCCTCTTACGCGGTAAAAAAAAATTGTCTCCCGTGTGCCGGAGGTGTTTCAGAGTGAGCGCGGAAGTGGAAAAAATATTATTTTCAAAAAATCACAGCGCGCTTAGTTTTCAAGATTAAGAGTTCAGTTTTGGCTCCTTTTTTTGTCATTGGCTGAAGTTTAGTATGCAACCATCAGAAATGAAAAGAATTATCATTATCATATATAAATAATGCGATATATGATAGCGCAAAAACGAAATTTCATATATAATTGTATTCAAATCGCTCTGTGCGCAAAACGGTTAAAGGTAACAAGTTACTTTTTTTTCGTTGTAATGTACACTAAATTGCGATCATTTTGGTATATAACACATTGTAAAACGATAAAAGCAACACAGAGAAAATATTATCACAAAATAATGCATGAATTCGTAACGAGCGAACGTAAACTAATATTTTTTTCAAAAATTCACCATAAATCTAAATATTGTCCTAGAGACTTCCAATTTCTTTCAAAATGAAGACAAATGATTGAATATTACTATACTGTAAGAGTATTAGCTTACAATTGCAGTTTTCGACCATATCTGACGAGTTAAAGTTGACCAAATGTCGAATTTTTTTATATATATATTTTTTATATGCAATTATTTCGGAAATAAGAAAAGCTACAACCTTCAAATATTTTTCGTTTTATTCTACATGAAATTGCGCACATTTTCATATATAAAACTCTATGAAATGCCTAATATGAAACGGAGCAAATATTCCGAGAATGGTACGTACGCATTTCGGAGATTTGTGGCGGAGAATCCGCGCGCGGAGGGAAGGAAAGATTTTTCTTTAAATTCACCATAAATCTGAATATTTTGCTAGAGACATCGAATGTGTTTCAAGATGAAGATAAATGACTGAATATTACTAGACTGTAAGAGTTTTAGCTTACAGTTGCTTTTTTCGACCATTTCGGTAGAGTCAAATTTGACCGAACGTGGTTTTTTTTCTATTTATCGTGATTTATATGCAAATATTTCAAAAATGAGAAAAGCTACAACCTTCAATTATTTTTTGTTGTATTCTAAGTGAAATTGCGCACATTTTCATATATAAAACTTTATGTAACGGCTAATTTAAAATGGTGCAAACATTACCACAATCGCACGTATGATTTTTTCGGAAGAGTTACCGCGCGGACGTAAAGAAAATGTTATTTTTTTCGAGATATTGTGCTAGAGACTTCCAATTTGTTGCAAAATGAAGGTAAATGCTTGAATATTACTAGAATATAAGCGTTTTAGCTTACAAATGCGTTTTTCGACCATTTCGGTAGAGTCAAAGTTGACCGAAGGTTGAAATTTTGGCAATTATCGTTATTTATATGAAAATATCTCAAAACTGATAAAAGCTACAACCATGGGTTGTTTTTAGTTGTATTGTGCATGAAATTGCGCACATTTCCATATATAAAACTTTATATAATGGCAATCGCATGTATGATTTTTTTCGGAAGAGTTACCGCGCGGACGTAAGGAAAAAGTTTTTTCATAAATTCACCATAAATCGAAATATTGTGCTAGAGACTTCCAATTAGTTGCAAAATTAAGGTAAATAATTGAATATTACTAGAATATAAGCGTTTTAGCTTACATTGCGTTTTTCGACCATTTCGGTAGAGTCAAGTTGACCGAGGTTGAAATTTTGGCAATTATCGTTATTTATATGAAAATATCTCAAAACTGATAAAAGCTACAATCATGAGTATTTTATTGTTGTATTCTACATAAAAATGCGCACATTTTCATATTTTAGTGCGGCAAGAAAGAAATTCGCGCTTGCGCGCCTGCGTAACGATTGTAAACAAAACAACACCTTGATCCGTGAACTCCCAGCATCCCCCAAGGCGCTTGATTCAAAATTTTTAGGCTGGTAGGCCTATAAGTATTTTTCCGCGAATTTTAAAAAAAACTTTTGTAAGTCGACGTAAAATACGTCCAGTCGGCACACGGGAGACAAAAAATGTCGACGTAAAATACGTCCAGTCGGCGTAAGAGGGTTAAGTTGTGCTTGTGGTCGTCCATGAATAGATCTTCGTATTCTTGTTGGAGTTCCCTCATTTCTGGTGGTGGGGTGTCTGGTGCGATGGGGCATATTTGTTGATGTCGTTTACCTGATGATTTGGTTGTGGTACGTATGCTTGGCTTTGAGGAGATGATGTTGATGCTGTTCTTGGGATCAGCTGTTTAGCTGCTATGTCAACCTGTAGGTTGTGTGCTGTTAGGAATTCCGCTCCTAACAACGCCATTGTCGCATCTGCTGTGATGAAAGACCAGTCGTACTCTTTCCCGTTGGAAGCAGTTTTCATCTCCCGCCTCCTGTACATTGTAAGAGGTGCTCCTAGGCGGCTGATACGTGGAAGTTGGTGGGGGGAGCGGGGTTGAGTCGTTCGTTCTGGTTGGCTGGGATGAATGATCTGCATACTGTCAGATCGTTCGTCTTTTAGGGAGAAACACTTGGGGCCTTTTCGTTCTTACCTGGAAGAAAGACAATGGTGGGCAGGAGTAGCTTCTCTTATGAGACAACTGGTTTGCTCACCGCTGATGTTCGTATGCTGTGTGGTGTGTGTGACCCTATTTCGTGTTGTTTTAAAATAGGCAGCCATTGTCACATTTTTGGGCTTTATTTCCAAGCTTTTTTGTTGTTCACGGAGAGAAATATACTTGTAAAATGTTACAGGACTTTGGACTGAAGATCATAATATAATATTATATTATATATAATATATATATATATATATATATATATATATATATATATATATATATATATATATATATATATATTATATATATATATATATATATATTATATATATATATATATATATATATTATTCACTATTGTAAGTACTGCTCTGCCAGCTTTCCAACTATACACACACACACACACACACATATACACATATATACAATATATATACATATATATATATATATATATATATATATATATATCTATATATATATAAATATATATATATAATATATATATATATATATATATATATATATATATATATATATGTATATATGTATATATGTGTGTGTGTGTGTGTGTGTGTGTGTGTGTATGTAGTTGGAAAGCTGGCAGAGCAGTACTTACAATAGTGATAATATATGAAATGTGACAATAATAAAAAAGAAGATAATATACAAAACTCATACGAGAGAAGTTGTTCCTTTTATCCGCTTATTTTCTATTGTGGGTTCCTCATCACAGGGTAATGGCGCTAGAACCTGTAATTAATTTACATTTATTATTCTTTTAGCCACCAGAGGGAAGTTAGAAACTATTTAATGGCATTCCTTGATAAAAAAGATTCTTGCCTACAAAAACCACGATCGTAGTAGTTGAGGATATGTGCCATATATAAAAATTTCTCTCTCTCTCTCTCTCTCTCTCTCTCTCTCTCTCTCTCTCTCTCTCTCTCTCTCTCTCTCTCTCTCTCTCTCTCTCTCTCTCTTTCTCTTAGGATTGGTTGTTGAATTCGATTACCTGTGGAACTCAGCATTAATGCGTACTAAAGTGTTGAGACAGATCTCCAGCATCCTGTACCTTTCCAGATTTCTGCGTTAGGGATAGCATTTGATGGTTTTAGTTTTTAACGGCAGGTATGATCACCTTCCACCGGGTATGATACTTTATACAGCTGTAAGATCTTGCAGTAAGTATCATAGGAGGTATGAGACTGAATTCTCAGCAGGTCCAAGGACTACACGTATTTTCCTCAAGGATTAGCCAAATGAGAAGCCCTAGTGAATCCTCTCTCTAATACCAACCCAAGGAGCACTTTTTTTAAAGCGTGGAATTATTTGTCCAATATATATAGAGGACTGGAAGTATTAAAGGGGAATGCCTTAATTATCACAAGAAGCACCACAAACAATTTAAGAACTTATTTTCTTTTGCAAGATCAGTGGTTGAATGAATGAAAGGGCAAGAGAGTAAACTTTCTGAAGAATAGTTACTAAAAAATGAAAGTAATTGATGGGTGTTAAATGATAAGCACATCGGTTTTCTATGATTACAAGTATACACACACGTTCTTTGATATATAAAATGAGAAAATTTTCCAAATATCATGCCACTCTACCCTTTTATCATATATTGACAAGAAAAAGAAAGGAAAACTTTAAGTTCTTTGCAGTGCTTCATACCATGTTTTGGGTTGATTAAAATTGTGACATTTATTCCCACTGCACCACCTCAAAAGACGAAAATTTATCAAAGTTCATACGTCTAAGCCAGATAGTTTTAGCAGAGATATTGATTTATCCCCACTCTGGTGGCATAATGTTTCAATTACTGCTCTCATTTTTCGATGGAATATATAAAATATGCTTGTCAATTTCCACACAACTTTGCACCTACTATGGCCTCACTTTAGGGAACTCTTAATCTCACGATTTCTTAACATATTAGCTAATTTGGAAATCAGAAATAAGAAATTAAATTAATAATTCTTCATTTTTCTTGAAGGGCTAAGAATGACTTACTCTGAAGGATAAGAATGTATCTCACCTTCTGTGTACATATATCTCAAGCCAGACACTTTTGCATATGGCTGAAGTATATAGATTGTACTGGCCACATTCCATTGATGGAGGAAATTTTAAGCGTAAAATAATTGTGTTTAAGGTATAGGAATAATTGTTGGTTTTCGAGCAGACAATAATGAAATATAATTTATGATATAGTCGTCAATTTAAAGTTATCTATAGCTAAACACTGGAAATAGTCGTTAATTTTAGGTATCCATAGCCAAACACTGGAACTTATGTCGTAGATTTTAAATTCATAAAAATGAGTTTTGATACTGTAAGGAAATGTCAACAGCCTTCGTGACAAATATATCAGTTGTAAAACTTTTGTTATGTATACAGTGAAGCATATCGTCACAGTATGCATGCTTGTACATTACTGAGTCTGGTAT
Organism: Macrobrachium nipponense; assembly: GCF_015104395.2. Classification (NCBI taxonomy): domain Eukaryota; kingdom Metazoa; phylum Arthropoda; class Malacostraca; order Decapoda; family Palaemonidae; genus Macrobrachium; species Macrobrachium nipponense. The sequence continues at coordinate 46,268,539 of NC_087204.1, forward strand.
CATCTGAGTCTGGGATTCTCTTTTAAGTTTTGCTCCATTATTGTAGGGACTTGAAAGGGAATGGTATAATAGTTTGTCTTTAATGCTGTCATATCCTTTGAACTAAGGTGTTACCTATATTTATACAATAAGCTTTTCGTTATCCAGTTCTTGGATACAATGCTTCCACCATTGTTTAATGTGCCTCCATTTTTGCATAAAATGCAAATCAGTGGTTTAGTCTTTATTGCCTGTTTTATTAACTTGCAGGTACTTGGAACTAGTGGACCCCTTCTATATAATATTTGTCATATAACATGTTTCATAGGACTGTGCAGTAACATTGCATTACTGAAATGTGGGTTTGCAAAGCTTACTGCAGAAAGTTTTGGTGTTCATTAAAGCATCTTTAGTCCTTGTTCAATTTCGAATTCAAATAGGTAATGATCTGGTCTCATACTTAGCACTCCTTTATCATACCTGCTACAGAATCTGTGTTTAATGAACACCACAAACATCACAACTCATCCTGTGTTAGTACATTCATCTTCTACAGTAATGATTATGGTGGTCATTTTTAGAAGTTATGGTTTTTGCAAACAAGGCAATGTTCTGATTGGCTCCAAAAGCACCACTGACTTCATTAACAGTGAATTTTTAATGCCTTTGTAAAATTTTCATCTTATACGCTATATTACCTTACAATAAAGGAACAAAGATTTTAGTATGCCAGTTGTTCCCATTCACGATGCAGGAACTTTCCAAGTAGACTGTGCTTCCCAGTAATAGAATCGTCCTCTTGCGACAGTCCCTCTGTGTTGAGTCCTTGGGCCAAAACCCTTCTCAAAGAAAAATGAAAATTCCCAGGGACTATTCCTTAGCCTCACCCCACTTCTTGTAAAATATTAAGTAAAATAATAAGGTAGCCATTAACAATTATTAATTTGGATGCAATTTAATTTATTTCAACCTCTTAAGATCCCAGAAGGAATCTCCTTATTGGCTTATTCGTGACCTAACTACTGAAAGCACTTTGTTCACTGATATTTCAATCTTTGTGCACTGCATAGCAGAATGCTATTTTTTCAAATGATATACAAGTATATTTTTTATTTGCTAGCCTTCTTCATCAGTTGTATCTTATTTTTAGGTTAGTGTCAGAAAATTGTGCTCAGTTGTGTACTGTACATGCTTTAACAAAACAGAAAGGCTGAGTTATTTAGTTTGATACTAGAAGTGTTTTCTAAAGATCATTTCCAGAGGGATTACTCAAACAACTATATCGACTAGGCAATTGATAGCCGCTATTTGTCATCTTTTTCTGAAATATATATGCATGATCAAACGATGTACTCCCAAGGACAAAATTCAGTTGAGGACTAGCGTAGATCCCTAATGTCGTTTGCTATGTTATTCTGTTCAGATATTTGGGACTTATAACTTTCATTAGGTGTGCTTGTAATCAGTGCTCAAACTTTCTCAGTGACTCGGTGTAATGCAGGAAGAATTATAATGTGTCGTCATCTTGTATACTTAACATCACTGAATACACTCCTGAATTTTTTAATTTCTTCCCCATCAGTAAATTTCTATTGCTGAAATAGAATGTTAAGTATCCAGTCATCTAAATGTTCTTCGCATCAACAAAATATTTAATTTTTAGATCAACAATAAAGCTAATTTGTTAAGCGATTTTGCCCTGGTGGGGAGACTCCTAGGGCATGCAGTCACTAGGATGAAATGCATAGGCCTTTGTGGTCTTTTTGTGTGATTGTTGGAGAAGGGGTATGTAATAAGTGGTACGCTTATAGGTAAAAATCAGCTTTTAATGGAGTAGGAAAGCTGGTGTGTTGGTGTCCTTGTGGCATTTTCCTTAAAGGGGGGCGGGCTTAGTTATTGAAAGTAGTATGGTGTTAGTAGAATAGTATGGTAGTTGGATCAGTCAAATCAGGTTGTAGTTTGATGGAGGCTTTGAGGTGATCATTGAGATGTAGCACAGGACCTGTTGTAGTGAAGCTTTTTGGTTGATGACTCTTGGGTGTTTTTTTGTTTTTGTATTTTTTTTGTGGCATTGGGTGATTGGAACCAAACTTTATTATTATTATTATTATTATTATTATTATTATTATTATTATTATTATTATTATTATTATTATTATTATTATTATTATTATTATTTCTCCTTAGAGAGCTATGTTAACTCATTGCAATTGGAAAATAAGTGGCAGGAACTCTTTTGGATTCGAGGGTAGGTTGTTCTGAGAAATTCTTACCATGTACGAACATTCTGGTGAAAAGCCGACTTCAACTACTTAACTATTGAGGCTAACGCCGTTACAAACTGAAAATTATTTGATTTATAGGCGAAAGAACAGTCTAGAAAGGAACAGTAATATTCTGATTATTAGTAACATTTCCTTACAACTTCATTTTATGTAAAACGTATCAGCTCGTCACGCTAAAATAGTTGCTGCTGTTTCTAATTCCATTTTGTCCTAATTCCTGTCTGTCTTTTAACTTTCATAAAAATTTCTTTTGTAACCGTTCATTTATTTCAATAGAATTAATATAGAAATTCCTTTCAGAGCGTAATTTTCCTTATGATTAAAAGAAACTAATTAGTCTTTGTAAATTTGAGAGAGAGAGAGAGAGAATCATGATGTGCTGGTGCAATATATGTTAGATAATCAATTGCTGATTACCTATAAAGCTGCCCTATATCGCGGATATTAATTATACCGTAAGCGTACAGAATAGGCAAGTGATTCGATAACTGCGTAATTGTTGACGCATAGCGACTTTTTCGCTGCATATATCAATGAGACGGCAACAAGAACCAGTCCCAAGGACGAACAAGGGACGAATCGTGGTTGTTCTCGGTGGGCTGGGTTAGTTCCTACAAGAAGTTGAAAAAAAAAAAAATTAATGGGAGAAAAAAAAAAGCGATGGTCTGGGGTGTTCCGCAGAATTTACAAAAGATTTCCGCATAATACAAGGGGTAATCCGTATTATACGTAAGTTTATTTACTCTCAGTAACATTTGGGACATGCTGTTTAACGAGATTGATTAAAAAAAAAAAAGACGATAAACGGAAAACAAAAAGACTTTTTCAGAACTGTAGTGAAATTCATTCAGAATTGTAGTAAAATTAGCACACAATCAAATTCCAGTTAATAGTAACTCATAGGTGGTCCTATAGCGACGCCATTTTATTTTATTATATTGATTTTTTTTATTAAGAAAACGCACCGTTCAGACCATAAACAAACATAAAAAGTTATAAGAAAACTCTATACTTTTGTTGATGACGGAAAACTGACCATTTCTTAGAAAAAAAAGAAAAAAAAAATGCGCTTCCTGACGCCTTAGAGGAAAGCCGCCCTTGAATATAAAGGAGAATGTACCATTTTCCGAATCGCTGACCACATTCAGAAGTTGTTTCACCGCCCGATGCATAAATTTAATCTTTTAATTTCATATTCTTAATCAAACCGACATAGAGCTAACTTTACCATTAGTTCGAAATTTGGCTAAAAGACATTTATCTTTTCTAACGAAAGACCTTTATCATAACAATGAGGCATATAAAATTCTCTCTCTCTCTCTCTCTCTCTCTCTCTCTCTCTCTCTCTCTCTCTCTCTCTCTCAGCCTGGTAGAGGACACTGATGTACCTTCCCATATTTTTATAGAGAATAAGAGCATGCCGATCCATCGCTTAAAACCAAATCTTTCACTAGTGTTATAATTGTGTCAGGTTTTGCTGTCCATTCGAGTCTAGAAAAATGGCAAAATATGTGGCACTTGCTGATTTCTTGAACAGGGTAAGTGCATCAGGTTCTCTATTCCAAGATGTGCTGTATGTAATTCGGACCACAGGCTTAATGGCAAAGAAGTGTTTGAAGTATCGAAATGAAGACTCATATCTTCACAAATCATTAAATTAGTACACAGAAAGGCTTTAGGTAAAGAAAAGAATTATGCTTGGCCCCTGAAAGTAAGAGATGAGGCTGCTAAAACACTTAAATTACAGAAAGCTTTTTACCCCTTCTAGAACTACCAAAACTCGAAGCACAAGGTTACATGCGCTATAAAAGCAAAGGTGGGAGTCTTGTATGCGTTCACCGTAACATTTCACACACGCAAATAAACCTGCAAACTTCATTCTATGCTGTATCAGTGCAAATCATGATCTGCCAAAAGTATGCCATATTCAGTTACAAGTTCATTTTTCCTTGACGCCAGTTGGGAAATCTTGGACAGTTAGCATACAAATGATCATTTGCCTGTCATCATCAATGCCAGTGTAAAGATAACACAGATGGTGGCACAAAGTAACTTGTCAAAATTAAAAGAGCCCGGTGAAATGAATGTCGCATTGATTAAATCAATAGTGCTACAAATCCTACAGGAATAAACTTTTTTTCCAAAATATTTCCCAAAAATCGAAGAAATGTAATGTATAAAAAGTAAAGATCACTGTTTTATTGAGCTGTTAAATCAGTTTGCATCAGTATTGGTTATCTTTTGTGTCGTCTATTAAGGCCAGAACTTCACCATCTGCAATTTAGATGAAAGTTAAGTAGCTTGAAAGGTCCTCCACCAGTGGTCAGTAGTCAATCTTTGGTTGGAAGTAATACTTTAGCTGAACATTTTACTGGCATATGAAGGGGATCAGGAGCATCCCCAGTATGAATTCAGATAAAAAGAAGAACAGAAATGTCCAGATTCCAGACCAATTAAGGAAGAGTCATAAAATCTTGTCACTTGAGCTACGGTTTGACTCAAAACTGGTAACATGCAGAGGTACAACCCCAGTATTGATAAAATTTCACATGCAATAAGATATATATAAAAGAACCCAAAACTCAAGAGTACTATCAATGGAATATAGCAAATGAAGAGCTGTCAGCATTTTGGGAACTGGCTACCTTTTTAGCATTTCTGAAACCTGTTAGGAATAGACTTAGCTTCAAGCTACCGCTAGTTTATTGACGCTGGTGCACACTAATTATTTTGGTGAAAATGCATTGAAGTAATTGAGTCTCTTTTTGTATAGAATTTGCTTTCAAGTAGCAACACAACTATTTTTAGACTTAATTAAAGAAGGCATATGACACTGCTTGGAGACTTATTCTAAGCATATCTTTTGCTTGGACTTAGATGAAAATTACCATTATTTATTCAGGCATTTTTTTTACTTTTCATTCAAGTTAGAGTACTTTCCTGTACTTGAGTCTTGTTTTTGAAGCATTTGCATTCGAGCAGCATGTGACTATTTTTAGACCTAGAAAAGGCACATGGTACTGTTTGGAGACATGGTATTCTTAGCTTACCTGTTGTGTTCCAAACTTATCTTTCTTTGTGGACTGAGATAGAGATTACCTTTATTTATTCTGGCATTTTTTATCTGTTTCTCTCAGGTTACAGCAGATATTAGGCAAAGTTAATAGGAAGGGGTTGCCAAGGCTCATTGCCGCATTGTTGGTTACACTGACAGTAATGGAATATACTCTGTTGCCCACTGAATGTTTTTCACAGGTTTTCTGAATATTTTTTTTTTATATTTTCTTGGAGAAAAACGATCGTGGTTGGAAAAATTTAATTGAGAAGAATGACCGTGGTTGGATAAATTTTATGGAGAAGAATGACCGTGGTTGATAAAAGCTACAACTTTGCATAGGTCACATAACAAACGGGGCAGACATGAATGGGTCAAGTTTTCAACAGGCAAGACAGTCATGATTCGCTTTTGCACCCCTTGACCCAGATTACACACATTTATATTGTTCATGTGTATATTGAAGAACAAATCCCTTGTATCGGAGAAACATGATTTTTAGATTTTGCACCTGTATACAGACAAACTTGGGTCTCTGATTTGAAAATCATGAAAGTAAAATGTCTGACAGTATCGAATACTTGAAGGTGCTGGTACAGACATCTCGGAGGGTAGATCTTCAAACTGAAAATATGCAGAATGCTAGAGTTGTTAATGTTATCCTATGGATGTAAAATATACTCTCCAGCAAGTCATAATTATAATAAATCACATTATCATTAGGCTAGCTGCAATATCTCTAAGGACTTCACCAATTCATAGTCTTTTATTTGATGTGGTAGACCTGGTTTTTGGGGGCTACATAACTAATTGTCTACTCTCTAAAGCTGGTATAGATTACAAGGGCTGCTAAAATCATGCATATCAGGGTGCAAACAAGGAAAACTTCTTTGGATATTCTGAAGCTCTTTAAATTTTGTTAGTGGAAAAATTTCAGTAATAAACTTCTTACCATAAAATAAAACAACTTGGAAGCTACAAGAAGTTCCATTTTGCAGATGACATATTTCAGTAATGGTAAAATGAGTTTGGCTGAAAATGAGGTCTGTTCATTTATTGTTGAACATGCTGACGAGCACACAGGTAACAGTTTTATCTTTCATACGGCTCTGAATCTAATAATGGTGTTGAAATTGAAATTTATAAAGAGAGTCATGGGAAGAATGCATTTCTTCGATCAGTCTCTTTTTTTTTAACATATAGAACTACATGAAATTTAAGCAGCTGTTGAGAAAATAGTTAGGCAATAGATATAATTCCACGTTTTTTTAGACAAAGTAATTGAGGTCTTCACTTAGATTAATCCCTTTGGTTTACAAATTTTAGAGGAATAGAAACAGACATTTGTTGGGTTTCAACACATATGGGTTTGGTTATAAATGAAGAAGCAGGCAAAGTAATGCAGTCAGGAAGCATTAACTGTATTACTTCCAAGAATGTATAGACTGACGTGGAATTATTTTTGTTCAATATCAAGCTGTTTGGAATCTTCAAAGCCAAATAAGAGGAAAGAATTAATGATAACTATATCTCCTTGGAGGTTTAGAGATATGCCCACAGATGGAAGTATAGGGTGTGTGTATGTTGATTGGATGTCTTGGTCTTAAGAGATCAGTACCTTTCAGAGGCCCCTTGGGAGGATGGGAGAGATCCTTTTCATGAATTTGGTTGAGGATATTGCTTTTCATGCTAGTAGCATTTTTAGGTTTATTTCAATGAACTTGAGGACAGTTAGGAAGCAGAGTCTCACCCTCTCATAATCTCATAGGATTCACCACAGACTGCACTAACATCCGTCAAAATGGAGTATATCTTAATCACCAATGATAAATAATCAAAATTTCTACCGAGAAGAACAAGAGCTCCAGCTTATTCTTTTTGCAAGGTTGATCATAGCATAGCAGTATGCCATACCTATGAAACATATGAGGCAAGGACACAAATCACAAAACTAAACGTTTGAAACCTATGAGGCAAGGAGGACTCAAATCACAAAACTAAACGTTTGAAACCTATGAGGCAAGGAGGACACAAATCACAAAACTAAACGTTTGAAACCTATGAGGCAAGGAGGACACAAATCACAAAACTGAACGTTTGATTTGAGCCTTAAGACTGGCCACCTGCTATCAGACTGCTCAGGACAATCCCCATGCTGTAAATGTGGTGCTCGCACTTTTTTTTTCTATGGTGTGACACTGTGGATCGGCGGAATACAGAGGACTTTTAACAATGGCCTTGGTCATGGAAAGTAGTGATGCCCATGTACTTAGTCACGAACTAAACAACCTTCATACGGATTTATAAAGTAAGGTAATGTCACTGGTAGCATGACATTTATAGTCTGATATGCTTGATGGTTTTGGCAGAACGATCAGTGCCAATTACAGAACATTTATCGAGCAGCACGAGAAATTGAACGACTATTTTATATCACTGTCTGCGTTATTTTTAGCAAGATGCATTCTTGTCATTTATGGAAGACGTAAAAGAAACTTTGCAATCCTGCCTGAGTGTATAGATCAACATTTGCATATGCATTTTTACTTATGTAAATTCTGTAATTGATAAGTTACATCTTTTTGTAACCCAAATCCACATGTCAGGTCCTATTGAAAAAATCTTGGACAGATCTGAGAAGCTGTAACTCCAAGGAATATGGAAAGTGGCTTCCCTTCCTCTTGTCACATTTGGAAAATGAGGGACCTTTGTTACCACTCACTGATGAAAGTATGTCATTTGTTAAATTGCTGTCACAGTTCGAAGTTTACTGGAACATGCCATCGTATGTCTAAACTTTTGCGAAGTTTCTGGGGTCCTGAAGAGTCTCATGTAATGAAAATTCGTAATGATTGATTGATTGATTGATTGTTTATTATATCTGGCGTCACAACATCTGGGTAATTGACACCGAAATAAACTAAATAGACAAAAATAAATTTTTGATAATTTTCTTATAAAAATATCTATAAATATATTATTGTATAAGAATTTTGTTCATATATATAAGTTCTTACATAGACAATCTATGTATAATTTTAATTTGGTTGAGAAGGCCCGCCTCCCTCATATAGATATACAACTGCTCTATATTACAATCCTTTCCAAGAATTGTAGCTAGGATAAAATTACCTACTCTGTCACGACCCCAAGACAGGAACCTATGTCTCAAATTCCCGAATCTGGGACATTCAATCAGCAAATGTTTCACAGTCAAGGCCACAGTACAGTTCTCGCAAAAAGGAGGATTTTCACGAGACATCAAGAACCCATGGGTGAGTCTTGTATGTCCAATCCTCAATCTGCACAACATCGTTTCTTGTCTCCTTGGCATATTCAGATATGACCAAGGAGAGACTGATGACGTGATAATGCGCATTTTCTGATTAGTCAAAATATCCTCCCACTGGGACTGCCAACATTTTTTAACTCTCTGACCTACTAGAGGATACAAATCCCGATATGGTAGTAGGAATCTTGTGGGTTCTGGGGAGCTGACCACAGACTTTGCACGTTGGTCAGCTTTCTCATTCCCAGCCACCCCAAACATGGGAAGGAACCCAAGAGAACTTTATTTCTTTCCCTCTTCTTTTTAGTAAAAGCAGCCATTCAAATATATCTAAAATAGAGGGCTTAAAGGGTTAAAAGATTCCAGCGACTGAAGAACACTTCTTGAGTCATAATATATAATAAAATTATTTTCATTTCGAATTAAAACTTCCTTTAAAGCCTTTAAAATTCCATATAATTCTGCTGTAAAAATCGATGCAACAGATGATAACCTACCGCTTTTCTCTACATCAGGGAAGGCTACACCAAAGCCGACGCCAGCATCTGACTTGAGCCATCCGTGAAAACTGCAGTGGAGTCATCATGTTGCAAAGAGTGTTTTAAAAATATTGACCGCATGGCCTCACTGGACAATTCTGTCTTGGTTGTTGGACGCGTGTCAGATAAACGGCTGGATTGACGTCTCCTTCTAAAGTCTACGAAACGTGTGTGTGTGTGTGTGTGTATATATATATATATATATATAATATATATATATATATATAATATATATATATCTATATATGTATATTGTACATATGCTCAATCAAGAGAAATCCGCAATTGTTACCTTTGCTTTTGCTCGGGCTGTTCGCTATCGCGTAATGTTTCATGATATTTTGTCATGTGCCATCCTATGAATTCAGTATGTAGCACTAGGGAATGTATTTTATTGGTGTGAAATTGGCTATTGTATAGAAATTCGTTTTAGGCTTGAAATTTTTGTCCCTCATGAGTCACCATTATTTGTCATTTTGACAACCCTGTTGCCCTGCTATTTGATATATACCTGCCGTCCACCGACATAGAATTAAGACTTCTCAATTTTCCCGTATGTGGGAGCTTCTTAGTTGAGTGTCCCTGCAAAGGAAATTATTTGAAAAATCTTATTTTTTTCATCACGTAATGCCACACACCATGTCACTACTCCAGTTTCCTAACGCTCATCCTAGAAAAAATATGTAGAGTCGGAGTAATCTGTTTCCTCTCCCTATTACCTTTTGAATTTTTCACGCCTGTGAAAAACGACTTTTTTGGGATCGGTAGCTTTAAATTTTTCTTCGTCAGTAACTCGTTCAGAAAAGCCGCTTTAATACCATCTTTAGAAGACCAGGCTTACCACATTTAACAATCTTAGAAGTGTAATGCAACTCCGCTGATGAATTTTTAACGAAGGGTATTTTAAAACAAGTAGGCTATTAAGCATTAGTACTGTTCGGTAATTGTTAGAGTTGTTTGTCTTTTGAGCATCGATTGTCTAGCCACGAAGTCTTCCTGTGACTCGATTTGTTTTTTTGGCACTTGTACCTGAACCCTGATGAGGTGTAGAAATACATGAAAGCGCTTGGTTCAAGTAATTTCTTTTCACCCTTCTCCTGGCTGTATGATATGATCATCACACGTCTACACACACACACAACACACACACACACACACACACATATATATATATATGTATATATATATATATATATATATTATATATATATATATATCTATATATATATATATATATATATATATATATATATATATATATATATACTTTTATGTATGTATATAGTAAGAGAGAGAGACGTAAATTGTCTTGAAAGAAGAAATGTTTTAGTTTTCGGTATGTATGTATATATGTAAGAGAGAGAGACGTAAATTTGTCTTGAAAGAAGAAATGTTTTAGTTTCGGTATGTATGTATGTGTGTATGCAAGAGACGTAAATTTGTCTTGGAAGAAAAAATGTTTTAATTTCGAATTCTATCAAAGTGATAGTATCTCATCATCACTCTTCACTAATAAACTTTTGACGGCCCATAGTAAAACCCCAGTCTCCTCAACAGACGTGTTAGATTTTAACTCGAGAAAGTATTAAATTGTTACGTGGATCATAAATGGTATTGTTTACTATGTTTATAACCGGAGGTATTGGCATATTATCCCGGCATCCTTGTGATACGCTAAATCCTTCTCTTACTTTACTGCCCGTTCCAGTATTACAGTGTCAGTAAGTGAGATCATGGTGGTGGGAGCTTAGTACATACGTGCTAAATATATTTAGGCTAAGGTCAGTGGAAAAATACTGTAATAGAAGGAGGGTTCAGTTTCGCGTTTCCTTTTGTCAGAATTTGCTTAGTATGCCGAGAAAAAGGAAAATGTGTTTGCTGATGGAAAGCACATGACCAAAATTACCTCAGATATTGACAGTACACGACAGACTGACTGATAATGACGATCATACAAGCATTACAGTTACTATGGTTATCGACGATAAAACAAAGAAAAAATTATCTTTTTGATTGACTCAAAAGTTATTGGTTCAGGTGTAATCATTCACATACATAATTATGATCAATATTTATGATTCTGATGTTAGTGTTGATTTAGGTATCTCAGATAGGCACCAGAAAATGGACACTACCAGTTTGGGCACCCAAGAATCCTTCCAGCATCTTTGAAGAATAGGAACATTATCTTTAATAGCCTGAATTTGGAGGAAGAGACACGCCCACCGGCTCCCATCCAATAAAGCCCTTAGAAAAGCATGTGTTGATTTGTGATAAGATTTCGGTTTCTTATTTTTGTCTATGGTGAGATAATTGAATTTCCTACTCGTGCAGTTAGATACGATTGATGTTAATAATATAATAATATGTGACGGGTAAAGTCTTTCGAGTGATTGTTACTTTTAGTGTAATTATTATTCTTATAGCGAGCGATCAATTAGCAATTACAAAAAATTAAGTATTGTATTAGCTATTAACTATAGTGTCAAACGGAAATATATTTCACTCGAAGAACGGTTAGTGTGCCACCAGCACGATTTATTCAAATATTTGTTTATGATATATATATATATATATATATATATATATATATATATATATATATATATATATATATATATATATATATATGTATATATTTGATTAGGATATATAATATATATATATATATATATATATATATATATATATATATATATATATATATATGTGTGTGTGTGTGTTTTTCGGGTAGTTTCTCTTTCTCAATTTTTGTTGAAAGCAATCGCCTTTGTGGCATTGACTTCTTGATGGAGACTTATTTCCTTACTTCTGCCTTCAGTGATTCTTCAAAATTCTGGATAAGTGTACAGATTCGTGGTGTGTTTTCCATTTATTGCTACCGTCTCAACATGTAATAACAAGTAAATAACCATCACCCATTAAATTTGTAAAACCAAAAAACACTTTAACTGAGAAATATGGCACCACCACCCCAGCACAACTAATCCAATCCTGCCAGTATAAATATAGCAGAAGACGCCTGTATATTGTAATTCTCGCTTGAGAATTAAAATATACAGGCGTCTCCTGCTATATTTATACTGGCAGGATTGGATTAGTTGTGCTGGGGGTGGTGGTGCCATATTTCTCAGTTATAGTGTTTTTTGGTTTACAAATTCTAATGGGGTGATGGTTATTTACTTGTGATATTTTCATGATATGTTATCAAATGTTGAGACTATGTTACATTATTAGTTCTACGTTTTATATCCCTGAAAAGATTATTGATTTCTTCCTGTGTATTACCCTGTTGGGGCTACATTTGGCGTCGTTCACCTTTACCTTGGATTTCTCTTCTCCTCACGGATGGCAATGATAGGCCATCTTCGGTTTGAGTGTTTTAAGCTTGGTTTGCTCGTGGCTATAAGAACTGCTTCTGATATTGTTACTTCCCTATATGAATTGCATTTGTATCTTATTTTAGTATTGTTTATGAAGTCTTGTAATGATGGTTTCTTGTTATGTTTGTCGGTGTAGTGTTGGAAGATGGCTCCGGAGATTCTCTGGGCAAGTAATCATCGTCTGAGTGTCGTAGATGATTTTTCAAAGTAATTTTCAATGCAAGGACTGCATTCTTCCTCTGGGCAAATGAATTCATAAACTACGTACGTTAGTGGTCATCTCCTTAGGTGTAGGGGCGCATTTACTATGTTTGTTACGGGCTCACAAGTAGGGGTGACCGGCTCCAGGGCGGTTTGCAAGGCTGAGGAGGAAAAGCGACCTGGACTGGGAGCTCTATGAGGGAGACTCGAGTCTTACCTTGGCACTGGCACTGAGGCCGTTCCTAGCGTAGTGAGAAGATTCGAACGTTGCTCAACGTCCATGGTTGACGGAGCATGGCACTGCCTGGTACTTTCAAGTGGCACTGGCTGTGTAGAGGTTGATCTTGGAGGACCGTAGAATTGGTGTGGAGCTATGTAAGGGTGGGGGCCCTGAGACTGCAAAAAGGTTGGAGGACACTTAAAATTTTGTCCTAGCAGGACGTCATAACCTCCTGGAATATAGGTTGCTACCACCATAGTACATATTTTAGAGTGGCGAGTTTGTGCGACTCGCAACTGGACAGTAGGCAAGAACATTTTAACATGGTTGAGGCTCTACATTGTGACGAATTGGTGCCTATCAACCCGAGCTCCATAAGGAATTTTATCCTCTTGAATGATGGATATCTACGCACCAGTGTCATCGAATGCTCGGACTTGGTGGGAAGGATAGCGACCTCTGGGAGGTATAACATATATAGGGCCCTAAGCTGGAGGTCCTAGAGCTGAAGGGTTCGTCACTGTCATTGCAATGGCAGTAACAGCAGCTTTCTTGGGGCATCCAGACCATGCAGCGGTGTGCCCATGAACTCCGCCTAAATCACAATAATAATAACTCTAGCTGAAATCGTGCCTTTGCCTGTTGTTTCGGTTCCACTGGCTATTATTCTTGTTATTCGGGGGATGCCTATTCTGAGGTGTAGCAGGAGCCTGCTGCGGAGGATCCGTTTTAGAGACGCATTGCTCCATGAAGTGCCCTTGTTTATTACAACGCCCACACACGGGCTTCCGAGGAGGGTTCTTGGGCGCTGGGTAGGCTGAGAGGTAGCAACGGGAGGAAGAGGGAGAGCGGGGAGAATCTTCAAACTGGCAGAAAAGGGAGTGGAACGAAACAAGCTGTAGAAAAAAAATGTTATATAATAAACAGTGCATCAAATTCATTTCCCATGGGTTAACGCTTTAATTCATGACTGAAAAAATTGTGAACAATCTGAACAATGTGACACGAAATGGTTTTGAAAAAAATGTAGTAATGTTTCTTAGTCTAATCTTCATAAACTCAACGTTCTCGTTAATACCAAATTCTTATGAACTCGACAAACTCGTGTTATGTATTTTTATATACTTTCATACTATTTTTAGATTTCCAGAATTTTATTGCTATGTCGTGTTGGTTTTTTATTTTTTTGAAAGGTATTTTTGTTTATTTCATTCTATCTTGAGCTGCTTATTGGTTCTTAATAATTCTGATCTTGACTTCCGTTTTGATTTGTGTTCATTCAGTATTTTTATACTTTTGGCAACATCTGTTTCAATTGCTTGCTTGATTTTTAAGACTGCGTTTTTATTTCAGAGTTGTTGCCTGAAAAATATGTACTGATTCCATTGTCTCCTGCGGTACATTTTTGCCCATTATTGCAATCTTGCAATTTCTTTCATCCATTCTGCTGTGCCTTTTTATTTTTCAACTTTAATTTCATCATGCATTTGCTTAAATTTAGTTTATTTTTATATCAAAGATTCGCTAATTTTTTTCGTCTAGTACTGTACCTCAAATGGGTAGGGAGGCACTTAAGCGCCATAAAGTTTATGGAAATGTGAAAAGGAAAATGTAAGTGAAGCAGTTGCATATTATGATACTCTTTTATGCAAGTTATACAGCTATCATTGTATTGGTATGTAACCCTATAATACTCATATTTCTGAATACGCTTAGATATGCGCATCCACAGTGAGAGAGAATGTCAAACTGCCATTGAGAAAGGCCCTGCGCTGAACGGCACATGATTTTTTGCTGGTTTGCGAGAGACTGCCTGAGATGGTATTTATAGAGGTGAAGGTCACTACAATCCTCTTGGCTTCCCTTTATGATAAACGTGTAATTTTTTTTGGGACATACCTACCAAACTGAGAAATCATACAATTGTTAAAAGAAACCTCAGTAATTTTCTCTCATAAGGAAAAACTGGAAGCTTAGGTTTTGTTCCTGTTTCTTTAGGAAGTAGGGTCTGGTTAGATGTACCCGTCGATCTCATACACGGAAGGAAACAACCTGGCTTAGGAAGTATATTTGAAGGGTGGGATGAACAGACTAAAAAAAGTGTTGTTTGACGAAGACTTATTTTGTTTTTGCGTGAGGGTCGTCTGTGTTCCACTAGTAAGAAAAAACCAGTTTACTTAAGCGGTGGCGTGATATGTTAGAATATTACCTTGATATAGAATTAATTCTTACCTTCTTATGTTATTTTTTTTATTCAGTTTGATGATCGAAATCAGAACCAATAGCTAACTCTTCATAGAATACTGCAGGTATAACTAGTATTACTTCATAGTGTAGGTGTTTCAATCTGGAAAAGAGCTCGGAAAAAAAGGAGGGAACCTTTTGTTTCAAAACCCTCTCTCTCTCTCTCTCTCTCTCTCTCTCTCTCTCTCTCTCTCTCTCTCTCTCTCTCTCTCTCTCTGTCTCTCTCTCTCTCTCTCTCTCTCACACAGCGAATGCATACCTTTATGGTGAAAGAACACTGAACTTCTTGCAAAGCTATCCACTTAATGCAATTAATTTGTTATAACTCCCAAGTTCATTAAGTTTTGTAATATGACAGTTACATGTCAGTTTCTGATGTTAAAGGAAAAACGTTCTAAGAAAATTTCTTGTATTCAGTAGTAAATTTTATAGGATATCTCATGTCTGATGAAATATCAACTATTTAAATGACGCTGCTGTTAATGGTCAATGCCAATCATCCCCTAAAGTATCTCAATTGAAGGTCGTATAGCCCTAGAGTAAAAAAATAAAAAGAAAAGAAAACGCTATCTCGGGTGTAGGTTCCAGTATGTCGCAAACTTAAGAGGAAGTTGTTAAAATGAAAAATCTTGAACTTGTTTTCATATAAATCTTATTAGGGAAGAAGAGTTTGTCGGAATATTTCTGACCGCTTTCCATGAAATGTAAAGTAGTTTTGGCTAAATGAAGAAGGTTATTTCCGAGTTTCCTAAAAGCCTGCCCTAATACTAAATGACAAATTTGTTTTCAGATAATTTATTTTTTACTATTGCCTTTTAGAAACCGATAGTACTAAATTTTAGTATTTAATATGTAGCCATTTAAAAGAGATATGGAAGACATGTCAGCGTTTAACGGAAAGTAATGTGTTTTCCAAGCATTTCCCTGTGTGACGGACAACAAATTATAAATGGATCACCCAATAAAAAATCTATCAAAACTTTACTCTACATCTGAAGTAACTTACTTGATACCGATTTAAGTTTTGTTTTGCGTATGAATGTAATGAAAAATGTTCGATTTTTCTGGCTTGGAACGAAAACCCTCTGTAAATTTTGAAAGAAAAATTTCTTTATCCATATTGCATTTGTGTCAAATGACTTAATCGTAGTTGTTATTGCAGTTACAATCAAGCTCTGTCTTGGACCTGCTGAGATCCAGTTTTAAAGCTGAAAAAGGAGAATTCAACAGATGCATTTCGTGTTTATCCAAGGTACCTTTTGGTAATAGAAAAGTACAGAAGAATAGTGTTCCACAACGAATATATTAATTATGTGACATGATGAAACACAATTTGAAACGATGCTGGAAATTTCAGTTCATGATATCAGCTTGAATAATTTCACGACGAGGTACGGCCATTCAGCAGTTCAAATGGTCATTGAAAGCGCGTCCTAAATAATAACTTGTAAGGCTAGTCAATATACAGAACACCTCAGCTTAGGAAGAAAAAGTAGCAAAAGTGTAATGTATGTGCAAGGGTATCGTAAGGGTTGAAAAGTTGAGAAACATTTTGACTGCAGACAAATCATTTTTTTGGGTGTAGAATCGAACAAAATCAGGTTAATGCAAAAATGGCCTTGTATTATTTTACGGCAGGGAAAAGTTTTTGATGGACTCAAAAACAATTCAGGAAACCTTAAATTAGCTTTAGTAACTGTTACATGACTAACTCTTCTTCCTTGTTAGGTGTTAAGATTAATTCCACAGCTGAATCAGGGTTCTCAAATACAAACGGATCTTTAGCCTAGTATTTTTCTTTTAAATGGATAGTTTTTTCCTCTGGAAAATACTGCTCAAAGCTGGCTGACAGAGACTGAAGGTGTAGGTCTATACTTAATTTTCTTTTCTACATACATTCTTGATTTAAATGTTTTCCTCAATATGTTGTAAAAGTGTGGGGAATATGTAGTAAACAGGTTGGTCTGTTTTAACCCTTGCTTGCCAAATCTTTAGTGATTTCTTAAATGCATGCATTCCTCGGTGTGTTTGAATATATCATTCTCTTTTCCTTGTAGTTTTAGATTAAGTTCATTGAGCTTTGAGAAAATGTGTGCTAAATATGATAGTTGTGCAAGTCATTCATCCCTGAGAAATAGCTCTGCCGTTGGAGACTTCTTTTCAAGAAGGAATATATGTATCTCCATCCTTATTCATATATCCTGGTTAGAACTCTTCCTCGGGATAGCCACCTAACTTCAGTATGGTATAACCAGTGTGACTGATCAGCTCCCATTTCACAGCAAAGTTGTTCAAACAAACGGCTATTCAATGAAGTTCCTTTGATAAGATTGACAAGTTTTACAGCTTTATTTAGAACATTTTTCAAGCCGGCAGGGATTCCCTTTGCAGCCAAAGCTTCACGATGAATGAAATAATGATTCCAAGATGCATAATTACCTGCAACACATTCATACCCAGTATAAGTATCCTTTTTTCTTAAGTTCCTAACAGCACCATGCAGACAAGCGTGTTTTTTATGAAGCAATTTCCCTTTTCTCCCAGGATATACAGGTTTCACATTGAAACAGGTGATGTTTTTCTCCATATAAAGCTTTTTCCAACGTTCAAACTCTTCGTCACTTTTCACGTTCATGCGAAAATGCACTTTATCATCCGTCTCACTAATTATAACAGAAGAAAAGCCCTCATCCTCAAATTCAAAAACTTCTCTAGTAGTTGCCATGGCGAAGTGCCCTGTCTGACTGACCACTCTCAGCAGAAGTCAGTGGCAGTGGGCGAAGACAAAACTCCTCCTGAAAGTTTTATTCAGAGGGCTGCTGGAGCCACAGCAAGAAGGTGACTTTACTTTTCCTGCTTGGGAACAACAGGGCAGCGCACAGGACTCTGACATATCACAGGAAAAGCTGTTGACTAAAGAGGACGATAATTCTCTTGAAGATCCGCAGCAGTGTGCAGACATCAGGTGTCAGAGAACTACAGCAACAGTGAAACAGCGGCAGCCATCAGGTGTCAGAGAAGTGAGAAGTGAAAACCAGCTGAATAGTCTACTATATAACTTGGGAAGTGGCACTTGTAACACCGGAGCTAGCAGAGGTCAAATTCAGTGCCAGCCAACCTCCATATCAAGAAGAGGGCCAGGGGAACCAAGAGGCGCAGCCCCTCTCGGAAAAGGACGGCGACCAAACAGTATATAGTGCAAACTGCAAGTCGAAACGGCCACGAAGTTTATCATCAAACGTTGCGCAAAACATGGCCAATGCTAAATCACATGGAAGTGGCCATTAAAGCATCCAGTAAACTTAGAACAGTTGTTAGCTAGAGATTTTTCGAAATTGGGAATTCCTTACTGTGCATGGGTCAGAAATTTTGTCTGTCTGTCTGTGTACACTTTTCCTAATTTGGTGTGTGGGTGCTTGTGGCTTTGTGAGTATGGGTTGCCTTATACGGTAGTCACTGATACATAGTTTGAGAGCATATTTAGTAGCTACATCATAAAAGCCAGCCTGTAATAGTCTTTGTGACATACGCACCATCCTTTCTCTTATTTTCAGGTATTCACTGTATTTATCATAATAAATAGATGTGCCCTGTATTTAACATCGTAAATAAGAAATACACAATAAATAAACATAATTTAAAGTAATATAAAAATTCGGATTGTTTGATCATATAGTATACTAAATACATGCACAGTATTCAACATAATAAATAAGAAATACATACATAAATAATACATAATAAATGTGATTTGGTATAATAAATAAGAAATAAGTACACACTAAATAAATATGATTATTTGTAGTTATCAATATCGCATAATATACCAAAGATAAGTATAGTAGTAAATAATGCGCAATAAATACCACAATAAATGTAAATACACTTAGAGTGAGGCCACACCAGACGCGGCAAGCGTGGAGGTTGCAGGGAAGAGGTTCCCGCGGCAGTTTGAATCATTGGGTATCTTATGCGGGTGGCCACACAAGACTAGCAGGACGGCTCGACCCTCTGCTGTTGCCGCCAAGCGATGTAACATGTTTTAAAATACCGCGGCGGTTCCCAGCAGCTTCTCTCAAAACAACCCCATTTTCTATATGATTATGGGCTAAGGCACTTGAATGGTTTCTTCCCTTTATTGATAATATTGATAACTATGTTGTGAAGTTAGTTTCCTTATTAAGGAACTTTCATTTGTAACCCAGAAATTGTTTAAAGCATATTATCATTATTAAGTAACTGATATTAGCATAGAAACCTTTATGTCTTAAGCAACTACATTTATTATCTATTTAGTAACAATATCGAATTAATTATTCCATACCTGTAAAGCATACTTAAATTAGCAGTTATTTCAACACCTCTGATTTGTGTACTTTCGGACTGTGTTCATTGTTGTTCTCAATAAAGAGTCAAGGAAATAGACCGAGTTCTTGTATGAATGCAGTCTGGGGATTCCTTTACCACGTCAATGGTCTAAATGCTTTCCATGAGGATGAGTTCATTGAATTTACTGAATTCAAAGTGAATATTTCGAAAGGACCACAATAATCAAAAGTTAAAATCCACATTTTCTTTTCACTTCCCTTAAAGTAATAACTTTAAGGGAAGTAATAGGAAAATATGGATTTTAACCTTTCATTATCACAAAATTTACTGCCAATAAGGTTACTACTTCCTGAATGATAGTTCAGGAGAGATGGGTTGTCTATGGTGCGTCGTTTGTTTTGTGAGACTGTAGTGTATTATTGCAAGCAAAGACTCAAAGACCATTGGGTCATACGGAGTCTATTGTCAAGTTTAACACTTAGGTTTTCTATTAAAGGCAAATCCTATCCAAACGTGACAATGACTTATATGCACAGAAGTATATCTTTGACCGCTGAGAGTGACGCTTGGGAGGGAGGGCGGCGTTTCTGGTGTGGCCATGTGTCGTTTTGACGCTGCCCGCGTCCGGTGTGGCCTTACCCTTAGGGCATATGGGTAGGGCATGGTATGTGCTAGTTTGTTTGAGTTACCCGTAAAATCGTGCGCGAGCGCGCCCGTTTTCTCTCGTCTGGCCGAACCATAACTCAGTTGGTGAATATGCTTCCTGCGTATAATACCTACAAGATGCCTGTAGTATTTTGTGTAATGTAGTATATGTATATACATGCATATTATGCAATGTATATATATATATATATAGAATATATATATTATATAATTATATATATATAGAGAGAGAGAGAGAGGCGAGAGAGAGAGAGAGAACTACTGTTACTGAAAATTAATAACTTGTTATCTAGTTAAGTACCCCATAAGTAAAGTGGAAGAAAAGATGAACGATTTTGTGTTGTAGAAACCCCAAGGTGACCGAAGGTCACGGAGCATTCAGTATTAAAATGGACAGAATGTTTTTCACACTTCCGTTAATATTCTAGTTGTGTTAAAATCACTGCTACTAGAGTTCTTGTTTTTATGTTACAAAAAAATTCAGCAGTAATTCATTTTCCTTTCATATTAACCCAAAACAAAATCAAGGTCTAGGTATTATAGTGACGAAGAAATAATTATTATACTGGACATATGTATTAGTTGATTTTTCCCATTTTTTAATTTCAGCATTTCTGGAGACGTTGGTAGCCAATACAGATGGCTGCTGAAAGAATGGCGGAATTATCGGATAGTTGGAGGTAAGCCGATAATCTGCATGTACTTTGTATGTTTGCTGCAGTAACAATGTTAGCGGTATTTTTTTTTTCATTTGAGGACTATGTAGACCGTTGAATTTAAATCACCATATCAATTTACTCCTTGACCCCAAGTTATGATGAAGCTTAAAGATTGACTAGCTTCGTAAAAGAATCTAGCTGTGGGCTGATGCTTATATAATGTCATGAATCTAAAGACTTTCTTCTTGGCAGCCGGTGTACATACAGAAATTATTAGGTACTTATGATGCTATGTAGATCGAACTATTCATGGTTCCAGGAAATTATAAATGTCATGTTTACTCCTGGATGTAATAATAATTTAGAATATTGATAGAAAATTTTACCATATAATTTCATATCTAATTATTTATCATTTTAAGGTTACCATATTGACAACCAACTTTAGGCAATCCACTTTTTGATAATTTGGTAGGGTGAAGCCGATTCATGCATGAAATGCGCCTTTCCCTGTTATTCCCTGTTATTCCCTGTTACACCAGTTCATCCTCACCAGGGCAGAAGTATCCCAAGGATAATCATGTGGAATCCAGGAGTGGGCTGATGTTAGGGATAGGGCTCTCTGCTTTCTGTCTAATTTACTAGCAACAAGGTTGGGTTGGGAATAATTTTATTTTCGACATAGTCTCCATCCCAAAAATTGGGTTAACTTGAATTTGTGCCATTTGAATTATATTGGTGCTCTTCCTGCAGGGTAGGGAATGGGTGAACATTGGGATTTGACTCCTAATAGTATCATTGGTGGAGATTTTAGCCCCAGGAAATGTGTATGGTGTTATAATACAGTTAAGCCATTTATTTCCTATTTTCGTTTTTTGTAGTATTTATTGGGGAGGTTTATTAAAATAAAGTACCCTTGGACCTAGTAACTTAACACAGTTGATGACTGCTGGCATGAGTTTGGATCAGTCCTTGAAGAGCTCTGATATTAAAACTCACAGCCATACTCTCACACCCAAGTCCTCTTTGAATAAGGACTAATTTTTGGAAATTTGGTAATAATATATTGTCCCTGCCTTCTTTGAAGAATTTTGGGCCAAGTTTTTAAAATCTAAGAATAGCATAAGGAATCAAGAGTTAGGCATTTTTGACATTCAAATTGAGATTGTAAAAGCATGTGGATGGAACCCCAATATGTTAACACTTGGCATTAGGGCTTTTTCTTGATAGAACTGGCATCTAAGGAAAAGAGCAAAAAACCGTAACCAAAATTATAGACAGTATAAGTAGAAGTTTCACCTCATAGAACAGAATTCTTTTAAAGGAGTATTAAGATCAAAGGAGTTCACAAACTTTTTGGAAAAAAAGTGAATCAAGAATTGGCAAGTCCAGGAGTGATTGAAATGAGGCAAATGAAGTTCCTTGGTGAGGCAGCAACGACATAGCTTATCTAAGTGCTGACCTTTAACAGTGTAGAATAAATGCTGCTTTGTTAAAGTTGAAAGTCAACTCCTGTGTAACCTCAGGTTTTACTCCTAGAACTATGCATGTGTGAGCGAGACGTGTCAAAGGACTATAACAAGGCGGCGAGTAAGAAACATGTTCAAGGTATTCTGATTTATTGACACAAAATCTCTCACAGCTCAAGAACTCTTGCGAGCATTAGAGGAAAACAGAGGGTAGTATATATACAGTCAGATGTGTTTTCTCATACCTGAAGAATGGTTAAGAATTCTATATGCCAATTAGGAAGAGGTTTCAAATACATATGGTTAGAAAACTTGTAATGCTTTACATACATTAGTTATTACAGTTCTGACAAAAACATAAGGTGTCTTCTGAAACATGCACAAAAGACTGCTTGAATTGGTAGTGTTGGATCTGTGTTTCCTGAGAGTTTTGGTGTGTTTAGATTTGTTTTGAAGCGAGGATGGCCTGAGGGTCCCGGTGAGAGCTCTGGACCTCACGGTACAACTCACACACACACGATGCAAGCCTAGGTGAATCGGTCATACTCTGTGAGATAAGCTGGTTCTAATCTGTCGGTGGAGATCCAGGTGATCCTTCTATCAGCCATCAGCTGGTACATTTTCTCTCTGTTGTAGTATGCAGTTTGGTTCCAAGGAGGCTAGTATGCGTTTATTTTCATGAATGTGTACTTTGCTGTTTTAAGGTCTTCAGGGATCTATTCTTTTCTTGCTACGTTGCATGTTGTCTTCGCTGGCATGATGTTTCCCAGTGCTCTTTGTACCTACATTGGAAGAGTTGTGGGCTCTCGTGTCTTGAAGATCGTAAGACAGCATTTCAACACTTGCCCATAGAGTGTGTCTGCTGTTGATGCGTTGATTGCTGCATGCGGGGCTGTTCTTAATCCCATTAAGACAACTCCTATGGTGATTAATTTCTCCAACTTCTGCCTTGATATCTGGTGGTGAGTGCTGATTTGAGGGAGTGGTCACCTTGCCATTTGCTTCTGAGTTATATGCTGTTGTGTGAATGAGTTTTGTCCCAAGGCTGGCAGTGAAGGAGCTCCATAAGGTGGAGGAGAAGTTAGCTCCTCAGTTGCTTGTTATGTACTCTGTTACTCCATGCCTACTGGGCCAGTCTAATAGTGCTTTCGCACAACTCCCTGCTGTCTGCTGCCTTACTGGTATTGCTTCTGGCCATCTGGTGTTCCTGTCAATGATCGTGAAGCAGTACCCGTACCCCTTGGAGCGGTGTGGGGCAGGAGTCCGACAATGTTGATGTGGTTATGGACCAGTCATCGCTCTGTTTTCTGGAATTCTCCTATCCCTGTCTCTGTGTGCCTCGTTAATTTTGATGTTTGGAATGTAAGGCATTCTCTTGCCAATTTTTTTATGTCTGCTTTCATTCTCCACTCTAACAAGGTTCAGGCGGTGGATCTGCCAGATGTGTGGGACAGGTTGTGAGTGAGGTTGACGGTTTTCTTTCTCAACCCTAGCAGTAGGTATGGTGAGAGTGTCCGCTAGTAATCTCACAGGTGATGTCTCTTCGTTGATGATGGACAGGTCACTCCAGGGTCACCAGTATAACGAGACAGCGAGTAAGAGACAGGTCCAAGTTTCTGA
The DNA here is from genome assembly GCF_015104395.2 of Macrobrachium nipponense. Lineage (NCBI taxonomy): Eukaryota > Metazoa > Arthropoda > Malacostraca > Decapoda > Palaemonidae > Macrobrachium > Macrobrachium nipponense. The sequence continues at coordinate 46,292,477 of NC_087204.1, forward strand.
TTAATTGACAAAATCTCTGATAGGTCAAGAATTCTTGCTAGTGGAAAAGTAGAATTTGACACTAGAGGAAAACAGAGGGAAGTCTATATGTAACTCCCGCTTGTCCACTTAGTATAATGATATAAGACAGCGACAGTTAGTATGTCTTTTCTTACGACTGTTGTTTGTAAGCATTGTTGGTTCTACTTTCACTTCTTGTCTGAGTGATATCTAGTAGAGTTGGTTCTTCTGTAGAATAAGGGAGATGACTCAAACGGATGGAGTACAACTTTAACAACTTTATTTCTTAGCTGCTCCATCACTGGAGTATAGAGATGGTTTGGTCGGATGACCGCTCCGTTGAGTAATCTGAAGTGAACTAAAATATAGGAGCATCGCGTCGATAGCGGAACACTAGCTATCTCAGCGATTTATCATAATTAGAACAAAATGAACACGTAGCCCTGGGGCCTCGGAAGTCATGCGCTTCCGCTATGGGTGAATAGGTCAACCGCTTCCCATGGAAGATGTTGTGCTTTGTTTTACAAATTCAGAAAATTATTCGACATGCAAACGCAAACCAGGCTACTGCAAGCATTGCACAGCATGATCTAGTTTCATGTCTTGTTTATGACTACGCAGTGACACTCCTAATTCGCCAATGACCCTTTAGGTCGTGGGTTTATATACAGATATGGAATTTATCTGTGTTAAATAATGTAACTATTACATATATAGTCAGATACGTTTTCTCACACCTGAAGAATGGTTAACAATTCTATATATAAATTAGGAAGAGGTTTCAAATACATATGGTTAGAAACCTTGTAATGCTTTATATACATTAGTAATTACAGTCCTGGTACTTCTGAAAAATGTGTTAAAGATAGAGAATGCCATAAACAACAAAATGCGTAAAAAATAGAGAATGCCATAAATCACCCTATTATTTAAACTGTTGGAAGATCCTCCAACTTCTTAGAAATTTGGGACAGATAGGTATATAAGATGTTCAGTTCAGGCTCTTTTGAGAGACAAGAAGAAATGGCCAGCTCCTTGTATGTTCATCCTGGCATTACACTTGTCTCAATCTTGTCTAAAGCAAACCAACAGATGTAAAACCCTCTTAAAAAATCACATACAGTAAAGTGGTAAGGGGTCTACCCCAAAACAAACTGAGTGCAGATTAAGTAGAGATGGTGTAGATCAGATGCCAAAAATCAAAATGGGTAATACAGGTCGACCCCTGCTAGTCATGGACTCACCACTGCTTTCAACTGATGAATATTTCTCAGCATGGGGAAGCTTGCAGCAGGTATGGAAGCAGCTGCAAAATATCCAGAGACCAAGAAAATCATTTAGGAAAAGGGCCACCATCTAGAACAGGTGTTCAGCATGGATGAGACTAGCCTGCTCTGCATGATGAGGCCAACCCGGAGACACCTCATGAGGGACGAAGAGGAACCTCCGGATTCAAGGGTCAGAAGGATAGGGTTACCTTCCTAATGTGTGGGAATGCAGCTGGCTTCATGCTGAAACCAGTCCTCATTTACAAGGCTGCAAACCTCAGGGCCCTCAAGAATAAGAACACAGCATTGCTGCCTGTGTTTGGGATGCACAACCCCAAGGCCTTATGGATCTCTGGTTCATTCAGAGCTTCATCCCTCAAATTAGGCAATACCTAAAAAACTTTGGCATGAAGTTTAAGGTGGTGTTGATTATGGATGATGTTGGTAGACATCCTGTGATCTTTATTAAGAAGGAACCCAGCTTGAGTTCCCCCTTGCCAATACAACCTCTCTCCTTCAGCATACGGACCAGGGCATGATACATCCCTTCAAGGCACTCTGTATCTGGAACTTTCCCCCAGCACCTTGTGGATGCAATGGCCACTAACAAGGAAGTTATGCTAAAAGAATATTGGCATAAATTCATGATTGCCATGTCTATTTGTTATTGACTGATCATTGAAGGACATGAAGAAGGAGACCCTGAATGTGTGGTGGAAGAAGTTGTGGCCGGAGTATGTGCATGATCATAAGGGCTTCTCTCTTGAAGAAATTCTACGTTCGTCCATTGATAAGATGGTCCAGTTGACGAGGGTTATTGGTGGAGAACTTCGAGGACATCACCGAGGATGAAGTTGGCACCTTCATTGATCCTAATCTGACCCCCTGACAGACCAGGATTTGGAAGGTCTGACAAAGTCTGCCAGCGAGTCAGAAGACCCACCAGGTTCAGGGGAAGAAGAGGAGGACGAGGGCCTGTCTTTGGAAGGTCTGTCCCGACTTAAGAGGATAATTAAGGAGGCGTATGATGCGGCTTTGGCATGGGCTCCTTATATGGGACACTCTTTAAAGTTTTCAAATGCCCTTGATGCAGCATTGGCGCCCTGCAGTCAAGCCCTCATCAGCATGAAGAAGCAGTGACAGCAGCTGCCTATCCACTCTGTTCTTCAGGTGGATGAAAAGAGACCCTCCAAAATCTCCCCAAACCCCTGAGGAAGTGCCTCCCTGATCTCCCGAAGTAGTGCCCGTAGAAGTGCTTCCCGAAACCCCTTATGAAGCATCTCCCTGAAGGGAAAGAGGCATCTTCAGAGGTGTGCTAACTCCTCTGCTTTGCTGTGCAGTCATTCATCGGACTGCACAGCTAATTCGTCATCATCTGTAATCAACATTTATCACCAGTGAGTGCCTGTATGATTTATGCACTCTTAATAGTATTAAATTGTTTCAATGTGCATTGGTGTTTTTGTTTCTCTTTCTCTTTCTTTTGAATTACAGACATACCAATATTCCCCCTGTAAAAGAAAACGGGATGGCTTAAATATTAACTGTATGAAAAAAAATGTGCATGGTCGAATACACGGGGAGAATGGATTATTTTCAGATGTAGTTGTAAGCCGTACAGCACGTATGTTTTTATGTGTCAAATGTATAAGATGACTTTGAAATGACAAGTATAATATCATTTCAAAGTAAATTTTGATGTAGGATGCTAGTTTAAGGTGTACATTGGTGTTTGAACTTTCAAAATAGGCAGATATAAGCATTTTTAGAGGGGAGGTTTTAAGTATTTGCTGACTCTAGCTTTTTGCAAGTGGTTGTGGCACATATCCCCCCCGAATACGGAGGCTCAGCTGTAATTTTAACTTTTTGACGGATGAAATGAATACTAATGGAGTCCTTTCCTTTCATAAGAATAAGACATGCACATTATTCTTGGGCTTTAATGATGTTTGCACCAGTGATGGCTGTTTTTGATTGTGCATAGTCATTATCAGTAGGTATTGATCTTGGTCTTCTGCCTGTTGATATGTCAGCCTCCTTGGATGCAGGATCAATGGACGTTGGTCATAGACCTGTGCCTGTTGGCATATTTACATCGAAGGAAGAACCAGATTCTGCTAAATCACAGACAGCATTGTTTGGTTATCATCTTTATAAATGCTTTTCTTGCCTCAACATGTACAGAGGAAAAGGATGTCATTTATCCTTGTGAGATTGCTGTTAGTACATCCTCAAAGCCAAGAAACCCTTCGAGGTCCATACAAGATTCTAAAGACCTCAAAACTAAGCATTAAAATAATCTGAGTTTTCTGGTAAGCCTCTTCATATGGCGCCTCTCAGAAACGAAAAGTGACCTTCTCATTAGTGCAATGAAATTGTCTGGCCTCAAATATAATGAATTCAAATTTTTAGTGTGTGAAATTTTTCGTCTGAGTGTTTGCTAAATATCAACACCTCATTGCCAAAAGATTATGTTAACTATAGAACTACATATAACCCCTGTATTGTAAGTCATCTTGGGAGTCTCTCATATTTGTCACGATATTTCTCATATGTGGATTTTACATCTTAAAGCTGTAGCAGTAAAAATGGGCCTTTTTAGTAAATACATAGTATGTTCTTTTTATTCCTCACCATATGAAAATTTCGTCTGTGATCGTATTTTAGTTAATTCACCAAATGCAACCGTTTCATCCGCAAGGTGACATGATTGATAGGCAAGTTAGCAAATAAGGTGAATCCTGCTGCATCATTGATGGAAAATTCAGACATAGGCATCTTCAGCACTGGGAAACTTGCATATTTTTGCTCAGACAGGTGTTCTAGTCCTACTCATCTTTACTTTCAGATAGGCATTTTATTGCTAATTTCATGGTCAGCTGTATTGGAAGACTATAGATGTTTGGCATGAAAGTAACCATGCACCTATACTAATGAACACAGGTGATAGTCTGCCTCCTGTGCAAAGGTTCCCACTGATTCATTAACAAAGCAGACTGCAAGAAATGTAAAGATCTTAGTGAAATTAAGGCGATAGACAGGAATTTCAGAATGTAGCTGCTGCCATTGATCTGATTATTGGTACTCTGCACACAGTTGCAGTAAACTCTATTCCCAAAACTTTCGGCTTATTCGGAAGGTAAATAGTCCTTTGTTGGTCATTAGAAATTCAGTTGCCTCATGGAGCCACAAGGAGAGCATTAACTTGATGCTGGAGGCATCAGATTACTCTGTTGAGTAATTAAAGCAGCTCAGCACCAGTCAGGTACCTAATTCGAAGATGCCACATCTTATTTGCTGATTTAAACCCAGACTCAAAAACAGTTTTTGATCAGTGGAAATGAGGGAGATATGATTGGCAAATGAGAGACAGCCCTCTGTTGCTTGTATATTGGCCACACATGCCTACCTACCACTTAGCTTTTTGATGGCTTGTGAACATGTCATAATGCAATGTATGTCTGGTCCCCTTGACTGTGAAGCACATATTGATGATCTAATGCCCAGTTTGGGGATTTATAGGGACCTATTTCTGTCTATGGTCTGAAGTGGAGATTGCAGGTACATTCTTGCTAAGATTTTTTTTGGGGAATACAAATTAACATAGTAATGGAATTTTTTAATTTGATGTTGAAACAGGTCTTTTGCAACGAATTGTCAAAGAACTTCACTAACATTTTTCTGATTTATTGGATACCTATATAATTTATTTAACAATGGTTTTAGAATTTTTTTTATGTAGTCTGAAATTTTTATATGAATAATGAATTTTATATCGGCGATCTTGGCATTTATGAAGCCATATAACACCTAATAAATAAAATCAAATCCAGATACCTATCTATTAATTTCTGGGGGTGTTAATTTCCGAATGGTGGAAATTGAAGGATCCTTTCCTTCGTCTTCGTCCTCGTGGTATGAATGTCTACATTCCTGTAAACTTTATTTCCTTTAGACTTTTGATACGGAAGAAGATTGATTTGGCAATGAGTTTGCCCTTCCTGAAAAGATGAGCATTTAAGGGCGACTCCTCTTTTCACTCATAAGGTGTTGGTTTTATGGCAATTTTCTCAAACATTTCATGATCGATCTGGCTATTCCCATATGAGTGTGCTCACTTTGTGTATTATTAATGATTACATTAGTGCGGTCTCTATTTCTATACAGATGTAAATCATAATATGGCAGTGTACTCCTATAGTATTAGGAGTCATATGGCAGGACAATGAAAGATCTTGTTTATTTAAAGATGAAGCTTTAAGAATAATATTAGTAGTCATATGGCAGGACAATGAAAAATTGTACCATAAGAAAAATCACAAAGGTTCTGTATGTAGACAAGGAAATGATGAGGGGAAAGATGTTGGTGGCTTGTACGTTTTACAACTGAGGGGAGAATAGTTTGTAATGCTGTCAGCTTGGCTCCTGAATGCACCAGTAAAGTTGAAAGACCCAGACCTACTAGGATGAAAGCTGAGAGACAAAGGTTGGAAATTTGGAAAAGAGTGGAGATTTATGTAACTGGAATCACGTGGAAGACATGAGTTGCGGAATTTCATAGAGATCTTTTGCATTGTATCATAGTAGAGAGTAGTGCTGCTGAAGATATTATTATTGTAATGTTTTCACTTTTATTGATATGAACTAAATTTCCTCAGTGAATCATGGCTGAACCATTTCCTGTCTCAGTGTCTGTGAGCCTTGCTGTGTATGGTGATAATTGATTCTGTTAGTAACTCATTTACTCCTCCTTTTACCCTAATCATACGGAATGACTGAAGGCTTAATGTGTAAATTGCTTTGACAATGCCTTTGAGCACTCGCATCCTCATCATCGTAATGATAGTTTACCAAATACTAACGTAACTGGGGCAATTGTCTCCACGATTTAATAGATTATTCTTCTTCATTTCATGTAAGAAAGTCCCTTAAAATTAAATTGCTCCCTTGGGGACGGGGCTGAGGATAAGTTGCTTGTTATCACCATCCTTGATCAGATTATTCATCTTGGATGCTATCACATACCTGATAAAGCATCATATCCCTGTATGATTCAGGTATTTCTAGAGCCAAATATTTGGATTATCATTTTAAAATTTTCTAAGCTTTGAGCCAATGGGTTTGGAATGCTGGTCTTGGAATATAGTAGCTAATATAATTAAATCTGCTAGAGACTTGACTTAACTACGAATATATACATCATTTATCCGTGACTGGGCATCCTATATTGTTGTGTCACGTTGCTTTAGGCGAGAAAGATGTCATGTAGATAAGGTCAGTTGAAACCTAATTATAAAACATTTTATGTGACTGGTGTAGTTGTGGAGATATGTCTGCTATGCCACATTATATTTCAATATTAGCCAGTACTTTTTGACCCGTGAATTCTTAAAGCTTGTGAAAGGCTTTTGACAGGAATTTGTGTATTGTTACCTTTCGATAGGCCATAAAAAGAAAAATAAAAAAGCATGCAAATGCCAAATATAAGAACTTTTTGTCGATATTCCACATTACAATGTAATTGATAGGTAGGTAGTGGGTTGATACAGCTTTTCCTTAGCAACATTTGCTCTTGGATGTGTTGTCTCTGCCTATATAACTGTTTAGCCTTGACAGGCAACTCTTTTAGGAGGAGGACATGCCAAAATGAAACCAACTTCCAATCATTGTGCCATTTAGATGGACATATCTGTCAATCAGTATATGTATTCCTCAAATCACATTGGAAAAATTATGCGGCTGAAATCTAGAGCCAATTTTGACTGCATTATTAAAGCATGTCAGGGATTTAATATTTAAGATGATATAACAGATCCAGATCCCAAGAGAACTTAAATGCTGCTGATGGTTATTTTAGTAAGACTTGCCCCTAGAAAGGTCATCAAATTCAGGACAATTACAACATTTTTGTTGTCTTGGCATGCTGCGAATAGAATCTACCATTTAGCTGAGAGAAATTACAATAATTCCTTAAAAAGGCAACCTGAAGGAATTACTCAGCCTCATCTATGGTCAGCAGCTGGGCCCTGATGCCTGTTGGGAACTACTTTCTCGCTGGGCCTTGGTGCCCAGCTGTTGATCCAACTAAATAAGTCAGCCCTTTTCCTTTTACTAAAACTTTTCTTCCTTCTGCTTCCTCCCTCTATAAGGCACGGTTTTTATGTTGATGACTTGGATTGGTTTTGGACATGATTTGGACTTGTTCATTGGATTTGATGGAGGGTGAGGACGGTTGGCATGCCACCTCACCCGTAGAACTCGAGTACCTAACGTGGTCGAGCGAGGGGAAAGTTTAGATGTCAAACCCCGCTCTTAGTGCTGGGTCTGATCTCGACGGACATCATGACGCCTTAAGCACTGAGGGTGGGAGGGGTGTATATCTGGGTGGGTAACCCCTAGGGGCAGCCCTGTATGGGATAACACATGGTCCTCTAAATGTGGACCTCCATGGTGGGGTGGGGAACTACCTGGACGAATCATCAATTCTACGTCTTATGGACACACTAAAACCTTCTGTTGATGACTTGGGCAAGGATAAGGACAAGGAAAATTTTGGTAATTCTTCCATTGTGACTTTGGAGCCTTTTTCTAATGAGCTGCTTGTTATAAACATTTTGTATGTAAAACCAGTCCCTTTAGACTGGAATTATGAAACCTTATTCAATGAATTTTGCAAATTTGGGAACGTAAAAGAATTATGGAATAGACTTGGAAAAAATTACGGTTGTTTTGAATTTTGGATATTTTTCAACAATGAATCAGAAGCTCACAGAGCCTACGAGAGGGTTTAGGTCAGACTCTATGAGTGTTGGACTTGTAGAGGCAGAAGAGGTCCCTAGGTATCTTGAGATATATAGACCACCAACTGAAACTAAAGATTCGAATAAAATAAGTAAAACCCCCAGATCACCAGACCCAGCTAAGTGGTTGATTATTTCAACACATGGTGAGAGAGGCAACCTCTTCAAGGTGAAAAGGTTGGTAAGCCAGAAGATCGGCAATGTTGGGAGCCCAGAAGTAACTCGCTTTGGGCGTAATAGTTTTTTAGTTCATGCCAAGACCAATGTTCAATCAGTAATGCTCCTAAATTTAAAAGCTTGATCCCGAAGGTATGATAAAAAGAGGTAAAACAAAACCTCACTAATAATTTTAGTTACGCAAAGGGTGTCATCTTCAATGAAGATTTACATGAAATGGACGAAGAGGAAATTTGGAGATGTGTCCAGACGTGGTTTGGAAGGTTTTCTTTCAAGGTGCCCCGCTCGTCTATGATTATTTTAACATTTGCAAGTCCTTTTTTGCCATCTGAAATTGTTCTTGACAATGAAATTATGAAAGTTCGTCCTTATAGACCGAGAGTGCTCCAGTGTTTTAAATGTTTTGGCTTTGGACACTCCTCCAAATGTTTTGCACCAGAACAAACTTTTGTGAATCGTGTGGTCAAGCCTGAGCACGAGGAATGTTCTGAACCGGTAATTTGTGTGAACTGTAAGGGTGAACATCGAGCCCTAGATAAGAAATGCAGGGAATTTAAAAAAAGAACAGGAGGCATTACTTAAATCTAATTGCTGAACACATCAGTGTGGGAGCAGGCCAAGAAGCTATTGGGAAGGAAAACTTATCAGATGCCTTGAAGGCACAACAGCCGGATATTGCTACTTCTGGTGCCCCCTTCAGGTGGTGCTCCCCGTGGGTCCCCTAATGGGGTTTCCCATGCCCCCTCTGGTGGGGCTCCCCGTACCCCCCTGGTGGGGTTTCCCAAGCCCCCTCTGGTGGGGTCTCCCCACGGCCCTCCTAGTGGGGCTTCTCATGGCCCCTCTGGCGGGGCTCCTCATGTTGTAGAGACTCTGGTCAAGCCAGGGGACCCTGTTGGTTCAAGGGTTCAAGCCAGATCTCAAACTGTTGACGACTTCTCTCTGACAGGGACATTGCCTGACATTGAGCCCTCACCTGATCCTGTCATTACAGTGCACCGTGGAGATGACGGTGAGGAGATAGAGGCCGTCTTTATTCGTCAGAAGAGGGCCCTTTCTCTCTTCGCCTCATTCTCGGTCAGTCGGCCATCATAGGAAAAATAAAAGCAAAACTGAAGGGCAAGTGAAGGCCCATCATCTAAAGAGATCTATATCACCCAGATCTAGATCAAGTAGTTCTGGTAAAACTGATAAGATCTCTCTCACCAGGACTCAGATTCCTAAATTGGTAGAAAATTTTAAGATCCCATCTTCTTAAATAATGGCTCTCATGCAATGGAACATCCGTGGCTTTATACCAAATAGAGAGCAAGTTCGGGTTCTGTTTAAGGAACATAATCTATCTGCAATGTGTCTACAAGAGACAAAGTTGGGAGAGCACACTCCCAACGTGGGTTTTAATTATTCATTTCATAGGTCTCCACCCCTGATAGGTGTACGTGCTCAGGGAGGCACAGGCATCATAGTCCGAAAGTCTGTTAATCACAGAGTTGTTCAATTGAACACTGTGTTGCAGGCTTGTGCAGTTCAAATTTTCACTATAAATGGATCACAATTTTGTTCTCTCTACCTTGATCCATCATTGGAAAATAGATTGCAGGATGCGCAGGGTAATCCTCGTCAGCTAGAATTAACCGATCTACAGACGTTAATTAGACCAGCTTCTTAACCTTTCATTCTGATGGGGGATTTTAATGCCAAGCACACCCTCTGGGGAGAGCCAAACTGCGACCGTGGGGTTTTAATAATAGAACAGCTGCTTGACTTAAATGACATCACTTTAATGAATGATGGTTCCCCCTACAAGACATGATGTTTTTCATAATTCTGATTCAGCCATTGACCTCACTATCTGCTCTTCGTCTTTGAGGTTAGATTTCCAGTGGGTAGTAGACCAGAATGATCATGGCAGTGATCATTGGCCCATTCAACTTAAGTTTATGAAAAATATTCCATCTCCATGTTTTTACCAAAATGAATGGTCAAGGTAGGGGAGGCTGACTGGGGATTATTCAAAAAATCTACTGTAGTTGATCAAGAGATAAAAGATTTTCAGAGCCCAACATCCGCTTATGAGTATTTAATCAGTATATTGCTGTGTGGTGCCATGCTGTCTATTCTTCGAACTTCTGGTAAGCCTCGGCGTCCTCTAGTAAACGTGGTTGGTGGAGCGATTCATGCGCCATTGAGTCGAAAGATAACTAGAAAACTTGCTACAAGAGATATCGTAAATTTCCTTGCTTGGTCAATAAAATTATCTATAAAAGAGCTCTTGCTAAGCAAAAGAAAACATTTAAGCAAGCAAAAAGGGAATCGTTTATCAGATATATAAGTGAATTAAAATATGACTCCCCTATGTCATTAGTCTGGAACAGAATCCGAAAGCTGCAAGGGAAATTTTCTCCACCTCCCTTGCCTATATTGAAAATTGATTGCTTCCTCATATCTGATTCTGGAGAAGTTTGCAGAAACCTTTGGTAGGCATTTCTCCAGTATATCTAGTGCCCTACATTATCTCTCCCCTGCAATTCAGGAAATATTAGGGACGGTACCACGGTTGTTCCTGCTGTTAGTTTAAATTTAGAGTCATATAATCTTCCTTTCACCGTGAAAGAATTGGATCATGCAATCTCGTTGTCTTCCCTAACATCTCCTGGGGAAGATGATATACTGTACTCAATGATTTTTAATTTGCCTAGAAGTACAAAAGAATTTCTTTTAGACATTTTAAACAGTTTTTGGCTTTCAGGAACTTCACCAGAGTCTTGGAAGATATCGATTATTGTACCTGTTTTAAAACCTTTTAAAGATTCCTTCCTTCCTAAGAATTATAGGCCAATTGCTCTAACTAGTTGTGTTAGCAAGATTTATGAGAGGATGGTCAATGCTCGACTTGTATGGTATTTGGATTCAAAGAATCTTTTATCTAATCGGCAGTTTGGGTTTAGGAAAAATAGAAGTGTTCTTTGACCTTGAAAAAGCCTACGACACTACCTGGCGAGGGGGTATCCTTTTGCAACTTGTAGAGTGGGGTGTTGTGGGTAATTTGTTCTATTGTCTGAAAGATTTTTTGTCAGAACGTTACCTGAAAGTAAGAGTGGGCTCTTACATTTCTTCTGCTTACCCTCAAGAAGAAGGGTTACCTCAGGGAAGCGTCCTTAGTCCAACACTCTTTAATGTAGCCGTCAACGGCCTACTAGAACAAGTTCCTGTCGGGGTGCATGGTCTGGCCTTTGCTGATGATTATGCAATAATCTGTAGCAAGTCTACAGCTGTCGAAGCTTGTCAAAAGATCCAGACTGCTATTAATGCTTCAACATTATGGGCCAGTGCTAAAGGTTTCAAATTTTCACCTGAAAAAACCAAAGCTATACGATTTTGCCGATTAAGAAGAGTGGAAGAGATCCCTACGTTTTTTTTGTTTTTTAAATGATTCGATTTTACCTTATGAAGATAGCATTAAGTATCTAGGTGTTACATTTGATAAGAAATTAACTTTTACTCAACATGTTAATGAAGTTGTATGTAACGTGAAGCTTCGTCTTAATATTCTTAAAGTTGTGTCTAATTTTAATTGGGGGGCCAGATCGAATCACCCTTTTTGAGGATGTACCAAGATGTTATGCCTAGCAAAATTGATTATGGTTGTCCAGTTTATGGTTGTGCATGCAAGACAACACTGGCAGAACAAATTAGATGTTGTCCATAATATGGCTTTACGTATTTGTACGGGAGCCTATAGAACTTCTTCCAGTAGAAAGCCTATATGTTGAGTCAGGTTTTCCCCACTATTTGTCCGTAGGAGGAATTAGGCTTGAGAGTCATATCAAGATAACTTACATCAAGCCTCAACCCTTAATTAAATTTAAGTATGTTTAGAAACCAAACCCCTGATAGAGCCCCAAATAGATCTAGACTGCCAAAGCCGCTTGAAGTTCGACTAGCAAGCTCTGCCAGGGAGGTGGGATTAGTACCCCCTGCAGTAGTGAAATTTCGCCCTCAAAATTTCCCTCCTTGAATAGGCCACACTTAGAAATCTGCCCAATTAGGGACAGCAGGAGCATCAGTTCTGGTGATCAGTTGAGGGCAAGTTTCTTGGATCATGCTTTTGAACATGGTGATTCTCATCATATATATGCCGATGGTTCGAAGGGTTCTGATGGTGTTGGTTGCTCTGTAGTGACTAGTGATAATATTATTAAAAAGAAGCTTCCATCTAATTCCTCTGTTTTTACAGCTGAACTGCTGGCAGTTTTGACTGCTCTTAAATATATATAGTTCTGTACTAACAAGGTTTTTTACCATTTTTACCGACTCTTTGAGTGTTTTATCTTATCTTAAAAGCCTAGTCTCTTGCAACCTCCCTTTAGTGCAAGAAGTACAAGATTGGTTTTATCTTTTAATTAATAGAAGAGGATTTTCTGTTAGGTTTTGTTGGGCTCCGTCCCATGTTGGAATTGTTGGGAATGAGCGAGCCGACGCTGCTGCTAAGGCTGCAACTAGGCTTAGGCACATTTCCAACATGGGCGTCCCTGTATCCGATTTTAAAAGTACCATTCGATTTTTATTGTAGAGACCAGTGGCAGGCCCAATGTGGTCTAATTTCAGATAATAACCTCAATTAAAGTCGATTAGGCCTTCTGTTCATCCTTGGCCTCATAGCCGGATGGATAGAAGGTCTGAGATAGTTTTAGCTAGATTACGTATTGGCCACACTAAATATATCACGGGTATCTAATGACGAGAGCGGATAGGCAGGTTCCTCGCTGTTCCACCTGTCATGTGGATTTGACTGTGGTGCATATTTTGGTGGAGTGCCCACATTTTGCTGGCAAATAAGACTCTTGCCGATATTTTAGGTGAATGTGCTCAGGCAGAGCAAATTATGACATTTTTAAAAAATATTGGTCTTTTTTATGAATTTTAATTTTCTCTTAATTGTTTTAGGTTTCTTGTTTGGTTTTTATGAATGAATGAATTGTATGTTTGATCGGTTCTGTGTATGTTTATTTGTGCGACATTGACTTTTATATTCTTAAGATATATATGCGCTGAATGGCCCCCCGGCTCCGGCGCTTGGCTATGAGCCAAAAATTTTATAATCTAATCTAATCTCATCTATGGTGGACCAAATTGGCGTCATCTACTGTGGGTCAGGCTCATCTTCCATTCCACCACTACTAACAAATGATGGTAAATTAGTTACTGGCATCAAGGAAAAGACTGAAGCGTTTCATCGAGATTTTGAAGTTAAGCAGCCAGCGGAGTATGTCCTTATCCCTGATACTTGTCATTCTGGCATTATTCATACAAAATTTGCATTTTGGTCTAGGGATGTTAGGAAAATTCAGGATAATCTCTATGGTTGGGATAAGAAGATCCTGATGGTTTAATTCTTTTGTTTATTAGAAAGTTTATAGTGTGTTGTCTCTGTAGATTGTATGGATTTTAGGTCGCTGTGGGTGTTTTTGCAGATGAGCACAAGCTTAGTAATACAGTGCTTATTCCAAAGAGTGGCATATATGCAACTACTGGCCAATCTCTATTCTCCCTGTGCTCTCCAAAGTTGCAGAAAAACTTATTTTTAAGTGACATATAAGTATGTGGAATCTAAAGGATTGTTTGCTGATAGTCATTATGCATACAGAAAGCAGTGAGATACCTTGAAAGCTCTTTGAGATTTGCCATGCCATTTGTAGAGAACCTTGATAAGGGTTTTGAGTGTAGATTATTTTCAAATAGATTTTAGTGCTTTCGTTTTAGTAAACCACAAGGCAACTATTTATAAACTTCAGAATCTTGGAGTGGGTGGATGTTTTAGTTTTCCTTCATGATATCCTGATAGGTAGGCAGCAGAGAGTTTTTGATGGGATCTTTAGCGAACCTAGACTATTGTGTCTAGAGTTCCATAGAGCAGTGTTCTCGGTCTGCTATTATTTTTAGTGTATACAAGTGCTATGGTTGTTGGCCTGGAGAACAAGATTGTTCAGTATGCCGATGATGATACACTAGCGGGTGTAGTAGTCTCCACTTTTGACAAAGGAAGCTGTCTAGGCTCAATTGTAACACCGAGTGGATTAGTGAATGGTGTAGTTGGTGGGGTATGAGGTTGAACATCAGTAAAACGAAAACTATTGGTTAGCAGATGCCATACAGATTTTTCCACTATTCTAAGTATAATTTTTACTCACATCTTACTTTTGAGAAACATCTAATGAAAATGTCAGCCAATGCCGCGCAAAAGGTGAACGCTGTAGTGAGGCCTAATTTGTTTATAACAGTGATAAAATCAGTGCCACCACTTTGTCATTTACCCTTCCTTTACTAGAATACTTTTCTCCGTTGTGGATGTCTGCTTCTGTCAGAGATTTATCTTTCTTAGATAGTGTGGTTCGTGGTGTTACAGGTTTGTTTCCTAATATTAGCAATTATGACTTGGATCATCAGTGAATGATCTCTTTTTTGTCAATTTTTCACAAGTTGTATTATAAGATCCTTCATGTTCACAATTGATCCCTGATCCCTTTTCATGCCAAGAATAACCAGGTTTGCTGAACAGTAGCACCAAGGTGCAGTAAATGTGTCTTCCTATCGAACGTATCATTTCCAAAGGTCCTTTTTTCTTCACAACGTTGAACTGTGGATGTTGAGTCTGTTGTGCAATTGGAAGCACGAAAGTTCAAGAGAAAATGCAGTTCATGACTATCCTAATACATTTTAATAATTTATACTTTTATCTATTAATTAATTGGTTCATTTAATTTTCTCTTTTAATAAGTTATCTTTTCTTTCTTTATTTCCATTATCTTCCGTTACTCATTTCTAATGAATACCGTATTCTTTGGAAACTTTAATTTCAGTCACTGGGTATTGTAGGCTTGTTTCATATGAATAGTGTTCTGAATAATCATCATCATCATCATCATCATCCCCTACCTGGAAGCGTTGATATACAGCTTTAATAAATCGCAAGAGTCGCAAAGTTGAAATGTAAAAAAATAAACAATGGAAAAGAAAGAGACAACTTGTGGCATACATTATTATTATTATTAAAGTAGTTTAACCAGACCACTGAGCTGACTTTCAGCTCTCATAGGGC
Organism: Macrobrachium nipponense; assembly: GCF_015104395.2. Classification (NCBI taxonomy): domain Eukaryota; kingdom Metazoa; phylum Arthropoda; class Malacostraca; order Decapoda; family Palaemonidae; genus Macrobrachium; species Macrobrachium nipponense. The sequence continues at coordinate 46,307,818 of NC_087204.1, forward strand.
TGGCCCGAAGGATTAGATTAAAATAAAAATAATCGTGTCTAAGCCAGAGGCAAAGCTCTGGAACCGAATGGATTATTTGATGTGATGACAAATGATCTAAAATTAAATTAAAAACTGCACAAAGGCACACACCTACACTGAAACACTTGCACACAATAAATACATTTACTCACGTATCCATTGTAATGGCCTCGTTGTAACACAACACACACTAGGTCTACAGGACCATAAATAATCAAAATTCACACAAACCAAGTTGTTCAAAAGGCAGCAATCCACTAAGGTGGAAGCAAGCCCAAGTAAATGCAGCACAAGAATAACTCGAGGGGGATAGCAAAACAATAAAAAAAAGCCAATATATATATTATAATTCAATAAAATACAATTGGTTATTGCTAGGCCTCTTCATTAACATTAAATCACAAAATCACTTACATAAAACACATACACAAATGATTAGGCAACACATTCAACCTCTGAAGGAGGAAAGGGGGCCCAGAGAGGAATAGAAAATAACAAAAAGAAAGGAATAACCTGAATTTTACTCGCTAGAGGATGATTATGAAATGATGCAGGTCTCCTCCCAAAAGCACTCCAATAAAGGCCGAGGACAGCAAATCAATACAATTACTCTATAGAGTTCTATCAGGAAATTCAGCTGACTACTGCAGCACAGCCGTGATCCCAGTCATCTTGAAAATAATTATGGACGCCGTGATCCCAGTAATCTTGGTCAATACTTTATATTATAAACGGATGACACGCCTTACCGTCCCTAAGCGAGGCCCCTCTGGCAAGTACTGCACCAGAGGCAATAATGTAATAGCGAAGATATGGAGCAACTGCCAGCTGAAGATATATATTTTCTCAGAAACTTGCTGTAAATCCAAGAACCGAGAGAGATAGCAGGCTCACAAGTCAGGGTGCAGATACCAACTGCCTGCAGCTTGGAAATCAGGTCTCAAGTCAACTCAGCAGAGCCAAAATATGGAGGGAGAAACAGGGAGGATTAGTCAACAAGACTAAACAAAAATACCACTGGAGTGAGGAGACCCCTACTAACAAGAGGCGATTTAACAATGAATTTTACAGCCTTCAGAAATGAAAGAGGAACTTAAAAGCTAACCTAATTAAGCTAATACATAATACAAATCCTAAGGCTTACTTACACCTCCTCACCCAGAGAATTTTTTTTTTTCAAGACAAACATGCAAAAGTTTTCAAGACAAATATGCAAAAGTTTATGTTAAAGTTAAGGGAATTAATTATCCAATATAAATGCTTGAAATATAATATAAACAACTAACAAAGGAATTACAAATGTTAACAAATGAAAAGTATCACTTTAACACCATACACTAAATAATTGCACCAAGTCCTTCACCTAGAACTAAAATCATAAGACCAACCTGTATCAATAATTGATTATCACCATATGGGATCACCAGGTTGCAAGAGGAGAGGAAGTGGCACTTGAGACAAATATATACCATAAAAACCAAATTGTCATACACCAATCACCAACAAAACATAGTGTCCAAAATAAAGGACTCATTACTTGGGTAACTTGTAAATACTTATACTAACAGGCAACATCATTAATGCCTCATAGGCTACCTTAAATATGCACTACATCCTTCGTCAAATATAAATAGTACACCATTTTGCTGTTCACCCCAGACTTTGACACAAGGTAAGTAAAGGGAAAAAGGTTCATCTTTCCTTGTGAAATGTTCAAAGCCGCAAAGGATTAAATGTCCCGAAAATATCATACACTTTAGCTGTACTTTTTCACAGCACAACCTTCATAGCACCCGTACATTGACCTCACACCATCATAGCACCTGTATATTAACCTTACACCATAGTGTCTTGAATACATAACACGTTACAGCACTAACACAGCACTTTTAACACTAATTTGGAGTCCACACTCTCCTGAAAAAGGAGTGTATAAACAGAAATCAGTTTGTCACACAAAAATCTTAACCTAATTTACATACCCATCTAACGTAATAAATACCATTGCCAAAAACATAAGGATCATCCATAAATACCTAAACCACCACACATGAAATCATTCATAACCAGATAATTTTGATACAACCTCAGTTTTAAGCTTAATTCAACCACAGAAATAACACCAGTTCATTATAAACTTCACAACCTCCAAAACCAATTAAAGTCATAAAAATATAATTACCCTATAAAATAAGTTTAATCCACCAACGAACAGAATAATTATCTTACAGATGGTCAACATTCATCTATCATATCAAATAATATAATCAACCGTCATTATTATATCCAACATTGGAATGTTTCATTACATCATAATCTGTTCAACCATCATCACACTAAAATAAAAGAAACCATATGAAAATAATGATTAGTACTCAAACTAGAAAACACGAGTGACAAGGAACTTGCCAACAGGTAAAGAAAAACCCTTATAATTACCTCGTTCGCACTTACTCTGCCAGCTGGGACAATGCATCGGCCACCGTATTCTCTTTACCTGGAATATGCTTAAACTGTAGATTGAATTCTTGGACCAAAATACTCCAGCACATCAATCTCTGATTCTTATTCTTGTACCGATTCAAGAACGTTAATGGATTATGGTCCGTGCAAAGTTTAATGGGCACACCTGAGGAGGAGAGATAGACATTAAAATGAGTTAATGCTAAGATCAAGGCCAACGTCTCCTTCTTGATTGTGGAATAGTACTTTCTTTGAGGCAAAGTGAGCTTTTTAGAAAAATACGCCACTGGGTGGATGATACCATTACCGTCAGCCTGACTCAATACCGCACCAACCCCCACATCGCTCGCATCAGTGGTAAGCTGGAATGGAGAGTCAAAATTGGGAGCTGTTAACAAAGGCCGACTAATGAGGATCAGTTTTATCTTCTCTAATGCTTCCTGAGCCTCCTTACTCCAAACGAAGGTAACATTTTTCTTCAACAAAGCAGTAGGAGGTTCCGCAATGTCTGAAAAATTGCCATTCCTAATACCCTTCGCAAATCTTTCCTACATTTAGGAACCTCTACCTTACGAATGGCTTCAATGTTAGCCTCCTTAGGAGCTACCATACCTGCACCTATCTCATGTCCAAGATATACTACCGTTGCTTTTGCGAAATCAGAGTTTCTTAAATTAATAACCAGGCCTGCTTTCCTAAATACTATGAATAAGGCCTCAATTCTCTTCAAGTGCGACTGCCAGTCGTCGCTAAAAATAACCAAGTCATCGATATATACCACACATCCCTCTAGACCACTAACCAATGAATTCATAAGTCGCTGAAAGGTGGCAGCAGCATTTTTCATGCCAAAGGGCATCATTTTACTCTGAAATTACCCCTGTTGGGGTACAAAAGTCGAAACACTTCTGGCCCTTTTCGACAGAGGCACCTGCCAATATCCTTTTAATAAGTCGAACTTCATAATATATTTAGCACGACCCATACGATCGATGCAATCTTCCACTTGAGGCAATGGAAAAGTATCAGCCTTGGTCACCTCATTAAGCTTCCTGTAATCAAAACAAAGACGATAGTCTCCGTCAGATTTCTTGACCAACACAGCTGGAGATGACCAAGGACTACAACTCGGCTCAATCAAATTATGCTTGAGCATATACTAACCTCTCTAGCTACAATTTCATTCTTTTTTGGGTTCAACCTATAAGGAGCCTGCTTCACGGGCGTGGCGTCCCCTACGTCCACGTCATGCTGCAAGATCGTGGTCTTGCCGGGCACATTAGAAAACAAGTCCTTATATTTTAAAACCAAATTTCTCAAAGATTGTTGCTCATCTTACCCAAGTGACTCAACATCCGAGGTAAATTTTCTAAAGCCTCGACATTACCTGCCAGCCATTCACTATCTTTCAAGTAAACGTCCCTGTCCTCTAAAAAGGAATCATTATTAGGCTTATATGAAAAGAAGCATTATTACTGACAAAGTAATTTCTACTGTCATGAAGAGCCGCAATTGGCCTAACCTTCTCTCTTTCATGGAAAGCTTTCATCATATTTATGTGTACCAATTGATGAGGCCTTCTCCTATCGGGGGTTTTGACCAAGAAATTAACATTATTTACCTTCTTTAATACCTTCCATGGTCCCTGGGAGGTAGCTTTGAGAGAATTACCTGGGATAGGTAACAGAACCAGTACCTTCTGTCCTACGTCGAAGTCCCGGGTCACAGTCTCTGTCAAAATAGAATTCATTTTCTTCTGATTTTTCAACAAATTCTCCCCTGCAAAAGACCAAGCCCTGGTTAATTTAGCATTCAAATTATTAAGGTAATCAAACAGATTCAAATCGGGGGCATCTCCCTCCCAAGCCTCTCACCATATCCAGCGGACCCCTTACAGAATGTCCAAAAATCAAATTAAAAGGAGAGAGACTGAGAGATTGACCAGGAATAGAGTGGTAAGCGAATAAGAGGAAGGGAAGGTTTTTATCCCATTCAACCCCATTCACAATACAATATTTCTTTAACATACTTTTCATAGTTTGGTGAAAACGCTCCAAAGCACCCTGTGACTCTGGATGATAAGGCGAGGACATTACATGTTTAATGCCCAATTCAGTCATTTTCTGCTTAAAATAACGACTCGTGAAGTTAGTACCGCAGTCAGACTGAATTACCTTCGGGAGACCAAATTTTGAAAAGAATCCTATTAATGCCTCTACAATCTTTTCACTCCTTATGGACCGCAAGGGGATTGCCTCGGGGTACCAAGACATACGATCCATAATAGTGAAAATATACTCATTTCCACTCTTTGACTTTGGGAGAGGACCAACAACATCGATTAACACTTCACGAAAAGGTTCAGACACAACAGGGATAGGTATTAATGGAGCCTTTGGAATAGGTAGATTAGGTTTGCCGACTCTCTGACAAACTTCACAACTATTAACAAATTTTTTAACATCACCTTTCAACTTAGGCCAAAAGAAATTATTCAATAACCTACCGACTGTTTTGTGAATACCAAAATGTCCCACCATCACATTCTCGTGAGCTAATGATATCAACTCATGACTGTAACATTCAGGAACCACAATCTGTCGAATAATTTTGTAATCCACCTCCGAGGCATGCATTGGTCTACTTACTCTATATGATATTCTATTAATTACCTTAAACATAGGAACAGTCACGTTCGTTATCTCACCAGACTCAATAGGGAGACTACCAAACTCCTTTTTCTGAGCCGAAACAAGTTCTTTAACAGTCTAATTGGGTTTTAATCTCTTTAACAGTCTAATTGGGTGTTAATCTAACGCTACTACTATCTACAGCTACATCACTACGTCCTAAACTACTCAAATCAATGTCGACTGTTGACTCTGCGCGTCAACAGCCTTTGCTTTAGCACGAGTAACTACCACTACTTCCACATCCGGGTTAATCACAATTGGCACGGACTTATTCTCATACACAATAATCTCATTTCCGAGAACCACATCCACCTTTTTAATTGGGAAATTTATCAACAATAGCCAAACGGATATTCCCCGAAAAATAAGGACAACTAAGATGAAATAGACCAATTGGATACGATTTTACAGTGTCCTGGAAACCACTCAAAATAAACTCCCGATTCTCACACACAAAATCATTCGGGACAGAATCTCTAAGAATTAATGATTGCGCAGCTCCAGTATCACGTAAAATATTCACTTTCCGCCCTTGGCGTTGACCATCCAGCGAGACTTCACCCACGGCCAGAAAATCACTGAAGGAACTACCAGTCTCTGACTTTCTTAGTCATTGAGTCGGGGAGGGCAGAGATCCAACCTGACTAGCACTTTTCTCAACGCCATCATCGGATTACCTTTACTGTTACGTACCTTTCTCCAAGCATTACACTTTCTTTTGATATGACCCTGTTTGTTACAGAAAAAGCACGTCAAATACTTAAGCTTTTGTGGATCATAAACACCCGACTGCCTAAGTCTGTTATTTTGCGAGTACCACACCTTTGATTGACCATTCGGAGAAAACTTATTTGATTGACCATTCTGAGAACCCTTATTTGATTGAACATTCTGAGAAAAATTATTCTTTCGGTTATTAAAATTACTAGATCTCCCAGAATAACTCCGTGATCTTTCCTTATATATCGTCTCTTTCATAGTATCTTTATGAGACAAAAAGTACTTTTCTGATACCACAGCAACCTCCTGAAGGGAATCTAATTTCAGCTCCTCCAAATGAACCTTCAAACAATCAGGAGTACACCTTTTAAACTTCAACCAACAGCAATTGCTTTAACTGCTTTAACTGCTTTATCAAAATCGTCCACCTCTTTAGATTTCAACCAATCGGTAGCAAATTGCTCTTTACTCCTTGCAAATTCTACGAAAGTCTGATTTTCACTTTTCCATGAACCTTTGCCAATAGGCCTCCGGCATGAGCTCATATGCCTTCAACACTATCGCCTTTACACTTTCATAATCTGAGGAGAGATTTTTTTTCCAAAGTTACATACACCTTTTGGGCTTTCCCAATCAATTTACTCTGGATAAGGGTAGTCCATAATCCAATAGGCCATTCTAACTTATTAGCAATTAAGTCAGGGTGCAGATACCAACTGCCTACAGCTTGGAAATCAGGTCTCAAGTCAACTCAGCAGAGCCAAAATATGGAGGGGAGAAACAGGGAGGATTAGTCAACAAGACTCAACACAAATACCACTGGAGTGAGGAGACCCCTACTAACAAGAAGGCGAATTAAGAATGAACTTTACAGCCTTCAGAAATGAAAGAGGAACTTAAAAGCTAACCTAATTAAGCTAATACATTATAAAAATCCTAAGGCTTACTTACACCATACATACATAAAAAATAAAATCAGAATAAGTTAAGTAAGTTTTAAACTTTTGTTTTAAAAATTCATTAAATAGTTTAATAATAATAATAATATTCGTATTTTCAAATTTTACTTAGGTTTATATTTTATAAACTAAAATACACTTCTTCAAGAAAATAAAAATAGGCATGACTGCACAATTACTTGTGCATGTCTCTTTCTGTGATATGATGAACTCCACTTTCCAACATCAGGTTTTATTTGTTTTAATGTATTATTTTCTGATTCTTCATTCCAAATATGTTGCCATTTCCTTATAATACCCATCTTTATGTATGTTACATAATCACTCAGGGAGATTCACACTTGGTCTTGTCATTTGATTTGCTTCTTTGGCTGCTTTGTCAGCCTCTTCATTTCTGTTGATCCCTACATGGGCAGGGATCCAACATATTTCCACATTTTTCCCAATACTATCTAATTTATGAAGTAATAATTTAATTTGTTGTACAATATTATTTTTTGTTTTATAGCGGATGGCTTCTATGGCACTTCTCGAGTCACTAAAAATCACAAAATTATTGAGTGATGTTTCTTTAATTATTTTTATGGCTGAGGCAATTCCGCAAAGCTCCGCTGTGAATATTAAAGCTGTATTAGGTAGGGAGAATTGGTATGATTTGTCTTGGGACACTGCAGCATATCCCACTCCATGTTCTGATTTAGATCCATCTGTGTATATTGCATAATATGGACCTTTTCTGCTCATATGCTCTATTGTATGTTGTCTATGGTGTGCTGGCGTATATGAGTATTTTTTTTATAAATATTTTAATTGTGTGCAAGTTCTCATTTTATTCATTATCCAAGGCGGAGGTAATTTTACTGTTGGAGTAATTTGTATATTCATATTTAGTGACTCAAACAATCTTCTACCTCTAATTGGGAAGGGGGGTGGATGATTGTTTATTAATATGTCTTTTAGTTCAAATAATTTTTTTGTTGGAGAATCGCTTGCCCTAATTCTCAGCGCACTCTTCATTATTACAAGGTCTCTATGGAAAGAGAGAGGAAGTTCACCACATTAAACCTTTAAAGAAGAGATATGTGATGATTTAAAGGCTCCTGAACATATTCTAAGGCCCTCATTATGAACTGGGTACAACATTTTCAGTGATGCGTCTGACACCGAGCCATATATTTCACTACCATAATCAATGATAGACAGGACTGTTGCTTTATACAGTAATGTAAGGGTGTCTATCGGCTCCCCAAGTAGTGTTTGATAATTTTCTAATTAGATTTAATGCTTTTACATTTTGATTTCAAGTATGTTATGTGGGGTTTCCAGTTTAAGTGAGTATCAAACACTAAATCTAAAAATTTTGCAGTTTGTCTAATTGGAATACTATGATTTCTAATTTCTAATTCTATTTCTTCACCATTCATCCTCCTTTTATCTTTATAAAACACGACTGCTTGAGTCTTATGTATGGACAACTAAAATCCAACAGATAAGGTCCATTCATTTATTTTTATTATACTTTTATTAATGATGCACTCTGCATGTTTAATACGAGAGGCTGAATAATATATGGCAAAATCATCCTTGTATAGGTTGCTTTTAATTCCAGTAGGTAGATTTTTATTGTTAGGGTAAACGGTGTGCCACTAAGGGGACACCTTCCGGACAAAGGAAAACCCAAACCCAATTTTTCAAGTGGGGAAAATGTTCTGTGGGACAATTTTTTACATTATCAAGTCTCACTTGAAAACTACGATTTGTTAAAAAGTTTTGGATGAACCTAGGTAAATGTCCACGGATGTTGTTATTTTGTAAAGTTTTTAAAATAGGGTACCTACATGTAGTATAATAAGCCTTTTCCATGTCAAAAAAGACTGCTATAGTTATTTTTTTTTTTGCTGAAATCCTCTACGTATATGGTCTTCGAGGTTAGAGAGAGAATATAACGTAGATCTGTTTCACTGTGACCCGAATTGAGTGGGAGTCAAAATTTTATTTTCTCGAATGTGCCATGTTAATTGAGCATTTGCCATTTTTTTTAGTAATTTGCATAAGCAACTTGTTAGAGAAATTGGTCTGTAGTTATTTGCATTACTTATTTCTTTCCCAGGTTTGGGGATAGGAATTATTATTGCTTTACGCCATTCATCAGGAAATAAATTTCTAAGCCATTAATGATTATAAAGTTGTAATAAATATGACTTTGCCAGTGGCAGATCATCTCGAAACAAATATTATCACCTCTGGGAGCAGATTTATTGCTGTTTGTGAGAGCATATTCCAACTCTTCCATATTAAATTTTTTATTATATTATGTCTTCTCTTGTTTTGAAATTTATTGTTATTAGTTCTATATTACTTTTCTTTGTGTGGAAGTGGTAATCTAAATTTCTATCACTACTTACATTTGCTAAGTTTTCTCCTATTATATTACTTATTTCTTTTGGATCAAGTATTCTTTTTTCCGTCTTTCAATATGGCATGTGTCAGTGGTTTCACCTGGGTACCATTTATTTTCCAGAATTTTCCCATATTTTTTTTGTATGGGAGTATTATTAGAGAGTTCTAATTCACATTTCCTCCATGAAATTATTCTTCCTTGAATTACTTCGTTTTTAAATTTTGCAGATATTTTGTTGTATAGAGGCTTTAATGCACCAATTTCTAGCAACAATACAGTCATTTTTTGTAAAGTACCTTCTAATATTGGTAATATTTTATTTTGCTGAACTTTCTATTCAAATTATCCAATCGTCTCCCTATTGAGTGTTTTATATTTATTAATTCTGTTAGCTCATCAGACCACTATGGAACTTTATGCTTTGTTGGATGGGGTTTTGAGTTTGGTATTGCTTTGTCAGCGACATTTTTAATGAAATAAAAAAGAAACTTATTAGTTTCATTATGGTCTTTTAGATATTCAAATGGTGGTATACTTCTAGTGTGCATTCCATACCGCTTCCAATCTGCTTTATAAATGTTATAGTGAGGAACATGTTTTCCTGGATTATTTTGTAATAAGGAAATTAATATTGGGTAATGGTCACTGAAGTGCAAGTCATCAACTGTGTTCCAATCCAATCTGTCAACTATAATTGTTGAACATGGAGTTAAATCTACAGAGGAAAATGTTCCATGCATTTTTGAATAATATGTATTAACTTCATCATTTATGGAACACATCATTTGAATCCATAATTTCTTCTTCTTTACTTCCTGCTCTATTTGAGTTTGAACAGGTACAGTCCCATATTGGGTTATGAGCATTAAAACCCCCTAATATTAATATAGGTTCTTTGGCATTTTTAAGTAATTCTTCAACTTTCTCAATATCGTAATTTTTATTTGGTTGTTTGTATAAATTATAAATGATATAATTATCGCTTTTATTCGAATTTTAATACCTGATATTTGAAGGTCAGCAATGTTTACAGGTACTTTGTCATAATATACTTTGTTATGTACATATATGGCTGTACCTAAATTTCCTTCTTCTTCCTGTGAAGTTTATATTAAGGTATATTTACCTATTGTTGGTATTGTATTATTTACGTGCTGTAAACATAATATCATTGGTTCATATTCCTTTAATAACCTTTGCACTTCTCCCAGGTGTAATCTGGTCTGTTGACCATTTACGTTCCATTATATAATGTAACTATTGGAAATATTATGTTATAATATCGGTCGTATTTTTTTTTTTTTTTTTTTTTTTTTTTTTGCATTATCACCTTTAATTTTTTCTAAAATTTTATTTACGATATTTAGTTGTTTATCTTTATATAATTTAAGTGCTCTATTATCAACTTTTAATTTTTTAAAATTTTATTTACGACATTCAGTTGTTTATCTTTATAATATTTTGAGTGCTCGAGCCACATGATCCTTTTTCGTGAGTGTTTAAATCAGTGGGCTCTTTCTTTCGATTTTTTTTTTATAAAATTCCTTATAATGTTTGTTAAACAATCTTTTATATTTTTGTTATTGTTGCACAATGCAATGAAGCAATTATTACATCCACATGTGTTATCATGTATATCTATTGCTTTATTTGCTCTTATTGACCAATTATTGGTGATGAAGTAATCTCATCACCCTTGACAGTCACCATCGTCCATGGTATGTTTCTCATCCACTTCTTGGTGTTTTGGATCTCTGCATCCATAAGTTTTATTATTATTTTAGGAGTTAGAGGTATGTTCTTATTTTGTTTTTGTTCTTTCTTCATATCTTTTGTTTTTTGTTTGACTGATGTTTCTCTAATTATAGTTGGTTTCTTTGTCTTGGGTGGTGTTCTCTCTAAAGGTCTTTTTTTTTTCTTTAATTTCTGGTACATCACAACTTCCTCCTTCCACCTCTGTGGTATTATCTTCTTGTGCTTCTATTTGCATTAATAGTTCAAATGAATTTGATAGAATATTATCCAATTCATTTGCACCCGTTTCCTTATTCTTTACTGTCTTAGTTTTTTCCTGCATATTACGGACTTCTTCTTGAGACCAACTTTGCTGCATCTTGTTACTTCCATCTGTATGTTTTTTGGTTTCATTACTGATTCCTGTTATAGAAGAATATGTACGTTTCTTGGCAGGATCTTGAATTCCTCTCACTGTCAATTCTAATTTAGCCTCGGTTATAGACATGCCCGTCCTTTCTTTCAACATTTTCAATTCCGTATTGTATATGTAATACATGCATTCTTTGGATCTTGCATGATGATTTTGCTCACAGTTTACACACTTAGGTTCACCGCACTTCCATTTGGTGGTGTGTTCTGTAGATCCACAGTAAGCGCACACAGGTTCAATCCTACAATTTCTCTTTGTGTGTCCATACTTACTGCAATTTTGACACTGCAGTGGCTTTGGAATATAGGGTCTTAACTCTGTATTTTGGCCTAAAATTTTTATTTTTTGAGGTAGATCTGAACCCTCAAATTTTATTTTTACTATTCTTAGTATTTGTTTATTGCCTCTTTTACTTGTTACATCATATACCTCAATATCCTCAATGTTGGGGTATCTTTTTTTGAGAGAGTAAAAGAATTTTCTTATTGGTTCGTCGTTATTGTCGGGAAGTACAACAGTACCCTGGATGCTGTTCATGTTATCATGTTTTTCCACTTTGACATTAATGTTATCTATTGTTTTTAAAGACAAATAGTCTTCAGACTGACTTTTTGTTGTGGCTTCTATAAGCCAAGTCTTCTCTTTTATTTTTCTGAACGACATTTCTACTGTTGGATGACTATTTGATAAATAATTATCCAATTTCAAAGCGGAAATATTTTGTTCAGCTTCCATAGTTAGAAACCTTGACCAACTTCCACTTCCAAAGAGGGAGTCAAAGTGAGTCATGGTTGGGTCATGACGGTACTTAGGTTTCCTTGGTTTAATATAGGGTATTAACGTATTAATACCAACCTGGTCTTTGTGACAAGCTTTCTTTAGAATGGTCCAAATCCGTGCCAGAAGTCGTGAGGTTATTTATTATATTTTCCCTATAATAAAAGTGTAAATTTCATCCAGGATGAGGTCCCTCTCATCAGGGAGGCCCAACTGGGGGAGGAGCAATACTGTTACACAGTGATAACTGCCCTGGGATCTTCACCTGGATATACGCCACACCCACAGTGCCTTAAGGGTCGTCAGTCTGTCGAGATCGGACCCAACAATGTTGGCATAGCTTGACATAAAAATTTCCCTTCGCTCGACAACGTCAGGTAATCTAGTTTTACGGGTGGAGTGGCATGCCGTCCAACTCCACCTTCCATCAAGTTATAAGAGCAGTCAATTCAATAGTCTTGCTAAGGCCGTCAACGAAAGAAGAAGGGAAGGGGGAAAATTTAGAGGAGGAGGAGTAAAGAAGTTAAAGGTCCTAATTTTCAGTTGAATCCACAGCAGAGAGAGTAGGCAAAATAGGGCATACTCCCACTGCAGTGGATCTCTAATCCCCCCACCTCTTCAAGGATTTGGGATCAGGGAGTGTGGCATACATAGATCTTTGATAGTCCTAAAGATTTAATTTCATAAATGCTATGCACTTTAGGGGGATTAATCTTTAAGGACAGTCTTAGTGCTTTGTTCAAGCAGAGTTGAAGAGATTGCCATCAGTTGGATTAATGTTACACGTATATTATTTCATTTTCTCCTGTTCAGTGAATGTACTGTTTGAAAATGGTTCTTTGATTTATTATATTTTCGTTACATAAAGGATTTAAAGGTAATTTACATCAAGTCTCTGGATCTAAAAATATTGGTTCAGCAACGTTATTTTAGAGGAAAATCTGTTGTATGAGTATTCCTGAAGATGGAGGTCATTAATCATAATTTCTTGATTTGTCTAGCAATTCGTAGTCAAGGGTGTGTTTCATCTTGTTAAAAGCAGTGCATTTGCTCGTTCTAAGTAAAGTAAGAATAGAGGCCTTGTGCGCAGTGTTGTCACTTTGGTTTTAAGCAATTCCCACGAAAGGGACCATTTTTTGTCCGCAAAATTCCCACAAGCAAGTTGAAATTCCCATAGATTATGCCCTCAAAAAGGCCATTCTATAATGATGAAATTATACACAATTTTTCTTTTGCAAACATTTTGTTAACCAAAATATAAAATATATATATTCACACTTAGAAGAAATACAAAATCGTTGTTGTAGATCCGCACCAGGACACTTTCAAATAATGATTATTACACAAAATTATATGAATGTAATTGCATATGATAGACTTCAACATAAACATAATTTTATGAAGAATGAAAGCAGAAATTACTTAAAAAAATACAAAATAGATCGTACCTTCAATTCAATGCTGCACAAGATATACGAAATTTAGACTACTGCTTAGAATATAATCTAGCATTAACAGAATTAAGAAAAAATTCCTACCTGAAGACCTTATTCAAATAAAAAAAAATAATCTCAGGAAATGTAAAAAATGTAAAATACTCCATACTCCATCGGACATATAATTTATCACTAAGAAACATTATTTCTATATTACTGCAAATTAGTCGAGTAGAAATTGATATGAAAATGGCCTAACCCAGACATTTTGTAACACAGAAAAATTTATGCACCGAACCCTTTGTCTGGATGTCTTTGAACACCAAAACAAATTCAACCAATATCAACCTTGGGGAAACTTGTTTTTTAGACCAAAAACCAAAATGGTCGCTAAATTTACCTGAAAGATAATAGTTATGCACTGACCGGCACCGAGTATCAGGATTCAAGCTCAGTAATTGGTAAACATGTTTGAGAGGGTTTATTCTAAGTACGTAAAGATCCTAAACTCAATTTCCAACATGGCTGCCATTTTTTAAACATGGCCGCCATCAGGATGACTTTTCATTACAGACTTAAGACTACCCAGTATTCGCACACTTACTCATATCATCAAAAGTCAAATGGTCTGTAACACTTATCAGACATGATAACAATTTGACTATAATATTTTATATACACATTTGTTCAGGATGAAATAAAATGTAATAAAATGGAGAATCTCGTGCGGAAAATATCACTTGACCCGGTATCATACTCCAAACTTGAATAAATTCTAGAACATACCAGTCAATATCTGCATCCTGAAGTCCAACTGATCTCTCCTTATATCCACCTATTAGTACATGTCCTTATAGCTTTCGTTGTCACCCTTTTGTTTGCAAATCCGAGGTTAATATATATTATGTGTGTTTCACCTTGTATTGGGGTTGTGGCAATAGTATGTCAAGATTGATGTGAAAATTATTCGCTATAGCTTGGTAATTTATATGCCTTTGTATATATTTTGAATGGTCATTGTAAGTAATTCATGAATCCAGAAGGTATGCATGTATAGTTACTAAATCATATTGCACAGTCATTGAACAGGGAGGCCTATTAAACATCACACATAATGAGGCAGCAAAGACAAAGTGGCTCCTCTATGCCCATGTGAGCCAGTTTACAGATGCTCTGCATTGTTTGACCAACACTTTCACTGGGACCTGGTCAGAACAACATCGAAATGTTCATCCAGGAAACATGAAGCAAGACTTGAAGGATCTAAAGACTTTCGCAAAGTTCCTTGAAAATCATAACCCTTTTGTGAGCAAGGATAGAAATAAGCTTATTAACATTGCAACAGGAATTATTGCTGATGAAAGGATGAATGTTAATGAAGCTGTTATCATTGGGAGGAGGATCCAGGATACTCTAGATGACAAGGAGTATGGAGAAATTTCTCTGAAAAGATCACACCAGGCTGCAACCTCCGTGGCAATGCGCAAGCCACTGAAGGCTGAAAGTTACAGCATCCGCATGTCATCTAGTGAACTATACCAAAGGTTGCTGGCCAGTGCATGTCTTAATGGTCCACCACAGAAAAGTGTATTTGCCCATGAGTTAACAAGAGTAGCACCTGCTCTCTTTCATGATGATGGGAGCATGCACAAATCACAAAAATCACAGCTTGCAAAACATCTGATTCAAATGAATCCAGAGGTTTGCACCAATGATTACAACAAATCTGTTCCAAAAGTCATTGATGGGTGTGCGCTCATCCGTCAGATACCTTGGCCTAAGGTTGGAGTTATGGGAAATCTCTGTGAACTCTTTATATCAGTTGTAAAACGTGGAAGGGATGAGCAAGTACTCACCTGGGTAATATTTGACATATGAAATCAAAACAACCAAAGATCCTGAACAAAAGCAAAGAAAACTGCACCATGCACAAACTCCAGACATTTTGGTGAGTGTGCAAACACCAGTGCCACGAAACCAGACAGCCTCTCTTGCCAGTATGAAAAATAAACAAAATTTCATCAAACTACTAGGAACACTTCTTGAGGAGGCCGGCATTCCTGTGAAGCAGGCGATGCAGATGTTGTCATTGTCCACAGGGTTCTTCAGCTAGCACAGGAATACAAAGAGTTTTGTGTCCAGGCTGAGGATACAGACATTTTGATACTCCTCTTGTAGAACCTCCAAGAAAAGACAATCATCTTCATGGTGACAAGACAACATACAATAGCTATTCATAGCCTCCGTCAGTCTTTAGGAAAGGAGCTGTGCAAGAGCGTGTTATTTGTGCATGCTGTGTCTGGCTGTGATATCGCCTCAGCATTCTTTGGAATGAGCAAACTGAAAACATTTAATATTCTCACATCATCAGCTGAAGTGCGACAACAGATGAAGTTATTTGAGGACATATCGGCTGAAAAAGAAACCATTTGCAATATGGAAGAGAATTTTGCGGTGTGTCTGTATGGTGGTGCATGGGACAAAAACGTGACTTTGAAAAAGATGTGCCTACCTGAATGTAATTTCTCCCAAGTATGTCCCAGTGGAGTGCATGTCAACGACAGGTAGAACCTGCCACTTTCACTCTTTAAGGGTGCATCATCAAGTGAGCACATGGAAGCAACTGAGCACAGTACTGAAAAAGGAGGAATATGGCTTCAACATTGAAAATGAGTCAGTTGTTTCCAATTATCACTGATACAGAGCCTGCACCACCAATTCTCCTACATGATATTCGCTGTTCATGCAAGAGCACCAAGCACCAATGCATTTCCTGCAGCTTTGCCCGAAAAGGCATACTATACAGCGATATCACTACCAATTCATGACGTTGTGTTAAAAGCTTTGATGCATGTTGCAAGTTTAATTATTGGTATGACTGCGAAACAGTAGATATATGAGATTTCAGTTGAGCTTGTTTTTTATCGCATGCTAAACTCTGTCTCGTAGTGTTTATTTGCTTATCATAATCATAGCTTGACAGCAAGGGTTCTCTTTTATGATGTTGTGCTTAATGGTGTACCAAATTCTATATTTGTGCTGTCTTCATTATATTGTCATCATGAAAAGAAAGGCATGTGTACGTAATTGTTACTATGTCGAAGGCCTTCATTTGCATTTGTCTTTATTATGGTGTTTTTGAACTCGATATATAGTCCTCCACATGTGTGTTATATTTTGTTGGATATATGTTCTCAGAAATCTATAGTTACTGAATAATATCATTATACAATGCTGGAGATTCCTTACTGTCCTGACGAGGAGGCCGTTTTGGATTTTGGCCTAGAAAACGCATTTCCCCAAGTTAGAGTTTGGTTCAATATTTTTTACACCTTATTGGCATTAGAGTGAAGTGTTTAGTAAAAAAAAAAAACGACTGTTGTACAAAATGTCTGGGTCCATGTCAATTTCTACTTGACTAATTTTCGAACTTACTTTCTTTAACTCCACCTTAATGTTCAAGAGATATTTCTTCTTCTTCCTCTTTTGTAGTATATACAGGTACTATCTGTTCCCTTAGCATAAAATTTGAAATCATGTCTTCAAGGGGTAAGAAATGTATACATGTAAGATTCTGACGTGACAAACGTTATCTAATTTGAAGTATAGTTTTAACTGACCTTACATGACAACAATTTCTTAATTTTGAATGTCCACATTCATATGGGGAAATATTCTCTCCGCTGATGCATTAAAAATAGGGAAAGTAGAGCTAAAGCAAGAGATGAAACATTTGGATATTGCTGCTCGTCTGCAGATTTTTTTTTCTTTCTAACCTCTGCCCAAAAGCTAACATATCTGTAAATGTATTCCGGTATCTACATGCAAATGATACAAAATTATCTTTCACTTGTGATGTGGGAACTGCTGGAGGAAATTTCTTGAGCAATAAGTGTATCAACATTGCCAGGCAACCTATGGTGTACTTGATTTAAAAGGGCTTATATAAAAGGCTTGCATCTCTCTTTTACATAAGAAATTTGATTATAATACAGAGCACTGCAGCATGACAATAAAACTCAACCAAAATTGATGCAATTACGTGGCGGAAGGTAACTTTGAAACACAAGTTTGTGGATATTTTTCTTAGGGCACTTGGATGATGGTCGATAATAAAGCCACAGGAAAAAATTTCACGGTTAAACAAGTCACAATCTTGGCTGAGGAAAAGTCAGATTAATTTATGGTTGCCGGTAATGAAGTCACAAGGGAAAAATCAGAATATTTCATGTGGCCATTTTCGTTATGATATTTACGGTCTTTAGTTTATATTTACACACCACAAAGGTGGATACATACCAGCTTAAAAAAATCCTCAACGGGCTGTACTACATACGCCGCAAAGCTGGATACTGTACATACCAGGTTTAAAACCCTTGGGGTCACTAAGAAAGGTTATTGCAGCTTTTTTCATGTGGTTTTTTCCTATGACGTTTTTTCTGTGACTTTTTTTCCAGTGACATTTTTACTTGAATTCACGTGGATAAATATACAGGTTCAACAACTATCTGCATTAAATTTCGTTACATATCAACAGGATCCTCGGTAAGTTTAGTGACACCCATATTCTGTCCTTGAAATAACTTATTCACTCTAACAGCCTCCCTCTGTTTTACGGACAAGCAATAGATATAGTGCATTCGGTGAATCTTTGTATGCATGACTTGAGTTACTATTTAGCTGTATGGCAACGCTCATTATGCCCATACAACAGAGAGACCATAATTGCATAAGTGTCTAAAGACATTTCGATTACGGTATATGGGTTATGCCTCCTTCTTTAAATTCCTTTTTACTGGCTAAGCTGCCTATAAGATAATTTTAGTCATTAATTACATTTTAATATTTTGGTCAACCAAAAAATTAGATATTGATAAATCTTTGTTTACGTCCATACATGTTTTATAGTGTGATATATATAATTTAATTATATAGAGATTTCTCCCATAAATAATTCCCCAAAACGAGCAATTTTCCCACAAAACTTACTCAAAAATGGCCCTCCCAAAAGGGTTCCGCAAAACGCCATTTTTCGCACAGATTTGTGGTAAATTCCCACAAAGTGTGTTGTATATCAGGTTTGGAAATTGGTATACATTCTCATTAGTTTTTGAAGCGAATGGGATAGCATGTTGATTCTTTCGGGATATGTTATATACGCATACATATGATTTAACAGAAAAACACTAGAAAGGCTCTGGAGATAAGGACCAAATACTACAACTTGTTTGACATTCACGTGATGTACAGTATGGGAACTGAAAAATCAAATGTAATTCTCTCTCTCTCTCTCTCTCTCTCTCTCTCTCTCTCTCTCTCTCTCTCTCTCTCTCTCTCTCTCTCTCTCTCTCTCCCAAGTACCAGATAACATAATGTCAGATCTATTTGTATTATGAATTTCTCCATAAAAATTCGGTTTTAAGGTTAGAGGGACTCCATTGTCTGCAGCGGCTCGTCGTTTTTTTTTTTTTTTTTTTTTTTTTTTTTTTTTTTTTTGAAATTGTTTTCTAATGTCTGTTATGCCGCTTTCGAATGTGATGTGAAATTGACTGTGCAAGGGGAAGCATGCAGTCACGTACGGAGTAGAGTCCCATCAGTGCACCTTACGCGGTGCACTGTAACATCATTTGAATAACTTTGCAGCGCCATTCGGCCCCTAGCCGCACCCACTTTCATCCCTTTTACTGTACCTCTATTTATATTCTCTTTCTTCCATCGTAATTTCATGGTGCAACTTGGAGGTTTTCCTCCTGTTGCCCCTTTAAAACCTTTTACTCACAACTTCCCTTTCATAGCTGAATGACCTCCTAGGTCACAGTGCTTCGACTTTTGGCCTATATTCTATATTCCAATTCCAATTCTGGTTCATTTTAAAACAAAGTTGAGTGGTGGTGACAATAGAGAAAGTTTAACTCCAGACATTAGTTTATTTTGCACGAATATTCTTACAGAATCGATAAGGAATATTTTATTTGTTTAATTGATTAGTGGTTTACTCCATGTATATCAGTAGGAGTGTGATGGTGTTGTGCCTGATTGTATAAAAGAATGATAGAATATAGTATCCATTCATATTATACACACTAAAATAGGTCGTTGAATTCAGTGGCACTCAGAAACATCAGAATTAATGAAGATGTAGAGAAGTCTTGCCTTTTCACTTCTTGTACAAGTAAACATATATACTATTACAGTTCTTTGTATCATGAATTTCATTTACACAAAAGTAGTGTTGCGCACTATAATAAGCTATTTAGGAATCCAAAATCCAGGTGTTTGATAAAACATAGTCACCCGGAGGTAATGAATAAAAGTCTGTGGTCACATGTTAGTTTGATAGAATATGTTAAGGCATTCCAAACGAATCGATTCATGTGTATTAGTATCATACCGTTCAGATATGCGTATATGAAATTTTTAAATCTTTCTTTGAAATAATTTGGTACTGTGTACACTGATTTTTCTGTCTTCCTCAATTTAATGTGATTGCCCTCTATACTGACTGTGAGTTATCTTTAGATTCCAAGTGCGATTAAGCAGAATTATTTTCAGAGTTGCTATTGCTATACACACACGCACACAGACACACATACACACACACACACACACACATATATATATATATATATATATATATATATATATATATAGAAAACGCTACTACAAATACACCAAAGAAAACATTTTATGGGTAACTTCTCTTTTCAAGTCAAGTGCCTGTATCTGCATATACGACTTGCGTTCCGTTAGCTATAATCAAGGTAACATTTAACCCTTTAGTATTAACATTGGCCGAGTTATATATATATATATATATATATATATATATATATATATATATATATATATATATATATATAACTCGGCCAATGTAATACTAAAGGGTTAAATGTTACCTTGATTATAGCTAACGGAACGCAAGTCGTATATGCAGATAATGGCACTTGACTTGAAAAGAGAAGTTACCCATAAAATGTTTTCTTTGGTGTATTTGTAGTAGCGTTTTCTACATTGGAAAATGAAGCGAAAACTACGTTTTTTCTTTTCGCCTGTCGCTTGAGACCTAATTTTTGGAGAGATTTGATATGGTTAAGGAAAGAAAATGAATTCTCCTGATGAACAGCTACTATGATTGGTACCGACACTATATAATGCAATTGCACCTAAATATGATTATTGTAGCACATGGCTTATGAAGCACTATTGAAATTCATAGGTTATAACAGTATAAACTATTTTTCATTTTATTTAATAGTATAAAAGATAGTCGAGGGGACTGCAAGAATGAAAGGGTTATGGAGGAGGTAAAAAAAGCAAGCGGTTTTCAGCAACTCGAAGAGTGGGGGAAGGCTTCGCCTCCTTAAAAGTTATATTTCACCCTAGAACAATGTTATTAGTCTTTACCAGGGGTGTAACTAGTTGAGAATGGGCCCGTGGCATTTTCTTCCGGCGGTGGGGCCGCCATGTACCTCGAAAAAAAAATTAAGAAAAAAAAAAAAAAAAAAAATATATATATATATATTAGTATATATATATTATATTTATATATATTAATTTTGTTGCTTATATTTATCTACAACTTTTTTCATTATGAAAGCATCAAGTTTAAATAAACCAAGACTTAAATTTAGAACATTTCTATTATTTGACTTGATAAAACAAGATTCAATGATATTCCTTTTAACTGTAATGACACAGTTAAAAGGAATATCATTGAATCTTGTTTTATCAAGTCAAATAATAGAAATGTTCTAAATTTAAGTCTTGGTTTATTTAAACTTGATGCTTTCATAATGAAAAAAGTTGTAGATAAATATAAGCAACAAAATTAATATATTCAGTTTTTACATGTTTTGGACTGTAAAGATACTTTGTAATTTCGGTTAGGGTCAGAATCTGTTTAAGTTTGTGACCGTGTGATATCCGATAATCCTGGATTATCCCTTTTAATTTTTACCCTTTTGATAATTAACCATCTGGTATTCCTGATCTTGTTTGTACCTGAGGCCTTCCTCTCCGATTGTACTTTAGTAGCTCCTTGACGATGTCTGAATAAAGACGAAAGCGCTTGGATTCCTGTCTATCATTTCCCGTGGTATTCGCTTATTTATGAAGTCACGTGCATCTACTGTGATTTTTTAAGCATATATATATATATATATATATATATATATATATATATATATATATATATATATATATATATATATATTATGGGAAAGAGAGTAGAGAGATTGATTTGATATATCGTAGAACTGACCTGCTAGGCATAAGAAATTAAAATATAATATGCAGGCATTGAAATATAATTACTAAGAGTTAATACATACATAGCTTAGAAAAAAACATTCAAATTATATATTCTCAATAATGAATCAGATGAATACCCTTATTAGCCCAGGAGCAATAGGTCAAAATTGGGGGGTTTTGGGAAATAATTAGATAAAAGCTGAAACTTTGCACAGGTATAGAGAATTGTGACCTGAACAACATATTAAAAGTCCCACTGCCTCCCACGCTTGCGTTAGCCGCCATTTTGGAAAATGGCCGCCATATTGGATTTCCTTAAAATTCAAATATCTCGAAAAATATCAATTTTATCAAAAACACCACTCAATAAAAGTTGTTCAGAATTTATTTTAGCATTTGATTGTTTTTATAGCACTCACTAGATTAATTTTTAAAAAATGAGAAAATCTATATGAAAAAATAAAAAAAATATTGAAATTAAAGTAATGAATTTAGTTTCAAAGACAATTTCTACAGAACTGGAGTCCTATATGAAAAAATGCTTCTAAACAAAAGTTATAGAACAAACTTTCTTCTTTTGAAACATATATACAAGGTTATACTTATATTCATAAATAAAAAAGTTATGGAGGAAAATATATAGAAAACTGAAATGTCAAATTTTCACGTACAGAATCAAACATTTTTTTTTAAATTAAGAAGTGTTGATTTGCATTCATTCTGATAAATTATTGAACAGTGTTTTAATAGGCATCATTATTCATTTCTTAATAGTGAAATTTACAATGGTAGTGAAAGGATCTCGTGCCTTTTTTTTTTTTTTTTTTTAGAATAGAGAAGGATGCCTGATATATTAATGAGATTTCAGACAAATACCTTGTGTAGGATTAATAATACATACACTTTGGTTATACTTTCATGTACAATAACAATAAATACGAAAGAAAATATTTCAACTGAGAGATTGTTCATTAATACAAAAGTAAGCTCTCAAACACAAAAAAATATAACAGCAGGTTTGCATAAAGTAATTGTGGGACAAGTATGTCATATGGGGTACTCTTGAAAGTAAATATGGATTGAATTATATCTGAATAGAACACACTCAGAGCTCAAACATTCTTGATGTCAAGTTTTCTTTCATCTCATGAGCGTCTTCTTCAACATCCTCCTCAAATGGTAGTGAATTTTCACATCCAACACCACGACACTGTCCACAGATGGGTGAGCATGATAAACCAGCCCTACGACATTCACATTGATGGCGGCAACCTTTGCGACAGTTACAGCTGACTAAATGTAACAAGTCATCTGGAGCTGGAGGTTTCATTGAAGGGATGGGTTTCAGCCCATTTTTGGAACTCTCCCATCCCCATTCGACTGGAGAGAGATGGTAACCATGCCAATGCTGTACTTGGTAGAACACCCTAAACGAGTGCAAGCGAGCTGCATCACTTGTTGGTGGCAATGTTGATAACTGAAACTCAGATTTAAGTGATATCTTTGCAACTGTTCTCTTGTATGCATGCAAACGATACCTGTCCAATGTTTAAAATTTCTCCGCTCCGTACGTAGAAAGGAGGAAAGCTTCGCCAGCTTTGGCCACTTCATCTTTAGATGCTTCTCGGTTATCAAATACAGACACTGTATTGCATATGTCTTGGCTCTTCTTCAAAATATCAAAGGACTTTTTCTTTCCCTTCCCATATAAAGCTGATGTTGTGTCACAGCCTGTAACAGCGTTGAGGAACAGCAGATGTTGAGGAAGATGTCCCAGGTTAGATATAAGTTTCCTAATATCATAGATCTTATTGGTGTTGTGTACTTTACCAGGTTTAATAAAAAGTATTTTTGTGGATGATTTAGAAAGAGATACTAGAAGTACTAGTAAGTCTGTGTCGTCACCCACCACTGGTACATTATGTCCACTATTTTCTAATGACCAAGAAGTTTGAACAATAGACATATCTGCATCTTCCTTGGTAACTATAACTGTAATGCCAGCACGCTGCATGTGGTCCTTCAATTTACTGATCAGCAGTGTCTTGTTACGCTTATTACACAGGAAATCTGCTTGCGGTAACGTTGAGTAACATTCCTCATTGACTTCAACTTCTATAGAACAATGCTTGGATGCCCTACGATTTTGCTCTTGAGATTTGGTCGTTGGTGTCACTGGGTAGCCATAAAAAAAACTGTTACATTTTTGCCATAATGATTGATTACATAACCTGTGTAGGTTTGAAAAATATCCCGATACATAGCTGGCCTTGGCCACACAACTTTATGAAGAAGATGACCACCATCCACAACATACTGGTATTCATCTGAAACTAACCCTTCCCAAGGTCCATATGATTCCAATTTAATCACTAAGGCTGCTTTGTGCCCTTTTCTCATTGAGATGTCATCAAAGAGTGAAGGAGGTTTAGGGGCCAATTTATAAGTCATATAATTAGCAAGTTGGTCATCATTTTTCAAAACACATATTATTCTGCTGAAAAGCTGTTGAGAGTTCACTGCAACAACATCCTCACGAACTTTCAGTCCATTCCTCATGACTGATATTGACCGTACTGCGTTCTTTCTTTTTAAGTGTATAGTTGAGAACTTCTTGCCATCCATATCATGCATTTCTTTTAAGCCAATTGATTTTGCTGTGTCACAGTTCACTAAATCATCAGCAATTATTCCTGTTCCCAAGGATACCAACCCACTAAAAGTTTCTTGAAATGGAGAGTGAGATCATTAAACTGTCGTGATTCTCTCAATTCAACATGCTGTTCAGTTGTTGCAGATGAAACACCAGTAAATTTCTCCACAGCATCACAAACTTATGTACTTGCTGGCATTGCTTTTATCCACTAGGCTAAAGTGCTCTCGGTAATACCCCTGCCATGTGTAAGTCCCCCAGAAGATTTAAATCCCTTCATCAGATACTGCTCAATTATCATATCACTCCATGTCCCTGACCAATAACGATTGCTGCGACGTACCGTGAAGAATCCATCAATTGTAAGTTTCTCATATTTCTTCTTTGCCATTGTATTGGAAAGTTCATGCATTTGCTGCAAATAGATCTGTGCAGCTTTGGCATAATGTAGATGCCCTGCAGCATGGAAATGTGGAAACATCTCTCGTACACAATACAGGTGCAAATCCCACTGTCCTGTGCGTTCAGCTCTCAGAAAGAGCTTAATTAGGGATACTTGCTCATGATATTGCAACCAAAGTCTTGCTTTGCGACTCAAGTCCTCCTTTTGATTGATGTTGTTTATCAGCTTAGTATTAATGTCTGTTAAGATTTCATTATTTAGTACGTCTTCAACATCAACTTCATGGGTCAAGAAGGAGTGGAATATCTCCAGGATTGCACTACATTCTTCATCATTCATATTAACATCATCTAGAAGAATTCTTGTAAGAGCAGCCTGTGTAAGAAAGTGAGCTCGAAGGGCACGGTAATGTGTGTGTCCAGAAAGCATGTGTCTTACAGAAATTTCTGAATATATTGTGACCCACAATTCTTCCAGTCCACTTCCACGCATGATGGTGCCTATTGCTCCCATGAAGGACATGAGAAGATGGAACCCACCCAAACGCACAACTACTTTTGACAATGGGCTTTTTTCGCCAACTGCACCAACTATTTCAACTGATTTCATATAGAGGGGCTGGTCAAAAGTTACTACACAGTGAGTTTGATTCTGGGACTTAATACCCTCAACAGCATGTAAAAGTGCTGTGTATATAGTTGATAGATTCCCTGGGTTCAAGTTGATGAAGGGGAGGGCAAGTATATGAGTCGTTTCAAAATGACCATCTCTCATTGCTGCTTGCATGTAGCCATTCCAGCCTGGTATTTTACTTGTACTCAAGTAGCTTCCACATACCCATAAGGTATCTAACTGTCGAGCATGTTTTACAGTTACTGGTTGATATGTATCGCATGAGATAGATGCCTTTGCTATTATATTTTGCATACCTGACATGTTCGTAGGTTTTCTATATGTCTTTATTGGAATTGTTCCCCCAGCATTACTTGAAGGGAAGATAAGAATGACCTTGGTCGTACTGCAGATATTATTGCATGCTGTATGCTTAAGCACTTTTGCTCATTTTCCTTATGCTCATCTCGTCGCTTTGATTTTGTTACTTCATCAACAAAGTCTCGGATAGTATCTGGCACCTGCTTTATTGATGAATTAGTAATGTCTTCTCAAACTGGATATACAGAATTGTCATACACGTGCACGTATATCTTCACGTATGATAGCAGCAGCTGTTAATACAATTCGACGTCTCTCATCCTGAATATTACTCTCTCTGTTTTTATACCATGAATCTCCTAAGGATCTATTGACTGCTTCACTGAATGAAAAAATATCCTTACCTTTACACTTACTAACAGTGATGCTATCTCCATATCTGTCAAGCAGCTTTTGTTTCAATCTCTTAAGTGCGTATACAGTCTCTGTTGTATCAGCAGCCTCCACCATCATCCTATGCAGTTCTTGCAGTGAGTATTGGCACTCATTGCTATCATTTATAATATCACACAATTTATCAAAAGCTAGCAGTGAACCTACCTGGCATGGTCGTCCAACTGTTTTATAAGAACAGGACGCACCACTGTCATAGGTATTCTTGCAAAAATCATTGTAACACTTCCGATGATACTTAGACTCAGCAGATACTAATAACACTATCAATCCGACTAAGTACCAAATAACCAAGTTTATCATTGCGTTCCTTTGCTTTTTCCCGTACTGTTTCCTGTAGTACCATTGTCGTAACTTCATGTATGGACCTACGATACTTCCTTGACTTCTTTTGCTCTGCTATTTTATCAGCTGTTTCTCCACAGAATAAGCATTGCAGTTTGATGTCAAATTGGTTTAATTCTGATCGCAGATAAGGAACTTTATTGGGTGGTTCTTCTAAGTCCTTACTTGGAGCAGGTCGTCGAGTGTACGACTTACGGCAGTTGACATGTACTTGTAAACAAGTTTTTTTCTTAAACTGTTCATGCAACCCTTCCTCTCGGGCCAAACTGGCTGTTATCAAGGTCTGCAGTCCTCTAGTCACCTCTACACTTGGAGATTCTTTCAAGGGAAACCCACATATCAGACAATCAATCCATCATTTCTCTTAGTACCTGGAAGAAGAAAAAATAGGTTAAGGTCTAGCGTTTCTCTTCGTTTATGTCTTGTAACTTCTTTAGTTTTTAAAATAGACATAGACTTGTATATACCGTTTAAAAGAAAATTGTTCGTTCTACAACTTTTGTTTCGAAGCGTTTTCACATGCAGTCCACCATTTCCAAGGAAAATGTTGTTGAAAATAAAATTATGAATGAAATTTCAATATTATTATTTTTCCTGCTCATAAATTTACTTATTTTTGTAAAATAACACAATGATTCCTATTGAAAAACCAATTCTAAACAACTTTTATTGAGTGGTGTTTTTTGATAAAAGTAATATTTTTTGAGATATTTCAATTTTAAGGAAATTCCAATATG
Organism: Macrobrachium nipponense; assembly: GCF_015104395.2. NCBI lineage: Eukaryota > Metazoa > Arthropoda > Malacostraca > Decapoda > Palaemonidae > Macrobrachium > Macrobrachium nipponense. The sequence continues at coordinate 46,335,229 of NC_087204.1, forward strand.
GCGGCCATTTTCCAATATGGCGGCTAACGCAAGCGCGGGAGACAGTGGGACTTTTCATATGTTGTTCAGGTCACAATTGTCTATACTTCTGCAAAGTTTCAGCTTTTATCTAATTATTTCCACTCTAAACCCTAAAAGTCCTGGGCTATATGTAGGCCTATGCGGCCGTTACATTATTGCATAATTACGATGCCTATAAAATAAAAATAAACACAACTTGATCCAAAACATCTATACCATCATTAAATAAACAAATATACCTTATACCTTCTAGAAATCTTTCTTCCTTGCTTTCATCTCTGCAAATCTGTCAATGACTTTACTTAAAGTTCAATTTACGTGCAGTAGGGACAGTAATACCCTCTATGACCTCCTAACCCGTAACCCATCGTATACATTAACAATATGTAATGTCCTCTCAGTTTCTGTTAATAATCATTTACCAGTATTATATTGAAGAATTTGAAATCATTTTTTTCTTAAATCATTGAAATATAACGGTAAGCAGTAGCCTACATTTTTTTTACGGCCATGGGCCCATATCCCTTGGGTCCCTTGGCCCCCTTTCTGTGACTCTACGTCCATGGGCCCCTTTAATCATTATAGGCCCTGCTCTGCCACCCTATTGTTACGCCTCTGGGCTTTACCCTGACAAGGGTATGGTGGAACTGCTTACACACCATGGAGCGACTCGGTCCAATAAATTTCATAACATTCAAGAAGCCTTGGGGACTTTTCCAGCTCGATTATCCAATTTTCGATACTGTGACGATTCCATACTGAAGCCTTAACTACATATTAATCTCAACATGTTAAACTTGATAAGAGCTTTCATCAACAGCAAAAGAGAACTCTTAATTCAGAGTTCGATAAAGTAGTAAATTTACATCTTGCAGGTGAAACCATAATGGGAGTACCATAGGGCAAGAAGCTTGGCACATTTATAATAAAGGTCTAAGGATAACTTCTATATCACTGGTAACCTGCCGATCGCTACTAACCACAAGTGTTGAATTTACCACCCCGATTTCTACCTCAAACTAAAAATAAAGTGAAAGAGGCGGCATGACTTCGCTAGGCATATATAATTTTTAACAGAAGCGTGGTACCGGGAAGGATTTTTGAAGTTTATGGTGTACTTAAGTTGAGGAAGCGCTTCAGTGGCGTGGTTGGTATGGTGTTGGCGTCCCACCTCGGTGGTCTCGAGTTCGATTCTCGGCCATTCCAATGAGGAGCGAGAGATGTGCATTTCTGGTGACAGAAGTTCATTTTCGACGTGGTTCGGAAGTCACGTTAAGCCGTTGGTCCCGTTGCTGAATAACCACTGGTTCCATGCAACGTAAAATCACCATACAAACAAACAAACAAACAAACTAAGGTTGAGGGGAAAGAAAGTACTGGGCGATATTGGGCTCGATTATGTAGAGGTTGCCAGCTTTTATGCAGTGGACTGATGGCGAGAAGGCAGTGGGGGTTTGGGGGTTGGGGGAGAGAGTAGAGAGGAGAGAAATTACTGTCATCAGCCATTTCACGGACCCTTCAAACGAGAACATTTTAAAACACAATGTCGTGTGGTGTGGCTGCCGGGGGACCTTTTTCGTTTTCTGCGCCACCCTGTAATTATAATGATGGATAGTATAAAAATAAATGATTGCACATGCTATTCGAAGTATTTGCAATGAAGGAACAATACTACAAGCACATTGTTCAGTCTTTCTTATTTAATGAATGTAAAGTTTAATGGGAATGACAAAAATTATTTGCTGAATATAACAGCTTAAGCAGAAGGGATGTCATGTGTGGGTCACTTAAAGCAAGAAAGAATCGTAGAAAGATACAGCTACATAGCGAAATGTTAAAATCAGACAGGTTAATTCTGACATGCGATTGTTGGACATTAGTCTCTTTAAAAGATTCATAAAAGCGTAGTAAGCTCGAGACTAGTCCAGTGAATGTTATATCATATTTATGGCACAAATGTAAACCTGGAGTAATGTTAATGTCTGAATGAAACTGCGAATGAAGTAAGTGCTAATGGAAACATGAGTTTCTCCTTTTAGTAGAGATAGATTTTTAATGATAGCAAGTACACGCAAGGAAAACCAGAAATTGCTGGTGTGTGTCTGAATGCACTCAGCAGCCAAACTGAACTTTTCCAAAGATGTGATATTTTCAAGGGAAATGATGAACCATTATAAAGAAAACTGCTGAAGGAGTTCCAATACCTAGGCCAGGGGTTCCCATCTAGATAGATAGATAGATAATTGTATATATATATATATATATATATAATTATATATATATATATATATATCATATAGAGTATATAGATAGAGATATGATATATAGAGAGAGATATATATATATATATACGATATATATATACATATTATAGTATATATACATATATATCTATATATATATATATTATATATATATATATATATACATATATAGTATATATATATATATATATATATATATATATATATATATATATATATAATATATATATATTGTAATTTAGTATTAATGATATTCTTGGCATTATGTCGTAAATGTTAGTACCGAAGAGAAGATTTCTTTACAGCTCATCCTTCTATATACTTTAAACGAAGGGTTTTCAATTTTTTTTCCCCCCCCCCCCCCCCCACCACTTACACTTTCGGGTCTTTTTAATGTCAGTAATGTACCCCCTCCACTTCGTGTAAAGAAAGCAAAACAATATCAGAAAAAAAATTCCATTGCGTATATTTGCAAGTACTGTGTTGAGGTGAAATAAGTACATATCTCTCGTGACATAACCAGTATTATTGTAAATACAAAGAATTCCATAAAAACTAAAGATTTTGTATATAATTATTTACTTGTTTCTATGCAGTAAATTTTCAAGGTTATGGTACTGAGCTGCAAAAACAAAATATATTATTATTACATCAGCAGCAAAGAGAGTTAATGAGATTGCTGAAACTATTTTTCATCAACTAGCCTAGTCAGCCGGGGAGCAGTTTTGCTGAAACACATCGAAGGCCGGCTTCCACATTAGTTTTGATTTTATGATAAGTAAGCGGAAAAACCCAGTTTCACACAGATACTACGTTAATGGGGAAAGCAAATGAGAATGGAGAGGCTCCTCTGCGACATATGGATATGATTTGAATATTTTACATCAGAACATAACTAAAGACTTTTTCTTGAATAGGTCACAAGCAATGGAGCCATTAACAAGTTCAATAAACTCTTCCTTAATAGCATCATTAACAAAAACAATATCTGTATGGAAAGGGTCTCTAATTAGCTTTAAGTTCTTTTCATACACATCGTGAAAGTATCTATTTCATTTTGCAACGAGGAAAGGCAATCCACTCTTATAAGCTTACCATCTGAACTACAGTAGAGGTGTCATGCCTCAGCAAGTGGGCGGCCAGGCCCAACAACCCGTGGCGAGCGTGTACCCCCTGACAGACTTGGCGTACCACCTGGGGGAAAGTTGAAAACCAACCCCTGCCTTAAACTGTCTTCCTATATGGCGCCACTAGTTGTGTTTGCTATTTTCCTTTGCTTTCATAATTTCACTTTCATTTATTTCATCCACATTGTCCCCTTTTCAAAATCAGAATCCGTCTTTCAATGAAAGATTTATACCAATTTTGCAGAGACTGATTCATTACTCAAGCACTTAACTGATATTGTATTTTTTTTCTTGAGGGTATTAGGCTTCTTACTATTCGGTGCAACGCCCTTACTAAAATGTGTTCTTTCAACCTGAATTTTGAAATTTACAACATTTTGGATGATCGCAGGGTCCCTTTATTTGCCCAGTGCCCAGCCCCCCAGCCCCAAATGCTGATATAGGATTATTTGTAGCATTGTCATTATATAATTGCTTGTATGGGATTCTTCCAACATTTCATAGAGTTCTGAAAGTGATTGACATGTAGGATTGAATCGTTTTCCTAACCAGTAGATTTACATTAATTTCCTTTATTTTATTTATCTCCATGCTTGACATGACTTGAATCATGTTTTGCAAATTATGCACCTGTTTGCTTGCTTTAACCTCAACAGGACTGGGAGTGTTTGTTTCCCCCTTTATCACCATCACAGATGACGAAGTCATGATGTCGAATCATGCACTAGCCATATAAATTAAAATCTGTAGATCTTTCCCGTTCCAACAACCCTTTCCTTCCTAAGTATATGGATAGAATAAGTTTTTAATCTGTTAATACTCTGACACAGATATTCTGATGAAGTTTAATTAGTATTGGCTAGTAGCTTACTGACCTGTGATTAAAAGGCTCCTCGGTTAATATGACGTCAGTTAACAAGACACAAAGTAAATCTGCACTACCTGGTGTCTCTGTATGTGTAACTTGTTCACGATTAAATGCCCTGAACAGTGGTCAGATTTTTATTAACAGGTTTACGTTTTCTCCTCTTATTAACATTTGATATCGTTTATAATCTAGTTTAGTTGCAAAGCTATATAAGATTTTTCTTTGAGTCCACCATTAAAATAATGTTTTTCTATTTCATTTAATGAACTATCTTAGCAACGTGCTGAGGTTTAAAGAGTAAGAACTTCTTCCGATTTTGCCATTATCTCTTGAATACTTGGAATTCTAGCTTTCCATAATTACCCTGTGGTGAAATAAAGTATTTTTACCGTGTTAATACGATATATATGTTTTATTCTTGAGTCACGTCATCTAGCATGCATGCATGAGTATATGTATGGATGGACAATTGTCTGAAATTAGAAGTATTTTTGATTTTTAAGGTATTTTTAATATAAGATCATCTTAATACGTCTATTTTTAATTTTTTTGCTTGATTCACCTTTTTAAGAGCCATTTCCCAAAGATGTGCTGCCATATTATCATTTATATTTATCAAAACACATCTTCAAATGCTCCAGTGTAACCAGGTCTTTAATGTTGTTAACACCTTTCACACTTTTTCATATCGACCAGAGTGCACCATAAGTGAGTTTATCATTAGATGAGAATTTTATGTGCAGAACACTTTAGACCAGGGGGGATTTTCCCTCCATATTTTGTCTCAGCTGTTATTTCTCGTTTTTTGCTGTAGAGACAATTTCAAATTCACTTATGTCCTTCATATCTCGGTTTTATAGCTTATGCTGAGCTGTGCCCTATCCTCTAGCAATCCTTGTGGGTACACATACAAGTTACATAACTTTTTCTTGGCAATTTGTATCAATATATTTACTCTGTTTGCTTTATTTTAATATTTTTCTGTTATGTAGTCTACATATCTGTATATAAACGAGAAAATGCGATTGCTAAATGCAGATCTTAACACGGTGCAAATGTCATTCATTGTTCTTCTTTTTCCGTAACGGATATACCATAACAATTAAACTTGTGGGTTTTTCCGCTCACGTGTCTAGGGTTGATGTATGAAAATAAGGAATATTTTCATTGCCATTGGAGCCCTCAGATAGGTGGCCTTTCCTTGCATTATAATTTTTGCTTAATTTATATATAAAGTCATGCAGACGTGTCATATATTTAAATCTAGATTTTTTCAATCCTCTTAAGATCTAAAATTGCCACGCCATCTCCTGATCTTACATTAGCACTTACTCTCTTTTTAACAGTTCTGTCCTATTTGAAGTTCTGTTGTTTCTTTTTTTACATTATCATGGTTTATAAAAAAAATAAAATAAATGTTTTACTTTATTAATTTCGTGACAACCCTTGAAAATGTTCTTAAGGCTCTCCTGAGAGAAGAAAGTTGAAAATGGTAATTAACAAAATTATTTTTTGAGAATAAACGGAAAAATAGGCCAGAATGATTATAAAAACTATTATCCCAAGAAGCGAATCCTGAAGGCTAGACGCTATACGATGATAGTGTTTAAAAGATTTTTTTATAGATTGAATTTCTAATTGTGATGAAAAATTTTGGAATCTGTATTATTAACATATTTTGTAGTGTAAAGTGGAATATAAAATTTATGATAAGGATTTAAAGAATGACAATGTTTTATGACACAGAGATTAATATGATTTTACCTGGAAGTGCACAATTGTGGAGGCTAACATGAAGTTGATCTGACAATGAACTAGACAATGTGGGGCAATCATATGCAAACATTACGGCAGAGGGCCTGCTTCACATTAGGCAATTGTTAAGTAAAGGCTATGGTTTTGCTTAAGTATTAGATTTACACACTTAATCACTTTGGAAAAGAAGGATTGCTCACTATGGGTTCAAGCGGAATGTAAGGACACCTTAACATAGGTAATTAACAGTGAAAGATCTTGAAGTAGATGGACAGGTGATCGGAGGTTTCCGGGCACATGGAGCGTAGGAAGCAATAGGAGTTTTGTTACCCTGAGTACGCTAGGTGAGAATGCAGAACCCACAGCTACTCTAACGGGAGTCTGTAACGAGCAATTGGGAATTAAGGAGGTTCATAAGACGCGTGGTTAAAGGTTGAGGGAGATGTGTACGTAAGGAACCTAATAGCTCGATCTCACAAAGGAATAAGTTACTGATCACTTACAAAAAAAAAGAATTTATGGTACTTTCCACTTAGGAAGGAAGAATTTATGTTGCTTATTTCTTACTAAGAAAGGATTTTCGTTATGTAACGCTGCAACACTCTTTGGCTGATGGCCCACAACGCTACACAATTATAATACATACAATACAGGAATCGCTCCAGAAGTATGAAAAAAAAAAATTTAAATTGGAGATTGGCGATGGGAATGACTGCTAATGGCTTTGCAATTTCCACATTACCTTCTGTGGAAGATGTGTCGTCTTCCTCAGGGCAGCAGCAAGGAAGGGATGTGTGAAACACTACAAAAGTCACATAGGGTAGCAAACAGTTTGTCTCAAGGGAAGTAGCTCAGAGGAGCACGGGAGAAGTTCTAAGGTGTTCTAAGTCCGTTTGTTTGGCGTTCGCCCCTTATATGACCTCAGAGGTTTGCCAGCATCCTGTTAGATGGCATTGTCTGTCACTTGACGCTCTTCCACCATGAGGTCGTACCAGTTGACCATGTGGTCTAGGCCTGTAAATAGGGCGGCTTAATGCCCTCCATCAGCGGTGTGGCATGCCCTTGGACAAACTTTCTCTTCCAGCCAACAAAGCTGCAAACACAAGGCAGCAGTAGTCAAACGAACATACGGTGATTAAAGGATTAATTCCTTAAAGGAAGTTGTGTGTGAGAGGCAAATCTGCCTTTATCTTTATTATGAATGAAAATGAAAAGACTTTGTTTCCTTCTGGGTTTCTAATATTACGTTAATTTGAAGAGGAGATGGCGTAAATTGGGTACCTTCGGTACAATTTACATGACAATAACATTGTCTGGTACTTTACTTGCAAAAATCATAAAATTGCATAGTTGCTAAGAATTTATGAAACCTTAAAATTAGTATGACTGGAAAAGGCAATGAAATATATTCTTTGAGAAGATCATAATTTGCAATAATCATTTGCTAGAACAGCAGCAATAATGAATATCAGCAAATAAATAGTGACTTAACTTGTAATAATGCAAACCTTAAACTGGAGGGTTGATATGTTTAGCGTGTCAGTTATTGAAATGAGTTGAAATGAGTTGATTAGCTATACAGTGAGCACCTGCTACCTTGGTGGCTGCGAGTTCAATTCTCGGGCATTCCATTGACGGGTTAGAGATGTGTTTTTTGGTGATAGAAGTTCACTCTCAACATGGTTCGGAAGTGACTTGAAGCCGTTGGTCCTGTTACTGAATAACCACTGGTTCCATGCAACGTAAAAACACCAAACAAACAATTAATTATACAGTATGTAATATTTCTCATCAAAACTACATAATTCATTAGAAAAGATAGAATCAAGGAAGGAAGGTACCCTTAGGGCTTATGATTTGATAAGATCACTAAAGGGAACTTATGCTTGGCATGGTATACCTCAGACTATTTCACTGCCAGGATGATTCCTAACAAATGCATGTGCTGGGTGGCACTGTTATAAAGATGAAAATGAATAGCACGTTACCACTGATGTGGTATTTTAATTGAATTGAAAGTGCGAATTTTTTAATTTGTTATTCGTTAACACCCCAAAAGATGAGAGGTAGTGTATCAAAGACTTAAGGGCTGGGAGGTATTCCATTGCCTAAAATAATGTCAGGATGGATGACTTAGAAACTGGCAGTACCTTAAACAAAAGGTCGAATTAGTGTGCCAAAAAATGATTGTTAGCCGTTGTACTGGCTATACATATTCCTTATCCCATGAGAGGGCATTGAGTACATGTGATAATGGCATGGGCGGGGTAAGCAACAGTTCAGAGGGCGCAACACCCCTGACAAGTCACTTGAGGAGTGCTAGGTTCATTATTCCTCCATGACACTTTGCTAGAAAAGGGAAAACTTGGCACTGTGCCAAATGTGATACTCTTTATTATAAGCCTATTGTCTTAGAAGCATACTATTTAAACTGATTGAACCTTTGGTGATATTTTCATGGATATTGACTGACTTATAGGGCCAGAAACTCTGGCAGATGAGGCACTGCTTAGGGAAAGCCATAAAAAGAGATTAAAAGGAAATATATAAGATAAAGAGATAGGAGAGTACAAATAGAGATAATTACAAGAATGATAAAAAGGAAGTAATAGAGGAAGAACCTGGCACCTTTTTCTGGATAGGGCGGCCAGAATTCTCTTTTAATATGGAGGCACTGTGCCAAGGTACTAGTGCAGAGAATTTATCAACTCACGTTACTTGGACCTTCGATGCCTTGTCCCTTTTTTCCTGAGACTTCTTTGGTCGGTTTGATGGCATCATAGGGGACTTGGAGACCCAAGTTCAAGGTAGAGGCATGAGGGCTAGCTGCTGCAGCTGCTGCGACAACAGGAAAAGTGGCATTCTTTATCAATTGTATCATAAACTGTCTCAGTTCCTTGAGTTCTTCAGCCATGTTTGACCCGGCAGAGTTGTAACTCTGGGACTGGTCAGCTGAGGACAGGGAAGAAGAAGAGGTTATTGTTGACTTTGTCAACTTGCAAGTTTGGGTGACCAACTCAGGCAGGGTTTGCAAGGTTGCACCTTTCGGTGAGCTTCTGCTGTGGTCGTGAGAATCTGGGGATGTTCCTAATGGAATTTGCTTGTCCTCTCTCACTGGCACTGGCAGCAAGGCCAAACTAGGAGACGAGAGTGGCCAGGACTGGGATCTCCATAGAGGAGATTCAAGCCTTGCTCTGGCTCTGGCACTAATGCAGTGCCAGGCACAGTAAGGGGATTTGAAATGAGGTCAACATCTACGATGTACAGAGCATGGCACTGTCCAGGACACTCCGATGGCACTGGCAGTGATTTAAAATCAGGTCTTATGAGGAAAGACCGTTGGGGCTTGTTGAAGCTATTGAAGGGTTTGTACCCTTGGGTTGTCCAAACTTAGAAGGGGACTTCAAATCTTGTCCCAGGAGGATGTCTAGCCTCCAAGGATGTCTGTCACTACTGCTAGTGTACATTTTTTAGATTTGTGAAGTCTTGTGACCCTCAGCTGGGTATTAGGAAGAATCATATTTAGGTGATTGAGGTTTTCAATCTTGACAAGCTTGTGTCAGCCAACTTTAGCACCATTTGGGGTACTACCTTCCCACATGATAGACATTTGTGTGCCAGAGTCATCATATGCTTTGACCTGGTGAGTGGGATAGTTACCTCAGGACGGTGCCACAGAGCTAGGACCCTTAGCTGGAGGGCCTAATGGGGAAGTGCTTGTAACTGCCATGGCAATGGCAGGAATATCTGGGTTATTGGGGCACCTTGCCCATGAAGGTGTGTGTCCATACACGTTTCTTGCAGAGCAATAACGGTTACTGTGGTACTGTAGTTTTTTCTTGGCAGTGCCCCTGATGAGGGAACAGGTTTATTTTTCCTTGTCCAAGGTTCAGAGGTGTTATGACTTTGAGAGATCCGATTTTTGGATTTCATTGGAGCCTTCTGCTGAGGTTCCACTTTGTGGTGGCACTGCTCTGTTGAGTGCCTGGGTTCTGGTAGTGCACACACAGGCTTCTTTGGAGGATGACTTGGACTTTGTTGTGGCTGGGAGGTAGTACTAGATTGGGCTGAGTGGCAGATTTCCTCCCAAAGGAACCGAGTTGCTGATAGTGGGTATCGTAAGTGTTGGCCAACCAACAGCACTTTGCAATGGACTTGGATGCCTTGTCCACCAGATGGGAGGCAAGGTCAGGTGGGCCATAGGAGAAGAAATCCTCCAACTGAGAGAGATAAGGGAGAGACGAGACATCGATGAGAGGAGACAGAGGAAGAGAGAGATGAGGAGAATGAGAGAGGAGAGAGAGAACCTTACCTTACAGACCTTACATCTTGTTCGGGTTGGCCCCAGGTCCCTTCAGTGTTGAGGGCACCTCTAATGTCTACCAGAGAGTTGCTAGTACATCTTCCGGTATATTTTGCATCTTCCAATCTTGGATGGTCTGGGATGCAGTTTAGATATTTGTCGAGCTTATTCTTAAACACATCTACGCTCACTCCTGATATATTCCTCAGATGAGCTGGCAACGCATTGAATAGACGCTGCATTATCGAGCGGTGCGTAGTGGATTAATGTCCTGTGTGCTTTCCTTATTTTTTCCTGGTATAGTTTTGGGCACTATTAATCTACCTCTGCTTGCTCTTTCTGATATTTTTAGTTCCATGATATTTTCTGCTATTCCTTCTATCTGTTTCCATGCCTGAATTATCATGTAGCGTTCTCTTCTCCTTTCTAGACTATATAATTTTAAGAATTGTAGTCTTTCCCAGTATTCTAGGTCCTTAACTTCTTCTATTCTAGCTGTAAAGGACCTTTGTACACTCTCTATTTGTGCAATATCCTTTTGATAGTGTGGGTACCATATCATATTGCAATATTCAAGTGGAACGGAATACGAACATATGTTTTATAAAGCAATTAATCATGTGTTCAGCTTTTCTTGTTTTGAAAGTGCCGTAACAACATCCCATTTTTGCTTTACATTTTGCCAACAGAGTTGCTATTTGATCATTGCATAACATGTTCCTATTCATCATCACACCAAGGTCTTTAACTGCTTCCTTATTTGTGATGGTCCATCCATTAGGTCCCTTATATGCATATAGCTTTCTTTCTCTGTCTCCATAATTTATTGATTCAAATTTATCAGAGTTAAATACCATCCTATTTACCTCTGCCCAATCATATACTTTGTTAAGGTCTCTTTGTAGAGCGTTCCTATCTTCATCACAAGTAATTTCTCTACTTATTCTTGTGTCATCTGCGAAACTACTCACTACCGAATCCTTAACATTATTGTCTATGTCTTCAATCATAATAACAAACAGTATTGCAGCTAACACCGTACCTTGCGGCACACCGGATATTACCTTGGCTTCATCCGATTTCTCGTCGTTTGCAATAACTATCTGTTTTCTGTTGTGTAAAAATTCTTTTAACCATCTTCCTACTTTATCCACGATATTGTGTTTTCTAATTTTCTTCGCTAATATATTATGGTCTACTTTATCAAAAGCTTTTGCAAAGTCTAAATAAACCACATCTGTTTCATTTCCCCTTTTCATATTTTTGAATATGTTCTCACGGTGGACTAACAGTTGGGTTTGTGTACTTTTTCCGGGTACGAAAACCATGTTGTCCCTTTATTAAACAAACTTATTTTTTTATTATGTTCATAATATTTTTCTTCATTACCCTTTCATACACTTTCATAATATGTGATGTTAGACTCACAGGCCTATAATTACTTGCCTCTAGTCTTGATCCACTTTTGAAAGTAGGGGTAATATATGCTAATTTGTGCTCATCATAAATCTTGCCTGTATCTACACTTTTGCTTAATAATATTGCAAGTGGCTTTGCGATAGAATGAACTACTTTCTTTAACAAAATAGCAGGAATTCCATCAGGCCCTGCAGCAGCTCCATTTTTAATTTCATAATAGCCTGCACAATATCAGCTTCATTAATATCTATGTCAGCTAAATATTCACTAATTTTCATCCGCCCTTACTTCTATATCATTATCTTCATTATCTATTCTAGGGGTGAATTCTCTCTTATATCGTTCTGCCAGTATGTTGCAAATTTCCTTGTTTCATTCGTTAATCTCCCTTCAATTCTCAGAGGCCTATTTCTATTTCTTCTTTTATTCATCTTCTTCGCATATGAGTATAATAGTTTGGGGTTTTGCTTGATATTTAATAGGGTTTTTTCTTCCAAGTCCCGTTTTTCATTTTCTTTTGATTGTATAATCTTTTGTTCTGCATTTTCTATCTTACTTTTTAGTTCTATAACTTTCCATGCATTTTTTTCTTTTGCAAGACCTTTTTTCCACTTTCTGATTTTCTGGAACAAGATCCTTCTGTCTCTTGGTATGCATGAATGATGTTTACTTTTCTTCTTCGGTATATATTTTTCCACTATTTTCTCCAATATTTTATATAATATCTCCGTATTTACCCTTATGTCAATCACTTAACGAAAATGTTATCCCAATCTTTGTTTAATTCTTCATTAATTTCTGACCATTTTATATTTTTACTGTAGAAGTTGTATTTTCCATATCCTTCCCACTTTTTCATTTCTTGCTTATCTCTATTTTCACTTGCTTTGGAATGAACTGTTAATTCTATGACATTATGGTCTGAATACTCGCTTATAACTATTATTTCTTTAACATAATTCATCTCGTTCACAAATACTAGGTCTAAAGTATTTTCCTTTCTTGTTGGCAGGTGATTTATTTGTTGAATGTTGTATTCTAGTAGCATATCTAATAGCTTTTCAAATTGCCTCTTATCTTCTGCACTACTATTACTCTCTTTTTTATGTGTATAAGTACAACCACAATCTCCTATTCGTTCTTTCCATTCTACGAAAGGAAAGTTGAAGTCACCAGATAGGAGATAGTCCAGTCCTTGTGATTTCTACATATATCATCCAATTTTTCAATTATTAAGTCAAACTCTTTAGTATTAGGAGGTCTATATATTACTATGTTCATCAATTTTTTCAGATTCAAATTCTACCGCTATTAGTTCACATTCTGAGTTACTATATTTCTCATATATTTTTCCTTGTTTTTTGTCTTTCCCATATATTGCGGTTCCCCCTTGATTCCTATTTTTTCTATCTGATCTATAAGTTTGGAACCCTTTTATTTGATCATCATTCCCAGTCTCTTGGGAATACCAGGTTTCACTTATATTCATTATATCTATTTTCTTTTCGTTTTGGGTTTAGTTCTTTCTAAGTACTCTATTTTTCTTTTTGAGTTACTCGTAACTAAACCCTGCGCATTCATCACTATGATGGTTTTGCGTGTTTTTTTCTCCTTCATTTAATACTGGTAGTAATAAGGATTTTCCCATGTCTCTTTCCTGTTCTGGTATGTTGTTCTTTTTTTCATTTCCAGAAATTCTGACATTAAAAAATCCAACTTTTCCATAATATTTGATCTTCCTTCAACATAATTATTCATTTTGTGTCTGAATCTGCAATTTTCTCCGTTTCTGCAATATCCTCTTGCATAATAAATACAGTTATTATCTCTTGAGTAGAATTTCGGAGCTGATGCTTTGAAATTTTTTGCTGACACCTCTGCATATCTCATTGGTGGTTTGCTTTTCTCTTTTACCTGATATTCTTGATTTCTCTCTTTATTTGTTTCTTTCTTATTTTGGATTTTATTACTTGGTTGGTTATTTATTTGATTATGATTCATGGCTACAGGGTGCATATATTTGCATTTTTTGTCGAACTTATATCCTTTTCCTTCTTTTAGGTTTTTACATATTTTTGGATGCAGATCTCTGCAATCATCCCGTGATCCATCTAAGTATGCACATTTACCATATATTTCATAGTTTTGACATATCTTAGGATGTTTGTAGTAACATCTTTCTCCAAATTTGCAATTCCCTCTTTTCAAAAGGTTGCAGATTTTGAGAGAGAGAGAGAGAGAGGTGTCAAGCCACCTATGAAGTGCTGGAGTCTTCTTGGCCACCCACCCTGACCAAGTCTGGTCATTCTCCCTCAGTAAACCTCTCCATCTCTGCCTCCATCTGTCCAGGATGATCTCAAAAGCTTTTACTATCACCAGCTGGAATATGGCTAGATGACCTTGCTCATTCCTCACGAGAGTATTAAAGATGGTGGCACCCTTGCCATCTAAGTGCCGGCCCAACATCAGAGCTACTTTGTCAGGAACAGTCTTTTAGATTTTTAGGATTAACTCGACATGGCCAAGCCAGGCTTCAGGCTCAGCCTTGTCCCATTTTCTTATGTGAGATCCCAGACTGTTGAGCAGAGAGTGTGGGGAAGAGTTCACTGGGTGCCACACCCCATGGGTTGCCACTGCAATTTGGTGTGCCCTGTCTGTTGCTTCTTTTCTCTCTAGGGCTTCTAGCTCTTTCACTCTCTCTTTACTTGTTCTGCTTCCCTCTGCTCATTCTACATCCCTCTTGGCCCTCTCGGCTTTTTCTTTCTTTCCCTTGGGCAAGTCGTTCTTTCACCTTCTCTACTCGTTCTACTTCCTTCTCAGCCCTCTCCCTCTCAGCCCTCTCCCTCTCCTTCTCTTCTTGCTCACCCTTCTTTTCAGCTCCTTTTGCCTCTTTCCCTGCCTCCCTTGCTGCTTTGGCAGCGTACACTCTCTCTAGGACCATTCCTGCAGTGGCCAAATTGTAATTGAAGTCGTTATTTTGCTGGGTTATGGTAGCCATGATGCCGGAAGAAAGTGGCAGGCACTAGGCCTTGCAATTGGCAGGCACGAGTCCTTGCAATTGGCAGGCGCAAGGCCTTGGAATTGACAGGCACTAGACTTTGGAATTGGCAGGCACTATGCCTTGGAATTGGCATGCACAAGGCCATGGAATATGGCAGGCACGAGGCTTTGGATTTGACAGGCACCAGGCCTTGGAATTGGCAGGCACAAGGTCTTGAAATATGACAGGCACTAGACCTTGGAATTTGCAGGCTCGAGGCCTTGGACGAGGCCTTGGAATTGACAGGCACTAGGCCTTGGAATTGGCAGGCACAAGGGCCTTGGAATTAATAAGCATAACTTGCAATGCATGCTTTAAATGGATCTGGGCTTAGAACAGTTACATACCCACGCGATAGGTTTTAAGCTTAGCATAGTAAATAAATGATGATGATGGAAAATAATGGAAGCTTGGAGCTTCATGAACACAGTAATAGTCAATAAATATTTTCCGTGCAAAGAACAATGAAATACTGGATTGCGCATAAGGCACACATGCAGAGGCTCTGATTAGTTAATATTCTCCCACGTGGAAGTTGTGGATCTAATTTCTTATGAAACCTATTAAGGTGACCCTGTCCTAAGTTTACTTAAATCTATGTGAGTTGCTGTATGAATATGTTCATGCGCTGGCAACTGCGAGATCTGCGAGTCAGCTGTGTTTACAAACAGACATAGGGAGGCGTACTCATTGTTTACAACTCCTTGTAAGGGGATTCATTGGACTTGAATGAATGAGGGAGGGGGAGCTCACTTGGTCTTACTAATCATACACAAATGAGGTTATTTTTCACGTGACTGACTATATTAAGTAATTTATTATTAAGTTAGGAGGGAGTCGTGATTGCAACTGCTATTCTTACAATGCCTACGTAGGCTGAAATTACTCATTTGAACTGCTCTTTATAGAAAGAAATGAAGAGAGGAATGAAAAAATCTGATTTTCTATGTAGCACGGAGAGAGAGAGAGAGAGAGAGAGAGAGAGAGAGAGAAGAGAGAGAGAGAGAGAGAGAGAGAGATCCAGCAATGCAGGGATACGGGTTGAATATGAAACCATTTGGTTTCTCACATGTACCTAACTAAATTGTGGCTATTTTGGGGGCCGAAGATTCCTGAGATAAACTGGTGAAGGAAATATGGCAATATATCCTTTAAACAAAACTTCCTAGCTCGCCTAATATGAAAGGCATGCGAGCTATCATGCAGTATCTTTCAAAAGCTAAGTTATTTGGGTAATTACTCTCTTTTCAATGATCGCTAATTTGGCATGCATGTTGCCTGAGATATTCCTATATCTAACTCATTTAGGAGTCATAAACTGTTCACCCCAAACATAAAACACTTTACTTACTCTGAGAACTGGTTTCCCTTTGTGCGCTTGCAAAGGAAATTTTACGCTTGGTTTTACAGATTCGTCTCTACTCTTGCAACCAGCCTGTTGCAATTGCTATTTGCTGATAGTTGCTTGCAAGGAATTTGCAACAAAGCATCAAGAGGTCGCCACTAATATGATTGTACCTGGGAGTTGGCAACGGTGAAGGATAACAAGAAGTTGATCTGATAATGACCCGGACAATGACGTGCAATCATATGAAAAAGTTACAGCTGAAGGCCTGCTTCAGATTAGCTAAGTGTTATGTAAATGCTAGAGTTTAGCTCAAATAATTATATTTACACGCCTAATCACTTTAGAAAAGATAGGATTACACCTTATGGATTCAATGGGAATATAAGGACCATGTAACTCAGGTAAACAATGGGCATAGGAAGCAATAGGGGTAATGTTTCCTGAAGCACACAAGGTGAGAATGCAGAATCCACAGATGCTCTATCTGGAGTCTGTAACAAGAGCAATTGGGAATTAAGCAGGTTGAGGAAGAAAGGTCGTCAATGATCGAGGGAGATGTGTACGTAAGGTATCTTAACAACTCAATCTCACATAGGATTAAGTTACGTTACTGATTACTTATAAAGAAAAAAATTTAACTCTACATATCACTTACAAATAAAGAATTTACTTTACTTATCACTTACTATACAATTAAAATACAATACGGGAATCGCTTGAGAGATATGAAAAGGAAATTAAGTCGGAGATGGGACTTACTGCTAATTTAGTCACCAAGAGTATGTACTCTCGGTGGCCACGGTTGAACACCTTCCCACCAGAAGCGGGAAAGATTCGATGTTGAAAGCAAAAAGATGAATTGGTCGCAAGAAAAAACCATAGAATTTTAAAGAAGAATGTAGGAAACTTGCTGTTATATGCTTGACAGAGTAGCCTACAATAATAACCATGCTAAACTAGATGCACCGTGGAGATTAGCAGAGAAATTTAACTAGTATAAAAGATCAAGAACTTGCATGTGAGTAGGTTTGGAGGGAAGACTCTATTTCTCTCTCTCGAGATATCGTACTAGCAGTGGCAAATGCTCTCGTTGGCTAGTCTGTCTCTCTGACACACACACACACACACACACACACACACACACATAAGATGGTGCTAAAAACGGTAGTTTTCATTGGGCATTCTCTCTCTCTCTCTCTCTCTCTCTCTCTCTCTCTCTCTCTCTCTCTCTCTCTCTCTCTTTCATGAGTAATCAGTCTTCATGATTTTTTTTTTCAAGGTGGAAATGCCTGCGTTGGATGTTACAATTTTTATTTTACAAAAATGAACAATTTCCATTATTCCAAATTGCATCGTAGCTTTGTGCAGCAATTTATATAAAGTTTTTTTTTTTTTTTAGATAAGTCGGTCATTTTTTATCAGCCTTCATTTGTAGGTACTTCAGTATTAATATATCACAGCAGGTATTATTATTATTATTATTATTATTATTATTATTATTATTATTATTATTATTATTATTATTATTATTATTATTATTATTATTATTATTATTATTATTATTATTATTCAAAAGATTGTATGGTACGCGTGAGAGCACAGCACTAAATGGGCAGCAGCAGCGACCGTCTGGTGAGACATCGTGTTGACAAATTGCTTAGTTTTTGTTGAATTGGTGGAAAAGGTTTTGTTGCATTCAACAGGCAATATAGCATGTAGCATGTTACAAGTAACAAAGGTGATGCCTTGTCGCAGGCGACATATCTCCTGGTTGAAAGCTGCATTCAACATGTTTGTTGAAAACCAGTCAAATTACATGCTATACGTTGCCTGTGTTGCCCCGGTGGAATTCCGCCTTAATAGTTCGTTAATTTGAAGAGGAGATGGCGTAAATTGAGGTACCCTCATTATATTGTTATTTTGTTGTTTAATTTTTTTTTTTTCATTGTATGAGGTTGTGTCAGTAAGCTTCGAAGGGTTTTTTTCTTTGACCTTAAAATATGTTAATAATGAATCGGTATGTTACTGGATGTTACCATCTTTTTGTTGATAAATGCCGTGTGGTTAAGGCGTATCTTTTTTTGTTATTAATAAAACTTTGAGTTTACATATTAGGAAATTTGTCATAGAGGCATAATTGTTTTGAAATTGTAGAGTTTCGTAATGAAAGGTTGATACGTTTCACTTTTCTTAGACAAGTGTCGGGAAATGTTGGCCAGTGGAGTATAAGAAAATGAGGGCAAGTTTCCATTTATTCATGACTAACTGTGTTCATTTTGAAAAAGAGAATATGACGAATATATTAACACCACTAATCAAGAACTACTACTCTGTGCTCACTATGTTTGGTAAGCCATTCCACCAAGTTGGGCTGTATAGCCAGGAATGTCGACTTGATTGGCTCATTAGACCTCGGAGATGATTATTAATCCTCCACGTCACGTCTTCTCCTTGTTCCTGATATGTCCATCAAATAGAATTAGAAATCGGCCCTAATTCTTTGAATCACCCCTTTTGAATATATCAGCTTCCAGGGCTTTTCCCTTCCCATTCATCTGGTATGCCTTATCTCTTCTTTTGAGAAATGTTTTTCCCCTGATTTCCATGTAAAAAAAAAAAAAAAAAAAAAAAAAAAAAAAAAAAAAAAAAAAAAAAAAAACGCCTGATAAAAGTTTAAAAGTTGGGTATCTACGAGGCAATGGAAATCACAACCTCACTAATGTGTGATTGGGTTATCTTTGCCATATTTTGTGTGACGTGGATGGTAATCATATACTATGGAACCTACCTACTACCTGCCAAATTTCATCCAAATCATAGAAAATGTGGTCTCGTTAAAGCCATAATACCACATTACATAGTAGAATGTTAGATACGATATAGTCAAATGATGATAATTTACATATCTGTTGTAAGTTTTGTGGAAAATATTTAATGATTGATTTATTGAATATATATATATATATATATATATATATATATATATATATATTATGTATGATGTATAATATATTTATTTATTTATTGTGTGTATATGTATGGCCGGGAAAATTTTACTTCCAGAAAGTCGGAAAATTACTATGAAAAGAACTATTAGTATCAAAAGAACGAAGAAAAGGAGATGATTCATATTTAAAATTTTTTTCGAAGCATGGCTTAATCATAGGGATAAAATACAAAATTTCTAGCAATAAAATCAACATATAGGACTCAAGCAAAGAACGGTATTAGTAAAAAAAAAAGATAAATATAAACATTAATATATATAATATAATATACTATATATATATATATATATAGATATATATATATAATTTATATAATTAAATGTTTTTTATTTATCATTTTTTTTTACTATTACCGTCCTTTGCTTGAGTCGTATATGTTGATTTTAATTGCTAGAAATTTTGTATTTTATCCCTGATGATTAAGCCATGATTCGAAATAAATTTTAAATATGAATCATCTCCATTTCGTCGTTCTTTTAATACTAGTAGTTCTTTTCATAGTAATTATAATTATCCGACTTTCTGGAAGTCAAAATTTTCCCGACCATACATATACACACACAATAAATAAATAAATATATTATACATCATACATATATATAGTTATATATATATTCAGTTATTATTAAATAATATCCATAAACTTACAACAGATATGTAATTTATCATCATTTGACTATATTGTATCTATCGTATCTAACATTCTACTATGTAATGTGTTATTATGAATTTAACGAGACCACATTTTCTATGATTTGGAATAAATTTGGCATGTAGTAGGTATCTCCGTTTCTTTGAGTGCTCTTCTTGGTTATACAATTTCCCTAATTTAAGAAGTCAGGTTGCTCCTAAATCTATTTTTCTGTTCTTTATATATATATATTATACATATTATATATATATATATATTATACTATATATATAATATAATATATAATATATATATATATATATGTATATTAATATATATTAATTATATATTATATTAATATATATTATAAATATATATAGATATAAAGAACAGAAAAAATAGATTTAGGAGCAACCTGACTTCTTAAATTAGGGAAATTGTATAACCAAGAAGAGCACTCAAAGAAACGGAGATACCTCTAAAGCTATAAACAGGGTGAGAAGAAGACTTGACTGTCCATTAATGGAACCAGTTGGTCGATGTATAAGGACCCAAGAATATAGAGAGAGGTTTCATCAGCATCTTGCTCTATGATCTCAAAATAATTGTAGAAAGTGAACGATTTATACTGTTTGGTATGCTTCCTTATCGTGAAAACTCCTTACTCGAAGTACAGGTTTTTCTCTGGCTGACACTGCGATGAGATGAGAGTCGATTCGCACTTTTAGCTTTCTCTTGAATAACTTCCGCCAAAAATTCTGAACTTGACTTTTATGCTTCTCTGTGTGTTATGAAAGATTAAAATTTTTAAAATACAAATGCAGATTTTAAAGAACTACTTTGTCTTAATCCTAAACTGGTTTTAAGGAAGCAAGAACACTTGGATCACACATTAAATTTAAAGACATGGTGCCCAGCCCAATTATATTGGAATAGCTTGCAGACTTCCCAGCACTTGCATTTCATACCCACCAATAGAAAGTGAAATATTTTGTAGGTGTGTGTCACACCCTAAATCTCCACAACCATGTGGTTTTAGGTTATATATATATATAAACATGAAATTTTAATATTTGTTTAAGCCGAAAACCATATAGTTTTGGAAACTTCACTATTGCTAGTGTAAAATGCGAGAAAGTTTGGAAATCTCTTCAAGCTAGACCTAGTTAGCTCTGTGTCATCATCTAGTGAGGTGCATCCATTCAGTATCAGCAACCCCTTCCCCCATGGAAATAACCAGACTTCAATCTGCAGGACTTTGTTGGCATTTATGACAGGGGCAGAAGCTCATGCAGTTTATGGAACATATTGAGGAATGTAGTGATATAACTGCTACATTTACAGACGTCTCCAAATCCTTTGTTGTCTTTTTATGCAAAGTATTTAGCCATGAATACTGCTAAGACGTAGTTGTTACAGCCGAATCCAGTGGATTTTAAGTGTTGTGAAAACAGGAACAATGGGTGAATGGAAACTATTTTTAGATATGCAAAAAATTCAAAATACGTTTACAGCCTGTTGTTGTTTTACTTTATAAATCAGCGCAATAGTGAACATAAGTGTAGAGAAATACAAATTTCAAGCTTACATTCTGTACATAATGGCTGATCTGTTTGCAAAAGAAGTTTCATTGAATTTACTTCTAAGGGGATATCAACCTAAGAAAAATGAGAGGGATCATAAGTGTGGTATCTCCTTGGAAGTATAGCAACGCCCCTAGAAGATGAGCGACAATCCTTTGCTGTTTAAGGATGTAGCATTCAAAGTTAGAATTTCAATTTTATTTTGTGAAAAAGTAGCATACCAGTTACATTTTGGTGACCACACAGTTACTTCGACAGTGGCAAATTTGCTAAATGAAACACTTCTTTTTAATAATATTAAAATTACATTGCTTTCATGTATCTAATAATTAAATGCTAGCGGCGATTATTGCCCTATGGTGCATGATAACTCTCTCTCTCTCTCTCTCTCTCTCTCTCTCTCTCTCTCTCTCTCTCTCTCTCTCTCTCTCTCTATATATATATATATATATATATATATATATATATATATATATATATATATTATATATATATATATATATATATATATATATATATATATATACGCATCATCTCATTAGCAATGTATGATACTTTTTCACAAAAGTATACACGTTAAAATTCTAACTTTTGAATCATGAATAGATAAAGAACAACAACATTCTGTCACCAATACCCATTCTCCTCTAGACATCCACCGTCCCCAAATTTATTTCAAGGCCATTTCTAGATAGGATTTACAGAATGAAAAGGGCTTGACGTACATAAAGAAATAAATTAAGCAGGGAAGAATACTTGTCACCACCACCTCAGTTTCCTTTTAATTTTTTTTGTACCGGATTAAAGAACAACCAACCAACCAGACCCTTACAAGGTAAACATCTAGAAAGGGGCGCGGTCAAAAAATGGCTCCAAGGGAGAGAGAGCTAGAGATCCTCTCCGCTCTTCTTTATCTGTCCTCATCCTCTTACTCGGTACCAACAAAGACGGGATCTTCCATCTCATTATCCACAATTTTTTATGCTCTGAATTTTAACAAGTCTTGATAACACTTCGTGTTCCTGAATAATGTCCGAACGATTATGTAAGGTGCTCGAGAGCTTTTGAGGCACAGTTACTACTAATGGAATAGAAGCAGCAATTTTATTAGTTTTTGATATAAATATGCACAGAAAAAACAGATAGTTAAGGTGTTTTTGTTTTTTCTGCGTCGGCACTAAGGAGTTTTACGCCCGTATTTTCCATGAAAAGTCTTGAGTATGTATGTAGTTACTGAAACCATCATCCGGGAGAAATTTCAAATGTCCCGGATTTTCAGCTTTCACCTTTTACTTATCTTAGAAGATTCTCTCATAAGGATGGCATAGAAAGGGAAAGGAATTGGATGCGAAGAACGGCACAAAATAAGTAGAAACTTCAAGAGTCGTATGGTGATGGTAGTTTGTATAATTTGTGAAATAGAAATATGCTAATTTATCCATCTATTTATTCCTACAAATAATGCTCTTTGCTTTATGTATGGGTTTTCCTATTAGCCTATGTGGTTTGGGTATTTTAACAAGATAACTTGATTTCTGATTGCTTCAAGTTCTTTGTTAAGAAAATCTGGGGAGCAAATTTTCAGGGCTCTTAAGAAATTAGTTACTTGCTGTGCCGAGTTTAACTGAAATGTCATGATAGTTGTAAAAAAGTATTTAAAAAAGTGAGAATGTCGATTTCCTGAAGACAGTGAATTTGCAGTTGTTATTAGTTCTAATGATAAATACATCTAAAAATGGGATTCGGTTATTGTTTTCCCATTGTACTTTAAATTTTATTCTGGGGACCAAGGAATTTAACTTTTGCAGAAAGACATCGCTCGCTTTTCCATTCTGTTATGATGTATACATAACGAAACCAAATCATATCTGCAGGTTTGATAGGGTTTATAATTACTGTTTCGAAATAACTCATATATAAGTTTGCTAACAAAGGACTGAGCAGACCCCACTGCCTAAAAGATTTATGGTATCTATAAACTCACTCCGCAAACTAGAAGTTAATCACTAGATCAGATAAAGACGGTAAAATTGAGCTAATGGGAAAGATCAGTGAACTTTTAAATGATACAACTATCTATGAGAAATTAAAAAAAAAACCCCGAGCCATACTGTCCAAACAGATTTCTTCAGAAAAATCAGAAACATCGGTAAAAGCAAGAAAAATATAGAAAGGTAAAAGCAAGAAAAATATAGAAATTTTGGAAAAATTTAAAGCAATCAATCCCTTTTCACAAAAGTAACCATAAAAGATGTAGTAATGTTCCTCAAAAATAAACTTGAGCCATTTGCTGACCACTTCCCCATATAATTGAATAAAATAATGAAACTTGTAGAGCTCTGCGTCACTAATAACGTCTTTTCCTTTGGTGATAACTTTTTACCGTCAAAAATTTGGTTGCAGTATGTGGAGTGTGTCTGGTTAGGATGTTTAGAAGAATTCCCTTAAGACACATTTCATCTTTCTTGTAATTGTTGTTAGCAGTGAATTGATCTAATGTTACTAGGAAGTCTATTTTTTTTTCTTCTCAGGTTTAAGGGCAAACGACAAACCTAAGTTTTAAGACTATGGATTGGTTATTAGTTAGGGGGGCACTTGGATAGATTCATAACTTTGTTTTGTTGACCTAAAGAGTTCCAAATACTATTTACAATTAATGAAATAAGTTTACGAACAAGCCTATTGTAATGAATAACACTATTGCGAGCAGCTGTGTCGATACACAGGATAGGTACTTATACATATGTGGGCTCTGAAGTGACGAGACAGAGGATGTGCTGGTCCTGACTGATGGTTTTTCGGTGCGTGTAGATGTCGTCCTTCGTATTCGTGATTCTTCCTTCGAGGAACATCCTGTGAGATGGTGGAAAGGGATCCGATCGTTGTCCATTATGGAAACCGCACATTCTCGAGAGTAGGTACTTGTTCTTTAGTTTTAAACCATATTCTATCATTGGGCCTTTAATACTTGAGATATATATGTCTATACATATAATGTATATATACACATGCTATATATATAATGTATATATATGTATATATATACACACGCACACATGCACATACACACACACACACACACACACACAAACATCCAGCTTTCTCTATTAGCTTATCACCTCTTATACATTCGATGATTTTTTTATATATTCAAAGATAGAAAGATGAATGTTTTGACAGTGAGATGAAATTGAAAGGTCAGCGTGTAGAGGAATGGGAAAGAACAAGAGTGATTTTGTGTTGGGTCAAGGAACGGCATATTACTAGGAAGGTCTAGTGCTTGTATTGTGTGGAAATGTAGAATAGTTGTAACAAACATTTATTAAATTTTATATTTTGTAAGTTTAGTCTTAGGGTAATTTGTTTACTTGTATGTTTTCATGTAATTATTTAACAACCTTTTAACAGGTTATTCAGTAGCTTGTTTACATCTCTTAATTAAGTAAATGGTCGATTCTCATTTTGTCTAAAAAAAGAATCGGGATCTGACTCTTCAAACTTCGCTACTACATTGTCCAATTTTTCATTTTAAAGAGTAAGCTGCTTCTCTTAATGCTCTCTCTTGAGCAGCATCCATTTCCAATAATTGCTAACTAGCAGCGTCCAGATTTTGAAACTGCTTACTTGAACGCTTTTCTTCATCAGAATTGCATAAATCAAGAGTATCCTTGGGCAAAACATTATTAAGCACAAGATCATGGATAATGCTTGTCTTAATTTTATTATTGGTCATTCCATACTTAATACGCGCATGATAATGTCTAGCAAGATATATCCAGTCATCTTTTCTTGGCGAATTATCTGTGATTAAATCCAGGGAAGGGTTACTTGTAAATTCGTGCACATCGAAAGGCATGCTTACTGAATCTGAAAAAAATAATGGTTCTCCAACAAATTACCATAAGTCAAAAGTTACTTGGCTTTCAAAACTTGATTTAATGTTGGCAAAAAAATAAATTAAGAGAACTATAGGACTATGGTATCAGAACATAATAGGGTGATACGTGCAAACAGACCAGACGTGACGTTGATTGACAAAATCAAGAAGAAAGTATCACTCATTGATGTTGCAATACAGTGGGACACCAGAGTTGAAGAGAAAGAAAAGAAAGGGAAAAAATGGATAAGTATCAAGACCTGAAAATAGAAATAAGAAGGATATGGGATATGCCAGTGGAAATTGTACCCATAATCATAGGAGCACTAGGCACGATCCCAAGATCCCTGAAAAGGAATCTGGAAAAACTAGAGGCTGAAGTAGCTCCAGGACTCATGCAAAAGAGTGTGATCCTAGAAACGGCGCACCTAGTAAGAAGAGTGATGGACTCCTAAGGAGGCAGGATGCAACCCGGAACCCCACACTATAAATGCCACCCAGTCGAATTGGAGGACTGTGAAAAAAAAAAAATAAATAATAATAATAATATCTCAAAGTTGGTGTCCTGAATTATTGACACTTCACGACCTACACTGGATGTATATCTGATCATTAGCCTATTATGATTAAAGCAAAGATAAGTTAGATATGCGTACTGGAAACGGTGAAAATGTTAAGAGCATTTTGAAAATGCACGAAAAATGAGTTTGGTTTTAGAGACTGAAGTTAAGAAGTACAGCTGGACTTTGAAACATTTTGTGATATATACTGGGATAGAAGGATAAAAAATAAAAGCAGCAAAATGATAGGGTGATAAAAGGTGCTTTTAGTGAAGAAAAAAAAAAAACAGACTGAGGTACAATTTTATGATATGGGAAATGAGAATAAATAGGATAGTCAAAATGAAAGGCAGAGAGAAAAGAAAGCAGTACACATACGGGAGTGACTATGAGTCTGAAATGAATTAGAGAATTTATCTTCTTTCCCACCGTTATCCTTATACTAAAGGGGTCGGTTGCCTGATTCGCCCTTTCCACTGTTTTCTATCAAAGGCATAATCCTCCACCAAACCTCTTCTCTCCACATAACCCTTCACTTTATCTCTCCATCTAATTCTCTGCCTCTGTCTTGATCTTCTTCTCTAACAGGTTCTTCCCAAGCCCCTTCACTCCCTCTTGTCATCCATCCTCAACACATGCCCATACCATCTCAATCGTGACTCTTATCACCTCTGTAATCTTTACTAAGCCTGCCCTTCTTATTTCATAATTTTCCAATCTCTCAAGAAGCGATATTCCCATAATCCACCAAAGCATTCTCACCTCTGTTCTCTCAAGCCTTACTTCCTCTTTTCTTCTTAGAGCCCATGTTTCTGTTCCATACATTAACAGTGGTCTTATCACTGTGTTATATATCTTGACTTTTAGCTTGATTGGCATTTTCTTATCACATAACACTCTGGCTACCTCTCTCCACTTCCCCCATGCAGCTTTTATCCTACTGTTAACTTCAGCCTCACTTCCTCCCTCTTGGCTTAAAGTAGATCCTAAGTATTTAAACTTTTTATGCCTGTTTTATAATTGAGCTTCTTCTTTCTTGCAATTGTGTATGGTGACAGTGATGGTGATGAGACCCCTTGGTTATTTTCCAAAAAGGAAGGAAACGAAAACTGTAAGCGGCAGACAATGCAGAATGTGCTTGTTATACTGATGGCACCTAATCTCCCTTTATATTTTAAAAAGAGGATGCTGATACAGTAGTTCTGAACAGGGAAATACAAGAACAATGGACTGAAAACTATAATTTCGAAATTTCTCCCACTGATGATGAAATCAGTGAGTATAGTGAATCCCCCGTCTATGACAGTGGTAAGGATCCTCCCTATTTACCAGACACTCGTGTCAAAGACTGCGAAGTGTCAGATTGTCAAGGTGAAGTCTTGAGTTCTTGCCAGATCTGCAATCAGCTGTTGTGCTGCAGTCATTTAAAAAAAATGAGATGCATGAAAATGATAAGATCATCCATCGAGTTAAATCGGTGAAGATCAAGAAACGATTTGCCATCCCCATGCTACCTAAAGATGGTAAGGTGGAAGGACCAAAGAGAGTGGAAGGGGCACTTGCTCACTTAGCAAAAGGATGTGAAAATAAGAGGAAAAGGGTACATGAATGCAGAGTCAAAGGTTAAGCATATATGTCCCAATATTGGAAAAACTGTTCCTTTAAGACTTAGATGAAATGGTCTTATACCAGCATGGGTAATGAATGTTTCTCTTTTTTTGAAGAGAGACTATAGTTCAGGCTTTCTAAGGGACTGGCAGTCTTCAGTTGCAGAGATAATAGTAGATCGTTCGATTTGGGCAACAAGCATAAGTACAACAAAGAACAGTGAAAAACCACACATCACAGAGATCAGTTTCTTTTTTGTACTTCTTAGCAAAGGATAATCGGTTTATTCCAGTTTGTAAAACCATGTTTCTGATTACCCTTAACATTTCAGAATAAACATTATGGACAGCTGCAAGAAAAAGGCAGTCGGCAGGCACTGTTGAGGAGAGAAGAGGAGAGGAGGGAGGCCAAAAAATTTTCTAGGAGATAAGCAAAGAAGAGAGATAACTGGAGCATATCAATAGATATCTGAGAACAGAGTCTCATTATATTGGTCAAAATTACAAGAGATTACGTGCATCCTAATCTCGGTAAACAGGTAATGTTGAAATGTTTAAAGAAGGGTGTACCTGAAAAGAGATTTTGGCATCTTATTCAATGTACTGTAACATCTTGAAAACACAAAATATTTCATTTCACAACCCCAAAAAAGTACCTGTGCAAGATATGTGAAAATTACAGAATAGGGGATGCAGAAATAAAGAAAGCAATTGAGGATTTCTTTCTGTAGCACAAAAGAGAGAAAGAAGCTTTGCCACTAAAGAAAGATTATGCAAAGACAGAAACTGATAACAGTATAGCAGTGGCATCAGATAATATTCCTGTAAATAGGTCTGTCAAGAAACACAGATCCAGATCAGATCGAGTCATTTTTGTGTCCATGTCTGTCGGTAACTACATATCCGTCCGCACCCTGTTTGTAACCTGTGTTTACCTATAATAAAATTAGTACTGTTTCTACCTTTCCCTTTGTCAAACCCTCACAACTGGTGATCCCCATATTGGACGGTAATCAGAGTTTTGGCTCGGCCACTAATGGACTAAATATGGCTGCTTTCACCTTCAGAGAACTTTTATGGACTAAAGACAGTGCCCTAGTTTAGGTCTCTGAAAGTTCCTTTCCGATGACGACACCAAAACCATTAGCAGACTTAATATAGCACATCTCCCTGGTGTGTTTTGGCGTTCTCGATCGGTTTCATCCTTTTCTGTGAGGGAGACATACCATGATCCACAGCAGGCAGTTCCTCAGGGGCAGACAACAACCCCCCACACCTGCCTCACCCCAGCACACAGCCTCACCCTCCTCTGTGAAGTTCCCACCTTCCTTCACACACAACCCAGCCGTATGGTTCATCCGCGCGGAAAGCCACTTCTGGATCACGGAAGTCTCGGACGAAGTCCGCATAGCTCATTTCGTCATAGGGACCTTTTTGGAGGAAGTGTACAGTTGCATGTCCATGGATGGTCGCTCAGACCGGCCCGATACTCTACAGTGACCTGAAATGGAGGCTAATCAACACCTCCCTCCCCGCCGCTGACACGGTTACCTGAGTTCTGGAACTGATCACAAACCACATACGCGACACAGACCCACAGGTCTCCTGGTACAGGTTGATGGACCTCATTCTCCTGCCAGAGTTGGAAAGCCACGGACAACAAAGAGAGATCAGCCTTCAGCAGGAGACATTCCTCCGTCAGTTGGTGAACAAACAAATCACAGAGATCGACGCCCTGTCCGACAACAAGTTGGTCACGGAGGCCCGGAGACTAACCGAGGCCTCCTGGCTGGCCAGTTTCTCTGCCCCATAGACGCCTTCGGCCAGCTGCCTGATGGAGGACAACAAAGCAGCATAGATTTAAACCATTCAGAGGAGGCCCCAGCACAGCAGCGAGGTGAAAATCCATTCTGGTGTTACTACCACCGAAAATTCGGCAGATACGCCAAACGATGCGAGAGACCTGGTTCTTACATCCCATCAAAAACAGGGAGGGCAGCTGCCCCCATCAGCAGCCATGGCCGTGCCTTCACAAGAACCACAACCCGTAGGTATCTATGTCTACGACGAGATCTCCGGCCGCAGGATGTTGGTGGATACCAGGGTGATGCAGTCGGTGTTTCCACATTCGGGAGGGGACCGCATCTGCGCCCCCAATGCCACGGCCACCCATATGCTCCTACAGCACATGATCCTGCAGGATATCCATCCTATGGTGGACCTACGTTTGGTCTTTTATCGCCGCCGACATCAAGGCCCCCCTCCTGGGCACAGACTTCTTGGCGCAACTCGGGCTTCTGGTGGACGTGGGCCCCACAAACACCTCCTTGACACAGGGACCT
This sequence comes from Macrobrachium nipponense, assembly GCF_015104395.2. Lineage (NCBI taxonomy): Eukaryota > Metazoa > Arthropoda > Malacostraca > Decapoda > Palaemonidae > Macrobrachium > Macrobrachium nipponense. The sequence goes on from NC_087204.1 coordinate 46,364,982, forward strand.
GCCAGTCTTTTACCCTCGCTGCAGCCCCAGGCATCACTACCGTCTGCTCCATTGCACCCCTCAAATACAGCCCCCTCTTTCAGGAATTCCCTGCTGTTTTCAAGCTGGAACTTCATCAGGTGGCTGGAACCCCGTCCAAGCATCATGGCATCTACCATCACATTGCAACCACAGGCCTGCCCACGCACATAAAGTTCTACAGGCTACCGCTAAACCGCCTTTAGGATGCCAAGAGAGCCTTCCCGGATGTGCATGGGCAATAAGTGGAAGGCGCAGCTACCTTGGGTCCTCCTTTGTCTCCACACCACCCCGAGGGCCAACGGCGATGCATCACCTGCAAAGAAAGTCTACAGGGAAACCTTGGCAGTTCCAGGCGAGTTTTTCCCGACGATGGCTGACGTCGAGGACATCTCAATCGGCAGGCTGCGAGAGACTGCTGGGAAATTCACCCTTTGCCTCAAGACTTTCTCCAACAAGACAAATCATTTCCGGCCCAAGGCCTTAGCCACCAGCGAACACGTCTTTGTCCGTCACGACGCCCACCGGCCACCCCTGACAAGACCATACCATGACCCTTTAAGCATCCTCCGCTGCTCGGAAAAGGCCTACATCCTACTTGTCCATGGCCATGAGGATTGGGTCTCCTTCGACAGGCTGAAACCAGCCTTCCTGACGGAGGGGGACACCTTTGAAGATGAACGTGGCAGACTCTCCAGAGTGCCGCCACAGAACTAGCATTCCCCATGAGGTTCCTAAGCTACACCAACGACGCTGCAGCCGTCCTAGGGCAGCAGTTGAACCCCCAAGGACTCGTTCCAGAGGTGGAATCTTGTCGTCGGGCCATCCAGAGGACATGTAGGAAGCGAAGCCCCAGGAACAGCTGGTGTCACGGACTCTGGGTTACCTATGCCCTGCAATATGCTACCATGATTACTCCTTAGTCCTCCAATTCCTGTTGTCACAAGATTTTGTCATCCAATGTTCACAGCCATAATTATTGTATTTTGGGAGGGGGAGGGGGGGAGAGTATTTGTAAGGACAACTCCTTTTCCTAAATTTTATGCACATAGTTTTCCTATCCACGTTGTACAGACGGCCAACGAAGAATTGTCGTAGTTTCTTAATTCATTGTCCGTTATGGAAATATTGCCATATGTAGGTGCCAGATTATTTAATTAACAATAAATAACATTTCCTTTCAAAGGTGCTATACTTGAAATAAATTACATTAGAACTGAGTAGACTTATTCAACGTATTAAAGATAACTATTTTGCAAAGTAAGGAAAATATATACCGATGGGTCCACGATTTCTAATTTTATTCTCAACTTTAGCTTCGGGGCAGCATAAACCGAAGATTTTTAAGTTGACTTGGCTGCCGTTCGAGTCTTGACTCAACATATCGTACTGCACTGGGGTGTTGTTATTTCGTCTCCTACAGCCGATAAATAATACATCAAGGCGTTAACATTCTTTGAAAACGATGTTTAGTTAAGCTAATTTTGTCCTTTCATCAATAAAATAATTTGCATGACACATTTAGTGGGCCTAAATTGGACTTCTGATTTTCCCACATGATTAGCCTAGGTCTATTTTCAGCAGCATACTCTCTCGGATATGTAATATTAATGAATATTTAAATCGACATATATATATATATATATATATATATATATATATATATATATATATATATATATATATATAAATCTGCTTTATTTGACTTCCCGTTATTCTTGTTTTATTAGCCATGTTCGCCTTTCTTCTTATCCTTTTCATAATTGCTTAGTATAATTAATTCAGACCTAGCTATTCAAAGTCAAAAAGCAATCATAAAAAAATCAAACGAATATAATTCAGTCTTATTTTCTATCGAATTCCTTGCATATCATCCTGTTTCATTTGGACACCTTGGAAAGCTGTGGGAGTCAAAACTGACGAATACATTTAGAAAGGCTTTCTTTCCTTAAAGCTTTCTTAGGTTGATCTTTCTGTAGCTATTCATTTCTTCTAAATAGAAATTAATTCAAATTAGTTTCACATGTATACCTCCTAGACCTACTACCATAAGCAAATTATAAGTAGCTGAAAGGATAAGAAATATGAAAGGTGACGTTCTCGTTTAAGTCTATTTCATATGTTTTTTTTTTTTTTTTTTTTTTTTTTTTTTTTTTTTTTTTTTTTTTTTTTTATTTTTTTTTTTTTTTTTTTTTTTTTTTCTTTCAAGAAAAACCCACTGCTTTAATCAAGGTTTGCTCTTTGACGGCTACAGGGTGTAACACGAGTGTATGCACATATTTTGTGGAATGAAAGATAAAGTTTCTTTGAACAGTAAATATTTTATAAACATGCATTTTAAGGCGTCCGTTGTCGGTGCTGGGAATTTTAAAATAACCGTTATCATTACTGTTGCTTTCACGAGATGGAGTTCGCAGTGAGACTGAGAAGTCGGATCTAGTCGCCTGAGATGTAGAAAAGAGCGGTGGTGGCGTATAGGAGTGATGGAAGGATTAGGCCGATGTTAATAAAGTTTCTCCCAATAAAATGTATTCTTTAGGTTTTGAAGAAAAAAATGCATGCATCATTGAAACCGTTTCCCTCCCTATCCATGGTACTCACAGGTCACCGATAAAAAAACAAAACAAAAAGTAAGCCTAACTCTCATCCATCAAAGATAAGTTTGCTTATTCATTAGACTTATTCACTAGAGAACTATCAAAGACTTCAAATGTAGATTTAAAAATCTCTTCCTCTCCATCTAAAGTATTCGTCAGACACCAGTCATAAGCGTAGAGCTAGTTAAGATTCCTGGTTCAGCAATGTCGTGACGAAGCACTAGAATTCAAAGTTCACAAATGAATGTTATTAGCAACATTTACACTACTGTATTGTCTTGCTCTCATGTGGTGCTTCGAGGTATTCCACCTCTAGGCCCATGTTCTAAATTTTGCCGTTCTTTAAACAATTTTATTCATCTATGTATGATTCTCTCCGGTTTATTAAGCTTTCTTGATATCTCTCCAACAGGAACTTGCACCGAATGCAGTGCAATAATTCTCTCGCTCATTGAGGGATGTTTCTTAGACCGATAAATGACACTTTGACATTAGATTCCCGTGCATATAACATCAAAAGCAATAGAGTGAGGTCGCCTGGTTCACACTGTTAAGATATAATTTTTTTCTTCTTTTTTTGAAATTTGATAGCATTTTGTGAGATTCCAATGTTTTCTGTAAAATTTAACAAATGGAATAGTTCAACTACCTTCAACTTAATATTGAAATGATAATTTAAGGACTATGTTTATGCGATACTACTAGTGATAGGTGTCTCCTATCTATTTGGTAATGTATATCTATGGTTGTGATATAACGTTTTTTATCACTTCGTTTCGTTCACGTCAATTTTGCTATATGGAAAATAGTTTTACACAATAACATAACATAATGTTCTAAAGATATCAGTGACTGTTTTTAACGTCATTACACATGATTTCTTCCATCTTTGAAAAGAAAAATAGATAAATAAGGCATGAATCGTGCGTCAGGCCGGTGAACGAAAAATTATGAAAATCTGCCACGAGTTTTTTGGCCGACAGTACCTCACATCATTGTATTAAGCACTTCTTAGCCTTGCCGCCGATATATCATTCTTACATGTCAGCCATTTGTAGCAAATAATATTCCTGTAAATAAGCCTGTCAAGAAACACAGATGCAGGTCAGATCGAGTCATTTTTGTGTCAGTGTCAATCGACAACTACATATCCGTCCGCACACCTGTTTATAACTTGTGTTTCCCTGTAATAAAGTTAGTACTGTTTCTACCTGCCTCTTTGTCGTACCTTCACAATATATATATATCTATATATATATATATATAGATAGATAGATAGATAGATATACATGAGAAATTGAGGGTACAGGAAAGGTCGTATAAGTGACAGATAGGGATTACAAGGAGATTGGTACCTAGAATCCGACACACCTGGAGAATGAGTAACCTTTCCAAACAAGCATAAACATGGGTACAATTAAAGAACAAAAAGATTAAGTCCAACTGCTCACACATAGGGACAAAACAATTTAAGGATTATACAGGGCGACCGCTGACCACATTCAGATCTTGGTAAACAAAAACTTATTCACAAAACATATTAAACATACATATTCAAAGAAAATATATCTAAGGCTAGTAATTTGTATTCAAGTCTGTAATTATATCTTTGAGGTCATTCTTAAACATGTTACAAATACAAGGCTCTAAATGAAACAGGCCACAACTAATATTAAAATTACAATGGGAAGTAAGTTTTACTATGGCAGATACTAAAAGATTTTGTGATAAGACATCTTTTGATCTTGCAATTACTGAACTACCAATCCAGTTTATCTGGTGGTAGTTTTCACTTAAATGAATGAATATTACATTAGATGTTTGCCCAGTTTTGACAGAATATTTATGCTGTTTCAATCTTACTTCTAAGCCTTTGCTTGACTGTCCGAGATAAAAGGAGGGGCTGTCCATACATGGAATTTTATATATAATGTTGTTGCTTTCCCTGGGGCCATTTTTTATTAACATTCCTTTTAGTGTGTTATTATAGGAGAAAACAAGGTTGACCTTAAATCCTTTTAACAATGATTTAATGGCTTGAGATCCGTTAAAATAAGGCTAACTGAGAATGTTCTTAAAATTTTCTTTCTCACTGTTACTTACACTATAAAACTTTTTGTGGGCTTTATGATAGCAAATATCTCATATATGTGAAGGATAACATACATCTTTCCCTGTTTTTTTTATGTATTCAATTTCTTGATCCAAATATTGGGGACTGACAATACGCAAAGCTCGTAAAAACATAGAAGAAAAAATTGATATCTTTATGTTAAGATGGTGGGCTGAATAGAAATGGACATAAGTTAAAAGTTGTTGGTTGGTTTCCTATAAATACTAAATTTACATTAAAATGGTTCTCTATGTATCAAAACATCTAAGAAAGGGAGGCAATTGTCTTTTTCCAATTCTAGAGTAAACTTAATTGATGGTACCTGGATATTTAATTTAGAGAGTAAATCATTTACATCAATACCAGCAGGTAGAACAGCTTAAAATATCATCAACATATCTTTACCACTTTACAGGAGTATAAATGATATTAGGTAAATAGCATTTTTCAAGGAATTTCATGTACAAGTTTGAGAGGAGTGGTGATAAAGGGTTGCCCATTGTACATGGAATTCTTTAAAAAACTCACGCCGTAAATTCCTGTAATTTACAGTTCGGCAGAAACTCAACGCTGATAATAGATTTGGCAATAAATTTTGTAGACATGGAAATTCAAAGTGAAAACGTGGCAAATGAGTGTCGTAAATGCGGAAACTCAATGCGAATACGGCTTTGTAAATAAAAAAGAAAGAATCTGGTCATGAATTTCACGGAAACTACATGAAAACGTGGCAAATGAATTTCGTGAGCGCGGAAACTCACGAGAATATGGCTTTGCAAATAAAAAGAAAGAATCTGGTCTCGAATTTCACAGAATTCAACGTGAAAAAGTCGTGAGGTATGAATTGAACTTCATAAACATGGAAACTCACGTGAATACTGCTTTTGTAAAAAAAAAGAAAGATCTGGTCACGAATTTCATGGAAACTCAACGTGAAAAACGTGGCAAATGCAGTTGGTAATATAAAATGCATATGGCCTTTTTTTTTCTTTTTTTTTCATCGTCTCGAGGGCCAAGACGAGAAGGAGATAAAAATTATTTTTCCTTTTTCTACCAATGCAAATCCCTGGTCTATCTTACCCTTCCAACCTAGCTATGCTCAGAATTCGTATTTTAAACGCTAGCTCTTATACATTAAAGGGATGAGGAAGAACCAAAATAAAGATATCTCACCCTGCATAAATATACCGCCTCCTCAAAACCCCCAACTTGTACCCTTTTTCCCCTTAGCTCTCGTGAACCTAAGACCCTCCGATTTCGCCAATTTAAAACCCCGGAGAATTAGGCCTGCACACAGGTCGGCTAGACAGAAGGAATGAATCACAAGAATTTCAAGGCCGCAGTAGAGAAAGTTAGGCTAAGGGGAACATGTGCCCTTGTTTGTAAAGCAAAAGTATTTGCCCTTATTATTATTCTCTGCCCAGAATATAAAAAAAAACGTTTACTTTTGATTTTTCTTATCCGAACATGAAGAATTTTACTCTAACACTTTTTCCTTTTTTTCCTCATTTTTTTCATTGACTCATCTATTCTTTTGTTAATAAACAGGGCAATGGATAGGGTTGAAATAGACACGTGGCCAGGGATTTAAATTCTATCCTGTTTAGATCTGCAAGTGACCACGAGAGAGAGAGAGAGAGAGAGAGAGAGAGAGAGAGAGAGAGAGCTCTGACAATGACCAGCATGTTGATTCACATAAAAAAACATGAAATATCTTTACAACACGAGATTCGCGATTAACTTGCAATTCACGAAATATGACACTTATTTTCGTTTTGAATTTTGCTCCCTAAATACCTCTATGCTTTATGCAATGGCACATAAAAGAAGCTAAGGTTGAAATTTCCTTCGCTCTAGTCTATCGGCTTATGCATGGTCTTTTTCTTATAGCTATAATGGCAGTCAGATTTTATGCCACTAACTAGAATACCTAGTTCTACACAAATAACTAGAAAATAAAATTTACCTTTTTCCTGTTGTGGTGAATTAGGAAATCTGGCTTTTGCGTGACCATAAAAATATTAAAGGAATTCAGATTCGTTTCTTTTGTGATACCAGTTTTAATGTTCACTACACGACTGGAAGTGAACACGATTCTAGCATTAGGTTGCCATTTTGTTCACTCCTGAAAAATGTAATTTAACATTGGAAAAAAATTGACCTTGAATGGAGGAACAAGAGATCACAACAAAGAAAAGAAGAAAAAAAACTATGGCAGAAGGTCGATCTTACTGAGGTAGGAGGATTTACATAAAAGCTGGACTTTAGTTTTAAATGCACTACATTTACATTAATTTACATAGGTCCAGTAACTGATAAGGTGGTTGATTGTCGATCCACCGGAAACACGTGGCTGGGGGCAAGCAGACACGGCGTTCAGAATTTTGCGCAAACGAGTTATTGAAAATGCAAGGCTTACTCCAAAGGGATCCCAAGTTCTCCCACAATCAGGCACAGTGTTTGTCTGCAAAGAGATGGTATCCTAGCATAAGGTGGGGGCACATGTGAGCGAGCGTTACACACTACTTTATTTGAATCAAAAGTTTACAGGCCACTCAGTGGGAATGAAAATGACTGGGAATTTACACAGAGAGAAATATTTCGTTGCTTGAATTAACTAGGGAATGTTTACTAGTATAACAAAGGGAATAATCACATCATTTAACCAAGATTGGGGGAATGAGAAGCTAAACAAAGGAGGTGAGTTGCCTTGGAAGAATGGAAATGAAATACAGACAAAAGGCAAAACAATTCCCTGGCTGAACTGGAATTTACCCTCACAGTACCTGGAAATCCTGGGCTTGGTAGTCTTCTTATCTGCTGATATTTTTGTGCACTATAGACATATAAAAATACTTGCGACTTCTCCAGAGGAGGCAGGGGGAGTAGAAGGGGTGAAGTGGTGTCTGCAGAGCCATGTCTGAGGAGGTTCTGAGCCCTATGAGCTCTGTCGAGGTTCTGAGGATGAACTGCTGGGTCCCTGGCCTTTTAAGACTTATCCCGGTAAGCACCGCCCAATTCCTGAGGGGGGTAAATCCCGGACAGCCAATGGGAGCTGAGATAGCTTTCTAGAGATTGGAGGTTTTCAGTTCAAAGGGGCAACTTGCATATAGACAAGGATGAATGAATGTTGTTATAAGAAATCTTAACTTTCCTTGGTTTTGGCTTAAAATCTTGAACAATCTCTTTGTTTATGTTAGAACATTCTTTCGAATTGTATTTCACTTTGGTCTCGACAATGCCTGAATAAGACAAAAGCGCTTGGTACCGACTTTCTGCCTATCATTTTTATGGTGTTATTTGTATATATATATATATATATATATATAATATATATTATATATATATATATATATATATATATATAGATATATCTATATATATATATATATAATATATATATATATAATATCCAGGTTGAAGAGGTAAAGGCATGTCTTTCACAAGTATCGTTTATTATGCCAATGTTTCACATCACATGATGCATCCTCAAGGCTGGAAATTATATACTATGAATGCTAAAACATCACTCTCATATAAAAAATCTAATAAAGCACAAAAAATATTTGACATTTGCAAATAGAAACAATTAAAACGAGAGCTCGAAAGGAACACCTACCAAGGTAAGAGTTAAAAAGTGACTAAAAAGGCAGAGAGAAAATAAACATACGAAAGATGACTAAAGCGAACGTGGAGAGATAACAAAAAGGCAGTTATGCTAAAAACAGTTGTGTGGATCAGGCAGTTATGCTAAAAACAGTTGTGTGGACGACGATTGGGTGTTTAGTGTTGGTATATTTGTTTTTATAAGAAGTGACTCCAACACCATCAGCTCGTCGTCTTCCGTATGTTTATTTTCTCTCTGCCTTTTTAGTCACTTTTTAACTCTTACCTTGGTAGGTCTTCCTTTCGAGTTCTCGTTTTAATTGTTTCTATTTGTAAATGTCAAATATTTTGTGCTTTTTTAGATTTTTTTAAATGAGTGAGTGATGTTGTAGTATTCATAGTATATAATTTCCAGCCTTGAGGTTGCATCATGTGTTATGAAACGTTGGCGTAATAGACGATACTTGTGAAAGACATGCCTTTACCTCTTCAACCTGGATGTTGGTCGGGTCTGATACCCCTATGATTCTTCTATATATATATATATATATATATATATATATATATTATATATCTATATATATATATAATATATATATATATATATAAATATATATAATATATATATATATAGATATATATATATATATATATATATATATATATATATATATATATATATATATATATATATATATATATATATATATATATATATATATATCTATATACCATATATATATACATATATATATACATATAATATATATATTGTATATATATATATATATATATATATATATATATATATTCATATATATATATATATATATATATATATATCTATATATACTACTATATATATATATATATATATATATAGATATATCATATACTATCCATATATATATCATATATATATATATATATATCATATATATACTATTATATATATTACATATATATATATATATATATATATATATATTATATATATACCCTATACACGAAATTATCATCAACTAAAAAAATTCCCCCTCGGTACATATATGAAAATATATCAATTCCGAGGTAGAGCGAATTTAGATATTAAAGGACATTTGTAGCTCGAATGATTTATATGAATCACGGTGATGTGATAAATATTCATATATCTATATATATATATATATATATAATATATATATATATATATATATATATATATATATATATATATAGACATCCAGCTTTTTCTGTTTAAACTAATCACAGATTGTGCAAACAATCATTTCTTTACTTGTTCAAAAGAGAAAGATGGATGTTTTGTGGTGAAACAAAAGTAAAAGGTCAGTGTGTATAAGAATGGGTAGGATAAGTGTTTGTGTTAGTGATAGATTTAGAACTAGGATGAGCAGATGTAATTTTTGGAGATCTAGAAGAGGTGGAAAACAATAATTGAGGCACTTTGAGCCAGACGAACTTAACCTCCAGGACTACCATTTTCCTATTTATCATAGCAATATGTACTATAAGGACTCCAGAACATTCACTTATGCGGTTGCTGCATAGCAAAGTACGCAAAATTGCATGGAAAACCAAGTGTTCTAGCTACCTTATATCGTCAAAAGAAAATGTCACACTAAATGATGAACATCATGGACACTCCTCTCCCCAGCTTTCTTATCATGAGTGAGTAGGAATGTTCAGCCAACCACAACATATTTTTGGTTTTCCTGGCTAATCAGAAACGACTTAGGATTTTCTGCCTTGGAATCTCACGTCCTTTGCAACCTAACCCGTCCGTAGTTATAAGATTACGTCTAAAGATAAAAAATTTTCAGTGTGCCAGCGTTATTTTAGGGCAACAGTAGGTTTCAAGGGCAACAGTAGGTTTCAAGAATACATTGAACTTCACAATAACAGAAACCCATTGGAAGATAAAAGGGGAAAGCATGTATCAAAAACATGATTTGAGAGCAGAAAATTCGAGTTTTTGTAAACATTTAATTACTACCTACAGTATCTTTCGTGTATTACTGTCCCAAGGCCTTTCTTAGGAAATACTGAGGCAGTGAATACATAGCAACCCAGATGTTTGGTCTCTGCTATGAAGATACGGATGCAAATGACCAGAAGCGGAAAAAGTGACACACCATTGCAAGGTGTTCAATGAAGAATTTATCATTGGTTTAGCACTATGTAAGACAGAAACCGTTAATGCTTGTGACCTGTTTGAAGCAACAACTGTTGGCAGATGAAATCAAGTGGCAGAAGTAGAACCAGTTTTTCAGGAATGTCAAACCCTTGCAAGGCAGGCAAACTGGCATTTTGTTTTGACTTGCAACAAGCTACCGATACCAAAGTTGATAAGTGTTGCCTATTTATTGTAAGAGGAAGTTGTTGGTGTATAACATTTGTGTTTATAACTTTATAATAAGGCTTCTATGTATGTATGGGGTGAAGTGACAGCAAAGAAGCAGTGTTGATATTGCAAGCTGCCTCCTGAATTACGTGAGTGCCAATAGCAACCCAAAGACTGTTACCATGCTTGTTCTGTTTTTTTGGTAACTGCTCTGGACAGATTAAATAAAAGCATAAACTTTGTCCTTGCATATTTGACATGGGTACATGAAAAGAGGTTTTCTGGTAACCATATTTTCCTTATTTCTGGCCACTCTCACATGCCTTGCGACCGGAACTTTGCGGTTAATTGAGCAGACGCCTAGGAGGTGCTCTTCATTCCAAACAAAGCAATGTACATCAGCCACAAGTCAGGGATGTGGAGTTGTTGATGTGCAGCATTCTGACTTCCCGGATGTTGCTGTTTCGATGCAGCAAATTGTGAAGAGGACACCCCAGTATATGAAGGAAGCCAGAGTCCTCCCCTTTCATTCTTCATACAAAGTAGGCTTTTTAATGTCGTTGAGGTATGATGATAGCTCTCCTACAAAAGTGAGACTGATGCCAGGCAGGGGCCAATACAAGGCAAAGAACATCAACTTGGGTAAGTGGCACTTTCTTTTAAGTATATACTTCTTTAGTCCCTCAAGGAACTAAAGGACTTGGTCCATTACATTGCCCCTGGAGCGGATGCAGATTACTTGTAATGATCATAAGTGAACAAGAGGGCCATTTCATGGCAACAGAACAAGAGTAGGAAGAGGGTGACATATAACGTCATTGACTATGATGTCTAAGCATCACATTACATCCAACAACAGAGTTGCAGTGTCCCGGGTGTGACTTGATGCGTTCCTGCGGTGTGTTGCAACGTATTATTACATATAAGTGTATGGTTCCTTTTGTTAAATATTACCATAGAATATTGATGGTACATATTTTAAATATTTTGGATTATGAACTAATTTCCTTCAAGTATAGAATTTATTAGGAAAACGTCTTGAAACATTTTGTTTACATTGGGAAAATTCAGCTTTTTGGAGTTATAACAACGCTTGTTACAAAAACCTATGTCAGCAGTCTGACACTCATTTCTTGACTCAATAACATTATTCCTAAGGAAATTGCATAACAGTCATGCTATGCCAGCTTTAGACATTTAATATTTATTAAAAACTTTCCGTTATCAGCAATCTGTTATAACAAAACATGTTACTCTCAGGTGTTCCACATACAGCCGTGTAATATTCTAAGTCACTTTAACACCACTTCCAATCAGGAATTTTTTGCCAACAGTGTGACACATGGAATTTCCATGATTCATAAAAACATACATATCAGAAATTGCGTGAAATCTTGCTATGAAACATTTAGAAATTTAATATTTATTAAAAACTTGTTACAATATCAGGTGATCTGCATACAGAAATATGATATTTTGTCATTATATAACAATTTCCAACTATAGGAATTTTTTGCGATTTTAACTGAAACTTCTTCAATCATTAGGCTTTCAATGAAAAAATGTCATTCTAATACCTTTTAAGGTTACATAAAACGTAATCATGGGACCGCTTTATTGCAAGCTTCAACATATGATGGTTCGAGCTTTGAAATTGCAACTGCATTGAAAAACTACCTCATTATTTTTTATGACATTTTCTTTTAAAAAAAATTACTGTTTTCGTTTCGCGTGCATTTAACTTTAAAAGAATTTGTCTTATTTAAAAATAGATGCTAACGTTGTTATGGTTTTTAGCGCCTCAAAAGTGCTGTTTGATGGATTTTATTATCAAGATTTAGTGGTGCTGGGGAGAAAATTGTTTTAGTGAATGCATTTGGTTCAGGAATGGGAAAGAACTGAAGTGAAAGATTGTGCGTTTGGGAAAGTTTGAATCTTAATGTAATTGGGTTTGGAAGATGTAAAAGGGTGGCTATGTTAGTGTAGTTATTGTTGGTTGGTATAGCGTTGTCTGAGTAAATGGGAATGAAGAGAACCTTGTGGAAATGTTTCTAGATGGGGCCTTGGTTGATGGAAATGCGTGGTTTAAAAAAAAAAGAAGAAAATGGAGAAGAGGGAAGTTTGCTAGATTCTTTTATACAAAAGTGGACAGAAGAGAAAGTAGGACACAGTGGTTAGCTTGACATATAACTTTTATATGCTAGAAGCGAAAGTTAAGGAAGGCTTTAGGTTCAAGTTTCAGTGCCAAGACACGAGTTTGATAAATAGGAAGCAAGAAGAGCATGTAAGGAAAGTGGTTGATATATGGGTTCAGGTTAAAGTCTCGCAAACCAGAGAGGTATATTTGGACGTCACAAAATTCAATAATTTGGTTATATCCCTGGAGGATGAAAGGTGCTTAGTGAAGAAAAAAAAAATATGACGTGCAGTTATAGGATAAATAGGTTAGTTATGAAGAAAGACATGGAAAATGAAAGCAAATATTGAAAATAAAGGAGTGAAGGAGTAAAAATTAATAAGAGCAATAATTTTACGAGTAGGTAAATGCAGAGAAATATTAATGAGCTTATGGATTTCAGAATAAAATAAACAGATGGAAAGATTTCTAAAAAAAAAAGAAAGAAAAACAATTGAGTCTTTGGTGGAATGAATAGTATTTTAAACATGCTGAATATGTATAGAAGAGACCTTATGTTATGCGGAGTACCCAAACAAAGGTCCTGAAAGAATGAATGACAAGAGTGAATAAATAGTTCTTTTGTTTCGTAAGTGTAGTGGGGGCATAAATTTATTTGATATTTAAGGAAAGGTTTGGTAGAATATTGATTAAAGGAGAAAGATGACAGAATGGTTTTTAGAGAAGGATCAGTTCTTTGTTATAAAGTAGTTAAATGTGAGTTTTAAAAGTAAAAGTTATCACGGAAGCAAAGCGAGCTTGTTACTGTTTTAGTGTAAGTGTCTTTTAAGGCTGCATTGTGTCATCGTGGCTTGTCAATATGTTAATGGTTGAAGTGATGCTAGAAGTGTCCGAAAGGGCATCAGATATGGATATTGTACTAAATTGTGTGATATTATACAAGAAAGTGGATCATGAATGAGCCGTGGGATGGCTGATTTTAAAGATGGTGCTGTACTTATTGGGGAGAGTGAAGAAAAACTAAGAAGGGGTGGATGAATTTTGACACAAGAGAGGAAACTTGCGAGTAAAGATCATGATTAAGATTGAGTGTATATGAAAACCAGGAAAGTGTAGCAAAGATTGCCAGTACGTATGGTTAGTGGAAGAATAGACAGATGAGAATAACCTTGTATATGGAAAAGAAGGTTGGAATGTATACAACTTTGTATACTTTCCAACCTGTGAATGGAAGGAAAAATTGGAAGGTATTGAAATGGAAGTTAGAGTGGTCACGTATAGGAAGAATGGATATTGTTAGAATGCGGAGATGAAAACTGGTCAGGTTAGCATTGGTTGAAGGACGCTTCAAAGTAGATCGAGATGGTTAGTTGTGTGGGAAGGAGACAGGACCATTGGTTGGTGAAAAGATTGTGTAATTCAGAAGTGTCATAAATAAGAAAGGATGACATATAGTGCCTGATAGACGATCTGAAAGAGTTATTGGAAAGTAAGGGCCAAAAGATCCAGGAAACGCTAGAGGCAAGCAAGAGAAGTGCATAGGGTAGTGCATGGAGGGGCTTTGTTGAGTTGCAGAAGAGCATTCATTTATATGTCATTTTGCTAATGTGAAATACTTTTGTATCGGATATTCATCGACACTCCATTAGTCTAAAGTAGGACTGTTGTAATGACTGTTAGTTCCTCGTTGGATGAGTGGTTTTCGTGCTCAGCCAACACGGAATCAGAGGAATTTATTTCTGGTGATAGAAATTCATTCCTCGATATAATGTAGTTCGGATCCCACTATAAGCTACGAAACCAATTGGTTCCTGGCCACGTAGAACATATCTAATCCTTCGGGCCAGCCCTAGGAGAGCTGTTAATCACCTGACTAGTCTGGTAAAACTAAGATATACATAACTTAGTAATAGCTCTTGTATTGCAGTTTGCAATATATACATTATATATATATATATATATATATATATATATATGTATATATATATGTATATATATATATATATATATATATATATATATATATATATATATATATATATCATACATACATACACAACACACATACAAATATATATATTATATATATATATATATATATATATATATATATATATATATATATATATATATATATATATACATACATATAAAAGACTAGTAAGGGGCTCAAGCCCTACAGATATCACAAGGCGGAGAGGTAAAGGCATGTCTCAGCGTACATAATTTATTGCCGACGTTTCACATCGCTTCGATGCATTTTCAAGGCTTGGGAATTGATAAAAATACAAACATATAAGACTCGTCACTGATAAAACACGATATAATATTTAAAATTGAACACTAAAACACTAAAATATTTAAGATGTAAAAATTACTGTACAACAACACTAGGTTGGAGAGACAACCTACCAGAGTAAAAAATAGAAGGTGACTGAAGGACAGAGCGGGGAGAAAGAAAAAATAAAAAAACATCCACACACACACAAAGCTATGTAAACAAATAAGTGGTTAAGCTATGAACAGCTGAACTGACGAGGACTGTGCATTTAAATTCGGTACATTGGTTTTGATTAAAATGGATTCCAGTGTTAAAAGCTCATCATCTTTATTGGCTGATCCAATAATTTTAAAATCATCGATGTCCAAGCGGGAACGACAGGTAATAGAGTGGTTACGGATGCTAGATAGCTCAGGATTGAATAGTTTGCATCCTGTTCGGAAACTGACTCCTTTGTGGGCGCAGAAACGGACTTGTAGCAGCCTCTTCGTGCATCCAACATAAGTACCCCGATTACATCTGGGACAAGTGTATTTATGAACTATGTTGGACATCAAAGGCGGGATTAATCTGTCTTTGGCTCTGAAAAGAGATAGGATGGTTAGAGGATTTTTCGGAATTAATTTTAGGTTCAAGGCTGGTAATTCATTGTTAATTAATTGCATAACTTTCTTTTTGAAGGAATTGTCATGGAGGAAAGGGAACTTAGCATAGATGATTAACTTGGGAACGATATGTATAGGAGGTGGGGGTTCATTTTCATGTTTAAATTTTTATTGAGAGTTCTATAAAAGTGCACTGAGGGGAAACAGTTGTTGTTAAAAAAGTTTACTAAAAAATCTATTTCATTGTGGAAAGAGACCCAACTGGAAGTGAGGACAAAGGCTCTATGAAGGAGGGTGGAGAGGGTATTTAATTTAAAATTGAAATTACATGAGCTCTAGAAATTTCTCCCTAAGCCTGTGAATGTACTCTTTCTGTAAATTCCTGTATGAAAGCTATTATTGTCTTTCGAAACAAGTAAATCTAAAAATGGCAGGGACTTATGGGATTCTTTCTCTATGGTGAACTTAATATAAGGATGTTGAGAGTTAATAAATTCTAAAAAAGCTTCAGCATTAAAATCAAACCTAAACAATGCAAACGTGTCATCCACGTACCTTCTGTAAAATAGGGGGTAAATGTTGAGGGGGCAACTGTCAAAGATGGTCTCGTCCAGGGAGTTCATAAAAATATTGGCGAAGGTGGGACCAAGTGGGCTGCCCATCGCCATCCCATCAGTTTGCCTAAAAATAAAAGTCGTGTCCTGCACGGCCAATTCTAAAAGTTGCTTAAATAACGGACGAGTAAAACCTTTAAAAATAGAGTCAGACAGAGGAAAAAGTTTATCTAAAATAATTTCGATAGTTTCTCTAACTGGAATACTGGTAAATAAGGACTCAACATCAAAACTTACCATGAAGAGATCAGAATCTTGCTTTAAAATATCATTTTTAAAATCAGATGTGTTTTTTACGTTATGGGTGCTATGGGCGAGTGGTTCGAGGAGAGGAACAAGGTACTTGGCAAGGTTATAATTAGGGGTGTTAAGTGAAGATAGAATTGGTCTAAGTGGGACGCCCTCCTTGTGGATTTTCGGGAGACCATATATAATCCCGTAAGTGGCCCCAGTAACATATAAATTCTGAAAAGTCATCTCATCAATAATGTTTTTATTTTTAAGAAGTCTCAGAAATCCGTTGATCCTGTCCTTTACTTTAATAACATTCTGAAGGTTAGGAGTTCCCAAGTTCTGAAATTTGGTGGTATCGTCGAGTATCGAACACATTTTTGTCACATAATCGATTTTATCTAAGATTACCGTTCCCTTACCTTTATCAGGATGCAAAATGATAATGTCCTGGTCTTTAGCTAATTCTTTCAAGATTAGGAGATCCTAATTCTTGAAGAAAGGAGCCCATCTAGTTTTTAGATTATTGTAGGTTTGGTGGGCTAGAGCTGACAGTTGTTTTCTTAGATAATCTGCATTATTACAGAAGGGCAATATGGTCAGTTTCTAAAATAAAATTTCTAAAGGGAGAAAAAATTGTTGAAAACTGGGTTTAAAACTAGTGAGACAAAAGTCTAAACCTAATGATAAAAGAAATTCTTGTTTTTTAGACAAACCCCGCTTGGACAAGTTAAAAACTTAGTTAATGTTATTGTTAAAAGATGGAATAGAAATGCCCAGGCCTCGCAGTTTCTTGTGTCTCGTCTCCACACTCTGCACAAAAAGAGAAATGGAATTGTTAAAAAGTTTCGTAAATATAAAATGGTCAATTAAAGTTAATGAGTCCTTAACCACTGTTTTGTATTTAACAGTTAATGTGAGAAACCTCTTTAAATCCTGCGAGGCCTGGGCATTTCTATTCCATCTTTTAACAATAACATTAACTCTGTTTTTAACTTGTCCAAGCGGGGTTTGTCTAAAAAACAAGGTGCCATCCCAGTGATTGTGTCAACATTTTTGGAGCTAACGCTGAATCTGTCCTTTTAAGATCTCCTCTGTTTACACGGAGTCAAACTGATGACATCTACGTTTCAAAAAGAATGTCATTAATCATCATATCTCCTTATTAACCATTTTATATAACTATATATATATATATATATATATATGTATAAGAATATATCACTCTATGGTGTATATATATATTATATATATATATATATATATATATATATTTATATATATATATATATATAATATCACTTACTTATGGTGTAAGAAAGTTTTGGTAATTTTTATAGCATATAAAAGATTCATAAAAAGTTTTGGACCCAGAAATTTATAATATTGAATTAGACTGGGAATTATCTGTTGACGCCGTTATTATTATTTTATTATTATTTTTTTAATCTTCAGCTGAAACCTCTTATGGACAGTTAACAGATTATAAACCCTTGACGGCTCCAAAGGAAATCAGCCTATTAAAAGAGATAAAGTTTTAGGGAGAGGGAATATATAAATACGAGGGAATAAATTTCTTAAATATTTGGAGATCAAAAGTTCCACAACTGCACTGTACTGTTCCACATTTTATTTGTAGCTAAGATAATAAACTATATCAATATTAAACAGAGCAATATAAAACCGGAAACTAAAACACGACACAGCAGTTGCGAGAAATAACAGGGAAGTCAGGTAGAGAAGATTGCAAAGGATGCTTATTACACACACACTCACACGCATATATATATATATATATATATATATATATATATAATATATATATATATATGTGTATGTATATATATAGTATATATATATATGTATATATATATATATATATAATATATATATATATATATATATATATATTCTGTCAGTTTACACCTTGACACAAACCAGCATAGTTGGTAAATTAAAGTTGATTGATGACAACTCTCTCTTAAGAGATTGAGATGAGAGTCAGAGCTTGAAGACCTCACTGGGGAACAGTTCTTCAAACACGGGAGAAGACAGTTTAAACCTTTTTAAATAGTAACATCATTTCTAAACATTCCCAAATATTTCCGCAAGATAGCAACTCTGGGCAACAGAGGAGGTAATATTACGCATATGCTTCTCAAAAGTCAGTTTCTTGTTTAGAGGTACACCTAATGTAAATGAATCACGGACATTTAGTAGTATTAAGGAAAAATTTTTCAGGATCGACTACTGTCATGAGAGGTAAAGATATGCTCCTACATCTCAGACTTGTTTGACTTTGTTAATCTTCTTGTGCGTGTTGACTCCCAAACTTTTCCCAGCTCAAGTTCGTAGGCATCTTGATAAGCACTGTTTTCGTATTCAGATACTATAACAAAGTTCATTAGGGTAACCACTCCGCTCATGATGGCTTAACTGCCCTTTTACGGCAATGAGTTTAAAACAATCGATGAATGGCATCTAAATATATTGATGTGTTGGTAAAGTCTTCAATTTGCGTTAATTTCTCTAGATACGATCACCTATTCGTTCTGTAAATAGGTTATTATTTAGAACTTTTAATCTTTATAATTATTTAAAAGTTATAAAAGTTACACCTTGTCAGTGTACTACATTGTTTTAAAAAATTAAGAGAAGATTCAGATCTCGCTCTAAAGAAAATACGTTATTATAAATGTGCTTAGTGTAGTAGAGTACGATCATTAATAATTTTGTAATGGTTAGTAATATGGCAATAAAAATTCATTCCTAATCTTTTGACTGACTGTTTATTTCTTGAATTACAGAAAACTAAAGTAAAACTTCTTTATACAAGTCTGCCACATTTGTAACAAGGTTCCGGTGATTCTGAGATTCGTTCATATAGTGTCGTGATATCTTGGTGTATTTCTTGAGTACTCTTATGTCGCTACATATCCCGTATACCGGAATTTATTATGGACGCACCATTTATATCATAGAGGTTTAAAATCATCCAGTTTGTCCGGTAACCATTTTTTCGATGGCTTACACATTTGCCATGATACCTGATAAAGAAATCCCG
This sequence comes from Macrobrachium nipponense, assembly GCF_015104395.2. Taxonomy (NCBI): domain Eukaryota; kingdom Metazoa; phylum Arthropoda; class Malacostraca; order Decapoda; family Palaemonidae; genus Macrobrachium; species Macrobrachium nipponense. The sequence continues at coordinate 46,384,592 of NC_087204.1, forward strand.
TGCTAAATACTGTGATGTGAGTAGTATTTTCTTTAAAAAATGCCATCAAAATTGTTTCACTGGTTTTTTGAAATCGTTTATTGAGTTTCATAGACGTACTAGCCAAGAAGGCGATAATAAGAACATAAAGTAAATGTATAAACGACAGCTCTGCCTCATAGCTTGATTGACTTTCGTCTGCGTTTTCAAGAAAGTTTGTCATTCACAAGATATTCTAAAAATCATTCCTATTGCTGTATAACCTTTGAAAGTTGAAGAGTTTAAGGTTAAGGAAAATGTTTTTAGAAACGGGAAATTTTTAGGTATTTAAACACAGGCAAATATTACTGATTTATAGGATGGGTCTTTTGGGTAATTGTAATGTTGGTCTTAGTGACCTCTCTCTGTGTGGTTTTGGTAGGTATGAGAACTTGTGCTTGTATTAAGGCTTCTTTATGAGCTATTGCTTCTATTGCCGGCATTTGTATTATATCTTATCAGGGACTAACGCTTCTCTTTTAAGCTCTCGGTTCTTTCCGTTTTCAACTTGAGCTCGTTGGAATAAGAAACATAATTTGAAGAATGCCCCAGTAGCTTTCCGGTTGCCTTTGTATTGTTCTCTGTCAAGTGGCACTCCAGCAGTGTCTTCCTTCTGAATGAACGAGGTTTCCTTGTATTTATAAGTGCATTACAGCCTTGTGACCAACTTCAAGCAAGTCAGTTAAATTATTCAGCAAAGGTCTCTGGACTTAATATATAATAACGTTAGTGGTACTTGAAACGTATAACGTACGTTGATGCTGTCGAAAACCTCAAGTATTTTATTGAAAAACTAGTGTCAAATTACTTATATGAGAAATATAGCTGAAAATTGTGAATGAATTTTTGTTTGCAATTTGTTTATCGGGAATATGGATATTTTTCTTGTTTGATAGTAATGATCTTTATGTTTCAAGTTTGTTTTCCCTGCTTTGTTTTTTTCACAGGTGGTGTTTTATTATGTGATTGTTGAGGTATTGATGTAATTTGCTTGTTCCTAAGAATTTTTGTTTAGGGAATATTAATGAAACTTCACATATACGGTAAAGTTTGGAGCCTAGAGATTTTACCTGTTTGCTGTAAAGATAATTTCTCTGCTTCAGCAAAAGCTTCTAAGTATTCTTCATTGATTCCAATAACATTAGGGCTACCATACAAGGTTTTCCTAAAATGCAACATTTGATCACCCTTAAATACACCTGAGCACCCTTAAATGAAGTATATAAAGTTCAATCGAATTTTTGGTATTTATATTTTTTTCTCAGTATTTTATTACACTCATTGATATTTTATATTTTACATTAGGTTACCATATGTAAAATTGTTTTGGCACAAGTTTCCTCAGATTTGTTCAGGACATGAATCTCGACGCTATAATATAATTTTTGTAAATTTTTCCTAAAATTATTATTTTTGAAAGGATGTTTGGATTTTCTCTTTGGCTCCTCACACAGCTTTTAATGATACTGTTATAATCCATTTGGAATTCATTCTACTCTTCATAGCATTCTTGAACAAACGTTTGTAGTGGTCTGTCTTGCTTTTCTCAATTTTGAAGCTAGTTGCTAAGGTTATATGAAAGTTTCCCTTGATTCTGTTCTTATAAATACTTGCTCTCGCCAGTGAAGATTCAAGTACCAGCTTTGCAGTATCAACATGGATACATAACATTGCCCTCCACGTTAACTCAGCGCTTACAGCTTTGCTTTTTTTAGATTTTCCAAATGTTCCTTTTTATCTGTTTCTCATAGTAATACGTTCGCTTCGTTTTCTTTATTGATAATTTTGCATAAATTGAATTTTTTCTCTTGCCTTATTTAAGTTTTTTTTTTATGACCACAACTAATATACTTGTAAAAGCATTGCATGCTCTAATAATCTATAAAATGATCTATAAGTCGTCCTTAGATGTTTAATGTGATATCCTGTTACTCTTGCTTCGGTATCTTTGAGCAAACAATGTAATGAAAATTATTTTTTTTTCTTGAACTTTTGCATGTTAACATTAAAGTTAGATTTTCCCTGCAGTCGGTAAGGAATGATCCATAATTTCAAAGTTGCTTCGAGGTTTTTATCATTGCAAGAACAAGTCTTTGATTATTCGCGTATTAGCTCAAGAGGTTTTTGATAATGTTGTTCAACCTCATGTTGTAAAGGCGCTGAACAGAAATACAACCAGGTATATTAAACTGTGAAAGTTTTATACGATGCTAAATATTTTCCCATAAAGATTTCTAAAGATGAGAGAGAGAGAGAGAGAGAGAGAGAGAGAGAGAGAGAGAGAGAGAGAGAGAGAGAGAGAGAGAGAGAGAGAGAGAGAGAGAGAGAGAATGTTTCGTACCGGAGTGGGTCCTGGTTTCGCAAATACTCTTTTAAGATAATTGCATGAACGGTAGCCTCTGTTCTGAGGCAAGTCATCAGTACATATGATGTAGAAAAGAAGATAATTATTGTTAAAATACGAGCTATCTTAGTCTGAGGAATATAATGTGTGGTTCTTAACCTGTTCCTATGTATGCCTCCTTTATTGAAAATAGCAATTCAGAATTGTTAAAATGAGAATAAGACGAGGAGGAAAACTTAGTGTTTTTTTTTTTATATATATTGGGATTCAATGGATTTTTACCTTTGAAAGCTGCTGCAGAGACGCGAAGAAAGCATTGCGAATGGAAGAGTTGTAACATTCCAGTTGTCTTTTGTTCAGCATAATATCCGGTCATGATAATATCGGAACTTTATAACTGAGGTCAAATTATACCGTTGAGTTTTTAAAGACATGGTTCGTAGTTTAGTGAAGGTGAACAGATGCCTTTATGTTTAAATTAATTTCATTCTGGCAGTATCGAAGGAATTAGTATTGTTTATTTCTAAGAAATATGTATTGTGAAGTTAATTTTCCTAAAGTAAATATTATAAAAAAACCACGCTGTGGTTTCATTTGTTGAGAATTATCCATCCACATGCAATTATTCATTCTTGACTCATCCCGGACGTCCTGTTGCTATGGGAGTGAATTTACTCAAGCCAATTCCATTCCCTGGTAACAGAGGGATCCTGAGTCTTGATAACACATAATTTAAAAACGCATTATGTATATATATATATATATATATATATATATATATATATATATATATATATATATATCTATATTATATATATATATTTCTAAATACTTTTATAGCCTTCCCTTGCAAGAAGTATGTTTATTGCTTTTTTTTTATTTCGTGGTTAAATCCCGCCCTAATATTTTTCTTTTGCCGGCCTGAGCTATATAAGGGTGATAGGTTACCCCTCCAAATTAGCAGTTGCTCTAAAATATACTATTCAAGATTATATGTAAGTTTCTTTATAAAATTACTGAGGTTGTCATGGGCAGGACAAACAGCATTGTGGAAGAAGATAGGTTATATCAGTAATGAAAGGTATGGTGAATGGAGAAGGTATGTATAGTGGGTAGACCCTGAAGGTGAGAAAATTTAATCTCATGGTGTTTGCGTGGGCTGCATATTGAAAATTTTCATGATGGCTGAATTGGGATGGTATAATAAGGTGGTTCCGAAGGGTCTGTTGTAAGTGGCAGTAGGTAATGGCATCTTATTGACATCGGAGTGACAGCACAATTCGTCAATAGAGAGGAGATTTCTTTCTTTGCACATAACCAAATTCCATTACTCCAGTTTCAGACATATTCCGGCTGTTCTTCTTACATGACAATACTCTGTAACCTTCACTTATTCATAATGACCATATTCTTGTTAGGCACACCAAAATAACCATATGCGGAATGGAATGGCTGCATGTGATTAAAAAGGAAAAAAAGATAAAAGGAAAAGAAGAGGAAATGTACCCGCGCCTCTCTCTCTCTCTCTCGTAATCTCTCGCTCTCTCGCTCTCTCTCTCTCCCTCTCTCTCTCTCTCTCTCTCTCTCTCTCTTTGTATATATATATATATATATATATATATATATATATATATATATGAATAACTTGATCACGAAGTATATAAAACGTGAGTGCTATGTATAAGTAAAGGTGATGCCACGGAGGAAAATGGAAAGACGAGAAAGTTAAGATCTTTCGGTCTACACGACTTTACTTAGGCACAACTGATCACAACAGCAAAAAACATAGTATTAGTAGGCTTATTATCGGTCGTGTAGACCGAAAGATTTTGGCTTTCTCGCCTTTCCATTTTCCTCTGTGGAATTACCTTTATATATATATATATATATATATATATATATATATATATATGTATGTATATGTATGTATATATATATATACATATATATGAATATGTGTATATATATATATATATATATATATATATATATATATATATATATATATATATATATATGTATGTTGTATATATGTATGTATGTATGTATTGTTCAGGATTTAAGCCAGAACCAAGCAAAATAACTCCTTTTAGAAAGGAAATTCAGACATGCTTCAGTCGGCCATCTTCACTGAGCCTCCTTTCTTTGAATGCCTCATGAATCATCTTATTCTGCCCCTATTGGCTGCCCCCGAATTAATCTCCACGGGTAACCTGCGTAGGGTGGAGTCTATCCTGGACAAGAGGAAAATGCCTTGACAAAGGCCCTTTGGAACCGAGATTATAAAACCAGGAGGCGCGATCACTAATCTTCTCTGTCTTTTGCTCCCCCTTTCCTTTGGGGGACCCCCCGTGCTCCTAAATTGCCCATAGTGATAGAAGATTGCTTAGCAATTCGGAAGAAGCCAGCCTACAGATGCCCAGACGCAAATATATTGTCTAGTTGTGAAAGGAAATTTGGAATCCCTTGGAAGTGGCGCCAGCAGTATTCAGCAACCCATTGTTTGCAAACCTTATTTCTGTAACTGGATCATATCCCAGCTACGAGTCCTGGTTAATCTGCAATCAACCACCTTCCATTGATTTCTGGACCTATTCGAGCCCTTGTCACCCTTAAGGTGCAAATTACTACTCACGTATTTTGGATGTAAATATAGTTCAGTTAAACTGATATATTTCTGATATTTTTGACGAATAATTACTTTATTGTTATTAGGGTAGAAGGGACCTTTTAATCTTGATAGGCAACCTTTCTAAGAGATAGTTACTCTGATTACAAACCTTGTTCTCCAACCTTGAACTGTGCCATAGCCATTTTTACAATGACCTTTAATGTTCTTGGGTTTGAGTTCCCTTAATTTTATTTTTTTAATGCAGGACAGGCTGATGAGAGAGCAAGAGAAAGCAACGGTTGCTTGATGTATTACAAAGACAGTGTCTTCGTCTTTACATAATATATTTTCCTTCTGAGGGTTTCATAATTTCTACACCCACCCCAACAGTCCTCCCACAGTTGTTGTGGCAAACCTGGTTGATTTCTTATTTGCCTTACAAGGTGTGCCAGCCCTGTCTTGTCGACCAGTTACTTTCAGCACTTTTTTCAATAACATATGGTGATGTTTACATATACTTCAATATTTTAAAAAATGTAAATACTGTTGTTGATGGTACTGTTTTTTTATTGTTCTGTTGATTTCTACAATGTTACTGTTATTGAGTATTGATTTTCCTACAGATTTTATGCCGTTAATTCTAATTCGTTTGGGAGACATTGAGCTGAGTCCTAGGCCTGACACTAATTGCTCATTTATTCGAGGATTAAGGTTAAATTCTCTTGATCTCCAGTTATATCCACAACTACAATTTGAGCTTTTATTCCCAAGATTTGATGGCCCAAATTTTGCTTATCATCACGACATCCCACACGAGCAGGGTATGTCTGTAAACACTAAATCAGGATGACCTATTTATAGTCAAGAAGATTGAGTGTGGTTGCCATAAAGTTCTTTGTGTCAAAATTACCAGTAAGTTCTATAATGATTACGTATTTATTTACCACAATCCAAATAATGACGATCCTATACATGACTGTCTCATGGAAAGGATTACTAAGGCTCGGTCACAGGATTCAAAAGCTCCATTCGTTATTTGTGGAGAACAAAGCACAGCAAGGATAATCCAAATTTCACAGATCAACATGGCCAATCTGCTCTTGAGTTTAGTGTATCGTCTGATTTGTCAGGCTAACTGAGGAACCCACACACATTTCTGGTAATAGATTAGACGTCATGCTCACTAATGTTCCAGTCATTATCAAGTCCAAGGTCTTTCAAAATATAGGGACTTGTGATCATTCCATCAATGAAATGGACATATTTCTCCATCAGTATATTCCTAATGCCACCGTTCGAAAAAAGGTCAGGCTGAAATCTACTACAGAGCCAATTAGGATCACATTATTGAAGCTTGTTAGGCATTTATATTTTAGATGCTATATTAGATCCTGATCCCAAGAAGAAGTTAATGAAAGGCTGATGGCTATTTTGATAAGGTATGTCCCTAACAAAGTCATCAACTTCAGGACAAATGACCAACCATTGTTTGATGATAAATGTACAAGAGCGTACCATGACAAACAGATCAAGTTCGACACATGGAGACAAAATCGTTCACATGAAAATTATATTATTTTTTATTGAGTCTTGACGTGGTGCGAGTAGAATTTATCATACAGCCGAGAGAAATTACAATGATTCCTTGAAGGACCACCTTAACCTTATCTGTGGTGAACCAAATTGTCATCATCTATCTTTGGGTCAGGCTAGCCTTAAATGCCTCCACTACTAACGGATGGTGTTAGATTGGTTACTGCCCCTAAAGAAAAGGTTGAATTGTTTCATCAAGCTTTTGAAGCTAAGCAATCAGCTGAGGATGTCCCTCCCCCTGATACTTGTCATCCTTAACTTACTCTTCGAAATTTTTATTCTCTCTAGGGATATTAAAAAAATTCTGGATAATCTTGATAGCTGGAGTGGTGAAGATCCTGATGGTTTATTCCATTTGTTTAAAAAAAAAAAGTTTCTAGTGAGTTGTCTCCCAAGATTAGTATAGTCTATTGATTTTACATCGATGTAGTATCTTGCAGATAAGTGCAAGCTTAGTAATGTAGTGCATGTTCCAAAGAGCGGCATATCTGCAAACTTCAGTAAGTAGAGGCCAATTTCTATTCTTCCTGTGCTTTCCACAGTTGCTGAAAAACTTAAGCCACTATACGAATACTATGTAGAATCTCAAGGATTGTTAGCTGATAGTGTTTGCATCGAGGAAAGAGTTAGGTACCTGCGATGCTCTTTAAGACTACACATTCCATTTGCAAGAAAATCTTGTTAAGGGTTTTGAATGCAGAGTAATTCAAATAGATTTTAGAGCTGCTTTCGATTTAATGAATAACAAGTAACTTTTATATTTATAAACCTCAGAATCTTGGAGTGGGTGGATATGTTTCCTTACGGGTAGGCAGCACAAAGTTGCCGTTGATGAGCTCTTCAGTGAACTAAGACCTATTGTCTTGAGTTCTACAGGGTAGTGTTCTTGGTCCACTATTATTTTTGGTCTATACAAGCAATATGGTTATTGGCATGGAAAACAAGATTCTTCAGTATGCCGATGCTGCAACATTTGTGAGGGTAGTAAAGTCTCCACTTATGAGAAATAAAGCTGCCCTCAGCCTCAATCAGGGCATGGAGCAGATTAGTGAATGATGTAGTATGATGGGGTATGAAGCTGAACTCCAGTAAAACGAAAGTATCATTGATTAGTAGATCTTATACAAAAGAGTTTGAAGCTTTAACTATTCTAGGTGTAATTTTTGACCAGCATTTTACTTTTGAGAAACATCTAATGAAATTTTCAGCAAATGCTGCGCAAAAGTTATAACAATGATACAGTCAATGAAACCTGTTTTAGGTCATTTGCCCTTCATTTACTAAAAGACTGAACTCCAGTGTGGATCCCCGCTTCTGCTAGAGATTAATCTCTTTTTGATAGTGTTCGTGGTGCTACGTTTCTGTTTCCTAATATTAGTAGTTAAGATTTAGACCATCGACGGGTGGTCTCTTGTTAGTCATTTTTTCATAGGCTGCAGTTCAACAGAGATCTGTAATATTCACAACTAATCCCTGATTCCCTTTTCCTGCCGAGAGCAACAAGATTCACTGAACAGCAGCACCAATATGCAGTAAATGTGCCTCTCTGTTGAATTTCTCAGTTCCATAGGTCCTTTATTCCTCACATTGTTGGACTGTAGAAGTTTCCTTAAAGATGCCGTGCAACTGGAACTTCAAAAGCTTAAGTGAAGATGCAATGCATTTCTACCCTACTACTATTCTCCTTGCATTTTAATCATTTGTTTTCTTTTTCTTTTTCTTTTTAATAAGTGTGATCTGTTCTGAATTTCTCTTTACCTTCCCTTACTTCCTAATGAACGCCATATTTTATGGAAGCTTGATTTTCAAGCCAATGGCCCTTGCAGGCTTGCTCCTTATCTGAATAACAATAATAATGATATTGGCCATCAACTACGTATTAAAAAGACGTCTATACCAATGGCGTGTTATGCAGAGATCATTTATGAAATTCTGCTAATTTTGACTTTCCTGAGAGTCATCTTTCACACCTCTACCAATCTCCAACCTCTCGCTGAATAGTACTCTACCAAACAGGCATGAGAGAGAGAGAGAGAGAGAGAGAGAGAGAGAGAGAGAGAGAGAGAGAGAGAGAGAGAGAGAGAAAAAAAGAGTTCGATATTTTTTAATTAGATATTGCACTCTTTTACAATCTGATTTCATGTATGCTGTGTGTGCTTTCCAGTTCGAGTGAGTATTAAATACCAATCCTAAAATTTTGCTGTTTAACCAATTGGGATACTATAGTTTCTGATATTTAAATCTATTTTTTCCAATTTTTTTCACCATTTATTTTATATAAAGCATGATTGCTTGAGTTATACCTACGCAAAATTTAAAACCTACAATATACAGGTTACGTTTAATTCCAGCATATTCTATGTAAGTACGGGCCAACTCGTTCGGAATCCTCCCGACAAACGAGGGAAGGGGCGTGCCGACAAACGAGGGAAGGGGCGTGCAGACAAACGAGAGAAGGGGCGTGGCTGGCGAATGCCGCAGGTGACAAAAACTAGCAACCACACACAGGGCATCGAAGGATTAAAGAAGCCGTGATCCAAATCTCCTTACAAAAAAACTGTAGAAGTGACCATAGATTCAGGGCCAAAGCGTCAGGCTGTGAGGAGGAACTCGAACTCACTCTGTCACGTATCACCAACCTTACGATCAAGCCTTCCACTCGAGTCAACACAGCTCATAGGAGAGAAAAACTACGATCATTAATAAGGCGCTTCAGTAGTTCACTAAAACCAGGGGAGAAGGTGGTAAACAAAACGCATAAGAAATACAAAGCAAAACTGCAAAGTCATATGACACCCTTACAAAGTTCATTAAACTAAGAAAGAGCTTAAATATACGAGAAACTATACTAGCTTATTAATAAACTTAAACTAAAACAAGATCAAAAGGTAGGACACAACTATTAACAAATTATAATGAAATTACTTTAATCTAATCATTATTAATGAGAGACTAGGTCTGTCTTAGTTCAAGTAAACTGTATCTGAATTCAGATGTAACATATATATTTAAGGATGGTAGTAAATTACTATTCTTAATGACAGCATGGATGATGTGATGTCAAACAGAAACTGTTCCTAACCTAGGGTCAAATCTTGGTGTGGAAACGAATGATTTTTTACTTTGTTGCTAAATTAAGACTCAAGGTTGTCAGTGGAACACTTACTTAAAAGTAAAAGTTATTTAGTCATTTCAAGGAATGGGGTCATATAGTTGCAGACACACCATGGACTACGGATAAAGCGGGACAAAAGCTTATGTCAATTGAAATGTTTTTGTCAAAATATGTTTAAGATAGCTGTGATGATGGGAAGACTACCCTCAAAAGCTCTTGAAAAGATGAATCATACTTGGGGCTTAGAAGACAATGTCATTGAAATTGAAGCTTAAATGAGGAAGATTTTTGGTAGAAATCCCAAGGGAATGATCTATATAGACCGCTAGTTACTGTAGGACAAGAAAGAGGAAAATAGTTATCAAACTTTCCAGAATAAAAGATTTAGGACACTAGTTAGAAATCAGAATAGGAACCCAAGGAACACATCTCAAGGAAGATCTTCAATAATTACATGTTAGCACTGCCAAATGAAAGGGCGTTACTTAAGTGAATTCAGTGGAGAAGCTTATTGTCCTTATCATAAGAGAACTGGACATAGCGCAAGAGGTTGTAAGAATAGATCTAGGCATAGATCACAGTCACATGGAAGAGGTAGAAATAGAAGTCAGTCTCCATAGATTAGGAAGAATAAAAATTAAAACTATAATAGGATTCAGAGCAATGACCAAACTGCAAATCTGGTACACCAGTCAGAACATGAATTATCAGATGATTAAACAGTAAATTTTTACACAGCTGGAACCATGGACATTCCTATATAGTGAAACAAGGGACGAGAGGGCCCACTCTAAACCAAACCAAGAGCAAGAGGTGCATATAGCTATAGACCAGTATTCCCTACCCATTTTGGTTTAGAAAAGACTATTGCCTTATTTTTTGACACAGAAAAGGTATATCGAGCATACTTCTCTCATTTAAATTTGAACCCAGAAGTAGACTGTGAAATCACAGATGTTCAAGGAAACAGAATCGAATTAATAGGACAGTTTGATTCACCATTCAAGTTAGGAAGCGTATCACTTAGGAAAGGGAATATACTTTGCATTTGCACACCTACTAATTGGTTATCCAACTATGGTTAAGCAAGGAATTACAATTGAAGTGGCTAGAGAACACGAGATATAAAATACCATTATATAAAATGATTACGAAAAAGAGAACTCAGGAAAAGTCCTCACTGAAAGGGATCCTAAGAAAGGATAAAGTAGAAGAACACCAAGTGTGTAACACGAATGCTCAACAGATCAGTGATACTTAAAATCCAACCAGGAAATTTTCCTTAGATTATACTGACTTATTAGGCAAGGACGTGCATTGCTTTGACGATTTGGTAATAGCAACAGATACAATTGAAGAACATATCAAACTAGTAAGAAAAGTCGTAAGGAGACTAAGGAAGGCAAACCTCAAACTAAAGTTTAAAAAGTGTAACTTCCTTAAAAGGAAAATAGACGACCTGGGACACACATTAACTAAAAAGTGTGTTGAGGTAATTGACTTGAAGATTAAAGCAATCAAAGTGTATCCCACACCTAATTGTGAGAAGGATGTGAAATCATTCCTAGGTTTAGCAGGATTTTACAGAAATTTCATAAAGTATTTCGCTACTGTAGCAATAAACATTATACAATATACTGATCTGGATATGTGAAGAATTTGATTCTTTTAAGACATTTCAAGGTGTAACTCATAAAAGAATAGTACCTAAGAGTCTAAGAAGTAAGGTTATTGAACTAATGCATGATGATGACATGAGACCACACCCAGGAAGAGACGAAACAGTTAGATCAGTAAGAGGATCCTTCCATGGGAAAGGTATTTACAGGGATGTTAGTAATTATGCAAAAGGTTGCTGTACTTGTAATAGGTACATTGGGAAGAACCGATAAGGCATTACCTATAGGGAAGTATCCAATCACACAAACTTCATTTGAAAGAGTAGCAATAGACCGTAGCACTAACTTACATACAAGTAAAGAAAATAAGAATATACTAGTATGTATAGATGCACTTACTAGATATAAAGAGGTAATATCAATAACTGGCAAAGGAGCCAAGGCATGTGCGGTAGCCCTTTTTAACAATATCTTTTGTAGATACTCTGCTCCACAGTTTATCATCTCCGACAATGGTACAAAATTTAACAATTCGGTAGGTACAAGAATTCTGTAATTCTTTAAAGGTAGAGAAGGTAACTATACAACCCTCGCCCAGCTAGTAATGGTCTAGTTACACAGTGGTTCCCAAACTTTTTTCTGTCATTTCCCCCTGCACCCAGTTCAACCATCCAGATTTCCCCCTTCATGTGTATGAGGGAAACAGTAGTTAAAACACACTGCGACTATTTAGTAATTTATTTTTCAAATGTACAAATATACTGATAAATATAGTTACAGAGTAAAGTGGATAGAGAGCGGTTAGTAACAACTCTCTCTCTCTCTCTCTCTCTCTCTCTCTCTCTCTCTCTCTCTCTCTCTCTCTCTCTCTCTCTCTCTCTCTCTCTCTCTCTCTCTCTCTCTCTCAGAATGAGAAAATCCATCTGATTTTTTTTTAGTTCGTAGGTAGTGTAATTATTTCCCCCCTGGTAGCTTCAAATTTCCCTCAGTTTGGGAACCACTGATCTAGTAGAAAGGAATAACAGGAAAGTTCTGGATGCATTAAGGCATACCATTGGGCAAGAACCTGAATGGGATATCAACTTACTTCTAGTACAGTTGTCATTAAATGCTAGGAATCATTCCAGTACGCAAGCTACACCCATAAAAGCTTTGATGGGATATGAACCAAAACTACCGTATGAATGGCTAAATCAGCCAATACAGCCTAATTACTCTGATGATATAATGAAGATAAGAATTGGAAATTTCAAAGTGATTCATAAACAATTACACAAGAACCTAGAAGAAGCCCAGATCATGATAGACAAACATCAAGAAGGATTAAAACCAGCAGATTACAAGATAGGAGATGAAGTCTACATCAAGAAGGAAGTAAGAGGTGGTATTAATTATAAGTTAGTTACTAAATTCACAGGACCATACAAAGTCATAGACATACAAGGAACCAAGGTGAAAGTGAAGAAAATAAATAACTAAATACCTTCCACATACGCTGCATCATTAAGAGAAGAGGGATTTTGGATAAATAAAGACAAAGTCAAGGGAACTAAGGAAGTCGATGAACCAGAAATGGCTGAAGAGTCAGAAGAAGAATTTTCACAAGAAGGAACCATATATAACCTAAGAAACAGGAAAGTCACATTTCAGTAATTTTGATAAGAAAAAAAAAAACCATTAATCATCCTATTATTTCCTATAATTGATTTTTTTATTGCGAAGATTACCTTCATCGGTTGATTTAGGAATAACTTCTGTATTGTTGCAATCTTACTTCGATTAGATTTAGGGATGAGGGAATTTAAGTAAAAGCGATATAATTATTTCAGAAAGTTTACCGGTTCGAAATTAATCTTCTAACCAAGCATTACTAATGTGACTTAAGGAAAATCTCTAAATGAAGGAGTACAGGAAGGGGTTAGGATAAATATCAAGTTTGTTTGAGTGATCAGTGATTGGCAATAACCCAAACTTGGGGAGGTAACTAACAAACGTGTTCGTTTGAGTATTTAGTTAATAAGAACCCACTAGCTAATGCTACAGTAAATATAGAGTGATTAACCAAGTACTAATCTCTTACCGTTTCTTTAGATGAGTTGCCAGTATTACCTTAGTATTGGACCACGAATATACAGAATTGTTATAGAAAGATTATTGATAAACGCCTTAAATGTTTTCCAAAGGAGTGTTAACATAACACACTTGTTAACACATAAAATTACACAAGGCTATTCAGGACATCTCAAGAAGTACAAGAATTAGAAGTCATCCATCATGTCCACATCCTACTTCGCAGCATTCCCAAGGAAACGTGACTTTTGTCGTCGCTAGAAGAAATGAAGAATATAATAAATCGTATTTCCATTACCACAAATAGTAAAACGATATCCAACTAAATAGTATAGGTCAGAGGACTAAGTAAACCTTATGTAAACCAGGAAAGCAATTTTTTTCTTGCTTTTACTGGCATATTTACATACGTGACTCAACTTGTTTAAGGATTCGTTTGTGTTTGTGTTCAATCTAACGTTTAGAGTTATATTGTGATTGTCATTTACAATATTGTACAATCTTCATATAACCATGTGTTGGGAGTCCTCGTAGATATGATATTTCGCCTTAGCTTATCTAGGAGCTGTCAGGAGTCACCTAGGGTAGTTGGCCGAGACTATACAGAAGCGATCGATAATCGAATAGATTAAATGTCTTAATATACGAACAAGGACATACAGAAGAATAAGTTATATTGATCGAAAGACACGAGAGGCGTTAGCAAAGTCAACAACATGTGAGATCAATTACCGTATTGTGCATAGCGTATTGAACCCAGAGCAAAGTGCAGAGGTTAATAGATGTAGTGTTCAGTATACGGCTAATGGAATTCTCGACCTCACACGGTGACCTCTTAAAAGATGTTAGGAGTGATCATAACAGCTGTTGAACGAAGCGCATTGAAAAGCAGAGCGTCAATCAAAATGGAAAAGTGAACTCTTTTACACGAAAAGTGAGAGACTTATATTGTAAACAGGCCCCTTATCAAGTGGCCATATATACTGATCGTACGAAGAAACAACAGCAGAAGATACGACATTCTAGAAGTCTTGAGAGTGTGACGGTTTGACTGCCGGCCTCCATAGTGATTTGTGGACTTGTAAATTTCTTCACGAGTGCCCAGTGACTTTAAAAACGAAGATAAGTCCAAGTGTCGACTTATAAAAGTTACAAGTGTTAGCATAGACTCGTTTCAATAACCGGAAATACATAAGTCTTAAGTGCCCTTTGACGATAGACTCGGTTCAATTACCCAAAATAATAAGGTGGAAGAAATAGGCTCGGTTAAATTACCCAAAGTAATAAGGCGGAACTTTATAAACATATGAGAAAATAATAAATGTATTTAGGGAGAGCAAAGTTTATTTATCACCTGCAATTGAAATAGACATTGTTGATGATAGCTAACATGTAAGTACTATAAGCGAGTGCAAGCGCGAAGGTTCCTGAGAAGTGAAAACCAGCGCTACCTAACGCTACCAATGAACAAATTTTAACAATAGTTCAACTTCCCCACAATGTGTATGTGTGTGTACCTATTATTCTTTATATATATATATATCTATATATATATATATATATATATATATATATAATATATATATAATATATATATATATATATATATATATTATATATATATATATATATATATATTGGTAATCATACATATATATATATATATATATATTGTAATACGAAGATGTTATGCCTTACTTTAGTACCTTACTTTAATATTATATATTCTTTAACACAAAGGTATTAATAATTGCTTTGGAGGAGAAGGGGAAGAGTATAGTATGTAGACGGTATATTAGTTTTTTTGTGATGGATGTATAATGTATGAAATAGTATTATATTTGGTCCATAAGTCATCCTTTATATGCTTCTAACTATATACCTTTACCGTAGAATCTAGAAAGCTGGTCTTTTCTGCACCTCCGTGATCAAAGATTCACTGGCAATTATCTATCTGCATGTCATTGTGACACTATTGGTATGTCCCCTCTGCCGGTCAGTCCTCTACTGCAGCCCAAAGTATCTCGAGGCTGCCAATCGTACTTTTCAGAAAACCCCCGATTCAGATGGAAAAAAACTCAGATTCCTATGCACATAAACCCAGCGCCATATGTACAGTACATATACATATATATATATATATATATATATATATATATATATATATATATATATATATATATCAAAAGGTGCGAACATGTAGACATCAGAGGGTTACCGAAACTCAGTAGATCATAATAAACTCCTTAACTGATCTACTGAGTTTCGGTAACCCTCTGATGTCTATATAATATATATATATAATATATATATATATATATATATATATATAATATATATATATATATATATATATATACACACATACATACATACACACATTTGGTAGTAGTGCTAAATAGTTACATTAGACATACCTTGGATATAAATAATCAGAACCTTAGGCTTCCAGTAACTAAGGTGATGGATGGAAAAGGCTTACCTTTGTGTTTCTAGATCCGGATCACCCTCAAATTCAAAAACTTCTTTTAGGGTCACTTTATTTGAATCTTGCTGATCTTTCCGACGTTTTTGATACCTTTTATGGCAAACGCCATCCATTACATCTTTGCGAGTTCTGATGTAGATTCCCAAGTATCACTACTTAGACCAACTCTGGTTATTGCCTGTTTAGCAAGCAGCTTGTCTCATCCTGAATAGGACTTGAAAGTGTTTGTATTTTTTTATTTGACTAAATTAACTTGAGAGAAAACTCGTTCTACTGAGGCAGAAGAATGTGGTAGTATTGTTAAATTTGTCATACAGCAGGAAAGCTTTTCAAATTTGGAATATCAAAGCCATCTCTTATGTTTCTTAATTTGTACCAGAATTCTGGAATTGAATTATAAATTTGAGTTATATCTTTTGAATTTCGGAATGATCTCCATTCGTCGTCTAAGTCATTCGATTCTTTTTCAGGGATAATTGATGAAAAACTAATCGCTAATTTGACAAGAGATGTTGGTGACTTTACAGTATCAAGAGCCAAAGCTGGATCCAAGATGCTTAAATTAGCAATAACACCATCTTCATGAAGGGGGGATGTTTGCTTAATTTGTTCTGATAATTCAACAAGAAAATTTAGACAAGCTTTTTTGAAAGATTTCTCTACTTGAACACCAAGTGGCTCTTTTCTTAATAAAGCCATTGCTCTGCCACCTAAGTACAAATCATCAAGATTTGTCTCTGCAACATCTTTACTGATGTTATGTACTTGCGGATCTTAAATGTATATTTTAAAAAAATATCTTACTTCAGTGTAATTTTACAAAAGAAAAAAAAATCCGAATAAAAAAACCCAGAAACCCAGACGAGAGACAAAAAACCCAAATCGGAGTTTAAAAACCCAGGAGTGGTTTGACCACAAAATCGTTCGTGTGCGTGCTCTGATATGAAATAGCGTTTTTTATCCTCGGCGACTAGTAGTGAGCGACTGGTGAGGCCAAGAAAATAGACCCAGTAGCCACTTCCTAGCGGCTCTTTTAGTCGCGTCGACTGCTTATGGCTCGTCTGCAGCCTTCCGTTTAATCACATGAGTTCAATATATTTTTTAGTGGTTGGCCGATAGTCCGGTAACCACTTTTCAATAAAAGTGTCCCGTGTGCGGGCGGCCTAAGACTTCATGATATTTCACTGCAAGTCTTTTCTTTAACTTCTGGCTGTTTATGTGATTTATAATTATAGTGCGAATTGATTTTCAGTTGAACGATGGCTATTCAGGGAACCAGTGGACGTTCTGTTATATGATTTGTTGTCAAAAAAGTTCGATTTATTTTGACGGTTTGATTTTTTTTTTTTTTTTTATTTTTTTTTTATGAAGACGTACTCTTTGGTTTATATAGTGTTCCCCGTATAATGAAATGGTATGTATATATCTACATATGTTGTATGTTACAATAACAATAGTGTATGAGTAGCGATTAGAATAAACATCCGTTAACCAGTGCTATGAACTTTGTCCTCGTACATTTGCTCAAGCGTTTATAATTGTCATCCCACAGCAAGGACGCATTAAAACAGAAATAAAAAAATTATTTTTGCGATGTGTGTCAACTCATGATTCGTGGGTTATACGCACACGCAAGCACACGTACCCTAGAGGCAGTAAAAAAAAAAACCGGATTTAAGTAGTTCATTGAAATTGGAAGTAAACAAATGAGTGGCACATCTATATATATATATGTGTGTGTGTGTGTGTGTGCGCGCGCGCGCGCTAAATTTCTACATGTCATGAGAGTGCTTTTCGAGATGTCTGAAAACTTGACATTCTACAGCCTTCCTTCTTTAGAGATTTGCAAGGTTAACCTATGGTATTGCTACTAAACATATGGATTTTAAAAGGAACTTTACATTCTTTTAGGTTGTAAAACTGTCATCAGTAAATTTCACTGCACGAGGGATAAAAACTTTTACGATAATCTACATAAAAATGTAAGCTCTCAAAAATCTATATAAAAATGTATAGTTTAAACAAAAGTCGACTTTGCGTAGGGTAAGGAACTGGTCTTTCGCATGTAACCTTGTATGTTAGTGAGATGTTAATTCTTACGCATAAGATGAACGCAAGTCATGGTATTTGCTTTTTTATTTTTTTACAGAATCCTGGCTTGACGTCAATGATAGATGGCGCTAGTGCGTGTTTTAATAGCCGAATGAAGACTATTGTGTCCACTGACGCAAAGGAAATAAAAATTAAAAGGTGTAACAATCTTGAAAGAAACAAAGTACTCTAGGTACACTTGTTGACCCTCAAATGAAGACTGAAGCCTCTGAGCCAGAATAGTGGTTTCTTGGCCACTCAACTGAGCCTCTGACGAGAGTTTTTAACGCTCTCTCTCTCTCTCTCTCTCTCTCTCTCTCTCTCTCTCTCTCTCTCTCTCTCTCTCTCTCTATATATATATTTATATTATATATATAGATATATATATATATATATATATATATATATATATATATATATTTGTGTTATGAGAGCTGCAAGTTACCATTGCTGTGGCTGTTGTTTTTCGAAGTCATTTGTGCTTGGAAGTTCAACGTTGACATCTTTGACCCTCAGTGCTTGCTGCAATGTTTGCAGTTACCTTAAGCGAACAGTTTGTTTCAGCCAGACAAATAATTAAAGTTTGTTGAGTCCATAGAAACGTTTTATAAAATTTGCTTCGGTTATCTGTATTATTTCGATTGTCTTCAGTTTGTTTGATAGTCGACGGTGTTTAAGAGTTTTTTCTTCACGTGAATAGGAATGGTAGTCAACAATATTGTATGAAGTCGTTTTTACTTTTATTGATAGTAAGCATTTTAAACGTAAAAGGGCGCGCGAAAGACAAATCTATAAATGAAAAGTGAAATATGAATGGTTTATAGATAGCGTTAAAGAAAAAATTCCGAAGGCAGCATTAACGTAACGCCATGACTGTCTTTGGTATATCCGAAATTAGTATGCAAGCAAGTTTGCGTTGATGCTGGCAGAGCTCCAAGATAAATGCAGTCGGGCTATGATTGCTGTGGTCAAAACCACTTCCAATACTTTTTCTTCTTATGTACGCCTTACTCAGTCGCGCTCACAGACAAGCTTGTGATCTTTTTACTTTTCTTACGTTTCACCCCGTGTAACCACACGCAAACAAGGCCCTGCTTCCTTTAGATTTATATGCATGAATGGACAGTGTAATTAAATTTCTGTAATTGAAAGACATATGTATTATATACATATGTATAATATATATTATATAATTTTATATATATATATATAAAACATATATTAATATACATATAGCTTGAAAGTAAGAATGACGATTCATCTAAATGAGTATTATGTTATAAAGGGATTTATGTAATGGTCTTTATCTTTTTCTTTGTGTTGTTATGTTTTAATTTCTTTTTTTAGGGTGAAGGTAGGCATTTATTACTCGGTTGGTCCGAGGTTTACGCAATATGAGGCCATTTTGTAATTTTCCCTTTCTTGCCCATCGTTTTTATTAATGTATTTTAAAGGATTTTTTTATCTTTTGTTTAATTGTAAGGTTTATGACATTGAGTCACATTCACTTGAACTCATTTCGTGCATTTTTCTGCAATTTAAAAGAAGTGATAAAATTATTGCTAAAATGTGAACGTCGCTTTCAGGTGAATTTCGTACTCATGATTTTATATCAGTGCCGATATCCTGTCTTGCTGATTAAGGATTTTCATTCATTTAAATATTTTTGTATTATCATATTAGACTTCTTTTCTTTTGCGGGTTCTTATTAACCTTCTCCCTGTCACTTAGATAAGCTGCTCCATGTAAATATTTTTTTTTTATATAGATGATAGAGCATTGTTTACGGCTACGCAAATAGTCTTCAAACTGAAGGTTAGATGATGCGAAAATTAAATGACTAATATTTTATTTCACATCTGAATTTTTAACAATTCAATTATGAAAATATGTACTTATTTTATGTCCGTAAACCCTGCAGTCTAATTACGTTTTGTTTGTATTTGTCTAAAAAGAATGAAAATATTTAGAACATTATGCCTTGAATCGCTAACTTCAGAAATTTTTTCCCGAATACTCTTCATTTCATACCCTCTCAAAATTTACCATTCATGAGCTGAATAATACTACTGATTATGATGTACGAACCTTTGCCATATAAGAAATACAATCTGTCTGCTTCAACTTCTGTTTTCGGAGATTTCAACTCGACATACTCATGGATAAACTGTGTTGGCATCTTATTTTCTTGTTCAGAAAAAAAGGAGTGACATTTGAGATTACATCGGGCTTGACATAGCAGTATAAAGACGGGGAGGGGCTCGGTTGAGGTAGGCGTGGCTTATTCGCAACCTCTCAGTAACGTTACTAGCATCTTCACCTGATGCCAGTGGTGTGCGAGTCTTGGTCTAGTGAGCCCAGAAGGAATTCCCTTGTGCTAGTACAATGAAGCCACCTGTTAAAAAGTGGCATATTTCTGATTGTGGTATATCCATTTTTATATGTGTCCTTTCACTTTGTGGAGCCTTGGGGAAACCGGCGAGATCTGAGTGTTCCTTATCTTGTTATGTACAGGTAATGTGAACAGTCTTCATTACTGTTACGACCAAAGATTGCATTACCTCATTACTTACTTTTGTCGCTTCTTTTTATTTAAATCTGGCCCTGTTATGTTTGGATTTCAGGTGGCAATTTCTTTTGAGTGTATAATATTTTATGACGCAAATAATTCATTCAGATCTTCTGATTAATTTATTTGAAAAAGTTTCGAATTCTTGCTTTGTATGATCCATACAAGAGAGATTACACACTTTCTGAGCGTTGATTGTTGTTTTTTCTTGTGATTCAAAAGTATTGCTATTTATTATATATATATATTATATATATATGTGTGTGTGTGTGTGTGTGTGTATATATATATATATATATATATATATATATATATATATATATATATATATATATATATATATATATATATGTATGTATATAATATTACTTTTAAAGCATTGTTTTGGTGTTTATTAAGGCTACAAGGTTTTCTGTATTTTTAGTTCCAGTGTTTAAAAAAAGATTAATTTGAAAGTTCACGTAAAATTTTTGAATTTCATGTCGGCAAAAAAGCAACGAAAGGCTACGATTAGATATATGTATATATATATATATATATTATATATATATATATATATATATATATATATATAATATATGTATATATATATATATATATATATATATATATATATATAATATATATATATATATTCATATATTATATATATGTATAATATATATATATTTATATATATATATGTATAATATATATATATATATATATATAATATATATACATATATATCATAGATATAATGTTAATTCTGGAGCGCCGTTAATTGCGCCAATTTTTAACACGAATATAAATAAACTAAGTGGTCACATGCCCTCTGGATAGCAAGGTTTCAGATCAGTTAAGTTGAACAGCTTAGGATGCGAGACTAATAAATACCAGCAGCAAAACTTTTTCTACAATGCTGGTCTGAGTCGAAAATGTTCAGCGATATTGAGTCTGGGTAGCACGTGGATGTGTGACCACTAGTAAAAGGTAGGACACGATGACAAATGAAATCTGACGCCTTATGGGCTCTGGAGGAGGGTGGGTGCAGGTAGGCTGACGTATTTACAAAGATTCATGTCCAGTAACTTGAACCTACCTGCGGTAGACTAGCGTGAGTTGCGTTGGTTCACAGTAAGGTTCGCAATGCCCAGGAGGAGAAATGTACTGTTTAATATGTATATAATTATATATAGATATATATAATATATAATATATATAATTTTATTATATATATATTATATTATATATTATAATATATATTAATATATATAATAATATATATTATATGTACATATAATTATATATATATATATAATTATTATATATATAATATATATATATAATATATATACATATATATATACACACACACACACATATATATATATATGTATATATATATATATATATATATATATATATATATATATATATATATATATTACACACACACACACAAACACACACACTAGCTGACCCGGCGCTGCCGTGGAAAACTGAATGACCAAAGCTCTTCCTCTTCTCTCTTCTTCTCTCTCTCTCTCTCGTCTCCTCTTCTCTCTCTCTCAATCTCTCCTCCTCTCTATCTCTCTCTCTCTCTACATCTCCTACAATAAAAACCCCCTCTACTCTCTCACTTCCTCTCCCTCTCACTCTCTCTCACTTTTCCTGTTAAGATAGTTGCTTCAGTTACATTGCCCATCATTTTTTATATTTTATATTTCACCCCTTCTCTTCCCCTATTCCTATCGGGGCTGAACTTTGACTTCAAGGGCATCGGGAGTGTTACTATTGCTATGAAATAGCTCTAGACACTTACGGGAATTCTGGGTGCAACGGATGTTCACAGAGAGTTCATTATAGTCACTAATAAGCTACCTTAAATTCCTGGGAGATCTGTGATGTAAGATTGAGTAAGCAGATCCATAGCGAATCAATCAAGGGAAGAGTAATGGCTTAGGGCCTTCTTCAAATGAGGTAAAGGGGTTTACTGAATTTTGTTTACGTAAAACAAACAGATTAGAAGGCGATGGAATTACTGGGACGGGGATAAGAGAGTCCTGCTAAAGGACTGAATAATTTTCAGAATGAATATTGTATGTCAAAGTGGGGTTGAATAGGGGTGGAATAAGGCCACTGCACATGTGATAGAGCTGAATAGTTGGTTCCACAGCCACAGCCGATCTGCAATGGTATGCAAGATTGTTGCTTGCAAGAAACCCTAACATAAACAAAAGGGAACTGAGCAAGTGCATGGAAGATGCCACGGCCACTCGATTCTACAACAGTGAAATGCACAATTACTTTAACGCTTGATGATAATTCACTACAAAATCACAGTGAGTCTTCACACAATGGAAATTAAGAAATTTCAAGCAGAAAATAATATATTCGTGACCGCCTAAAAGAAACCTTATTCCAGCTACTTTTCCTTTGTCAGTGCTGACGGTGTGTTTTTCGACAGGGCGCCGGCAATGGAGGGAGGAAAAGGAAGGGGAATGCCACTTAGAAAACCAGGACTGGCCCGAAGGTGAGCACATGGGTGGAAATATAATGGACAAGGCAAGGTGGATTCTGGTAGGTCCTGCAGAGTTCTGAGAGAGAGAGAGAGACTCCAGTCAGTAGCCCTTAAATAATCTCCGGGGTGGGAGGGATGAATCTGGGCATACATGGCGTTGGAGTTGACAGGTCACCTGGGAAAAATCATGATATTCCTTGGTAGGCCCGGCACTTTCTCTTCCCAGATCTCCTTTTTCTGGTTGTCCGCTCCGGTGAAGATTAACACCTGGAAAAGGAATTTTTCGGCAGCCACGTTGAATAGAGAGAAAGATTAAGGATTACCCAGGAAGGCAGAGAGAAAGAAGATGAAAGGGGCAAATGATACCCGTAGTTTTAATTAAAACGATGAGAATATTTAAGTTTCTTGACATTAAGATTACTGTGGGCTGGAGAATTTACTTGGGAAAATGATGTATCCTTAGCACCTCCCCAACCAAGTTAGCATTCACGCCTAAGACCGGGTGAGAATGGTTACCAGGAATCAAACTCATTTAAGGCCGTTTCTTTATTTTCTCTCTCACTTCCCTTTTGGTACCATAGGTTCTAGCTTGATATTAAGAAGCATGTAAAGAATATAACATAAAGGAAGATTTTTGCTTAATTGATAATAAACTTAGCCCAATATAAAGAGGTTTATATAGTTATACTTAAAATACTCCATGCACTTATTAGTAGAAGACTTTTAGTCACAAAGTCATGCGGTTAATTACCTTGAGGAGGCAGTACTACGGAAATATTCGTGGACTTTGGTAGGTAGTTCTGTGATATTTGTGAGCGACAGCTCGGTGGCCTAATGGCATTAGCTTCAGTACACTAGTTAATTATACGTAGGCTTATATCATGAGGAGCCAAGGGCTCGTAAAGTAAAGATGATGGAGTCAGGGACTCGTAATTATGAAATTACATGAAAAACATAAGAACAAAATGAAAACAAATGACAGATGCAAGAGTGTAAGTAATAATAATACAGGGAAATTTACACTCAGTATGCCAGGGATTGTAGTCATTAGCTTCTGTGCTGGCTATATTAGTTCTTTAGCCCCAAAGAGCACAAGAGTACATGTCATAACGCCTTGGGCATATTAAAAGTCCGTCAAAGGGTGCTACCCCTCTTACAGATACATCTGTCAATACTTAGAAATATGGCACTGTGCCAAAGGTGGCACTGTTTTGATAAGAGCCTTATGGCTTGGAGGCATATAGTTTTAAATTTACCATTTCCGATGATCGCAAGATAGAGCTATGACTAATCAGGCCAAATACCGACAATTGGCACTGCATAAGCAGAGCTCGGCCTGGAGGGATAGTACCTTAGTAAGGTGTAAAATTAAGGAGAACAGATAAATTTGAGATAAAGGAAAACAGTATAAGAAGAATGAATTAAAAAAGGATAAGAAGGAAGTTCTCCAGATGAATGTGAGGCACTGTGCCATGAGCAAAAGGCTTACTTAGGCTTACTTGGAGCTTGTATGCCATTGACGTCTATTCCATGTATTTCTCAGAGGTTGCTGTGTCGACTTCAGATTTTGACTTGGTGGAACTAAGTTCGAGGATGTTAGGGGAGTGCTAGCTGCTCCGGCTGCGACAACTGGAACAGAGGCATTCCTTACAAGATCTAGCACCAGTCCTCAGAGCTCAAGTTCATCGGCCAGTTGAAGTGTGGCAGAATCCTGACTCACGGACGTGGCTGCTGTGGAGTGGGAAGAAGAGGAAGAGTTTGACTTTGACATGAGAAGCTCACAAGTTACGATGACCAGCCCAGACACAGGTTGAGGCTGTGCCTTTGGGTGAGCTTCCATTGTTGTCATGGGAATCCAGGGGAGTTCTTAATGGAAATGGGTTGTCCTCTCTCACCAGCACTGGTAGCATAGCCAAACTGGGACGGGACAGGCGACATGGACTGAGATCTCCGGGAAGGACATTTGACGCATGTTCTGGCACTAGCGCTAATGTAGTGTCAGACACAGGAATCAGTTTTGGAATTGGCTCAACTGCTGAGCTGGGTAAAGCCTGGCACTGCTCAGGGCGTGGAGGTGTCCTGGGCAGTGGGTTAATAACAGGTTTGTGAGGCTTAGTCTTGCCTAATGAATGATTGGAGGGGTTTGGACCTCTTTGATTCTCTTACCATAGAGGGGGAGCGGAGATTGCTTCCCAGGAAGATGTCTGAACTACCAGGAATGTAACTTGCTAAAGCAAGTGTGCAGATTTTGGATCTATAATCTTGTGATCCTCAGTTGCACTGTGGGAAGTATCATCTTAACATGATTGATACTCTTATTCATAATGTGGTTACGTTGATCAGTTCTAGCTCCATAGAGAACTTTGTCTTTTCCCTTTTTGAGAGAAATTTGTGTGCCAGTGTCATTGAACGTGATGACCTGGCAGGAATATTCTCTATTTACTTTGCCTTTGTTTACATCTGAGTCAGCCTTGCTCAAGGCGGCGGTGGGGCAGTTGAACACTTGGACGCTGGCTGGGTAAATTTTCCTAAGGTAAGGGAATTAGGGGGTGCATGTTTTCAGCCGTTTTTACGCTACTATATTCTTCAATAAAAACGTTCTCAGGAATAATGCAGGATCGTTGAGGAATATCTGACTCTGTTAAAGAATCTAAAGTTCTATTCTTAAGATTCAATGAGCTTCATGGACGTATGATTGAACCTAGCAGAAGAAAATGGCAAATGAGCACTGTGTAGGCTCTATTTACAAAGGAATTCTTTTAAATGGCTGGAATTAAATATGGCAAAATTGTTATTAGGGCTATGTGGCCTGGAATTGACGATTCCGAATCGGAATTTACCAGTCTCTTGAAAAAAAAATTGAATGAATTTTTATACAGTACTTCCTAACTTTACGTAGAGAGAGAGAGAGAGAGAGAGAGAGAGAGAGAGAGAGAGAGGAGAGAGAGAGAGAGAGAGAGAGAGGGGGGGGGGGGGGAATCCTGGGTTTTAATGCCATCGATTGGCCACCTAATAAATGTGCCTAAGTAAGAATTCGGGTCCTTCGAATTTTTCATAACACTTGGACGAAGGAATAAGGGCACTATTCCTTTTATCAACTACACTTCACTTTTCCTAAATAGCATATCGTGAAAATCATGCAAGCTATTATGCGTTAGCCATCAAAAACTCGTGGAAGGGTTAATAACTCTCTCTTCTCATAAAATAATTTGGCGTGCACGTGTCCTATCAGTTCTTATCGTTGATTGCGCACCTAATCATAACCTAAACAAAAAACATGTATATCGACACTTGTCCTTACGCTGTGGAACTCGGGCTCTTCTCGTGCTTGTGAAAGAGGAAAAATACAAATAAAAGGTTCGTTTTTAACATGTAACCGGCTCTAGCAATTGCTGTTCAGCTGGTTGTTGTAATTGCTGGGATCATGCAAGGCACACTGCACGCATACTGGTTATAAGTGGTCGCCAATTGCTATGAAATTGCTCTAGATACGGGAATTTTGGGCGCAACGGATGTTTACCGTGAGTTCATTATAGTTACCAATAAACTACCTTAAATATCTGTCTGAGCAGATTCATAGTGAATGGAGGGATGAGTCCGGGTATAGATGGCGTTGGAGTCAATAGGTCACATGGTGATGAGGGCACCTGGCAAAAATCATGGTGGCCAAAGCACATGATTCTTGGTAGGTCTGGCGCTTTCTCTTCCCAAATCTCCCATTTCCGGTTGTCCTCCTCAGGCGAAAATTAGCATCTGGAAAAGGAGGAATCTTTCGGAAGTCACTTTGAACAGAGAGAAGGATTAAGGATTACCCAGGAAGGCAGAGAGAGAGAGAGAGAGAGAGAGAGAGAATTACAGGGGCGAATGATACCCGTAATTTTAATTTAAATGAGAGTGATGAATTTTATTCTTATTTTCTTTACGATAGAAATATTATGGGCTGGAGAGTTTGCTTGGGAAAAGGATCTATCCTTAGCACTATTGAGCTCAGCAGCCTCGAAAACTATGGACTAGACGCTGAATTCTGTCATTATTTGAATTGTATTTTTCACTCCTCATAATTGTTGTTTTCACTAATTTTAATGTTTGGAGTTTAGTAATAACAAATTCCCATAAAGATGCTTCTAGCCGCAAATATGAAATTCCTTGTAAAAAGTGTGATAAAATATATTACGGACAAACTGGAAAATCATTTTCACAACGAACCAAACGACACCAATATTCAGTAAGAACTGGCCAAATATCGAATGCATTATTTGTATACATTTAAGAGAAGTATATCATCCTATTAACTGGAGAAGACTTTTAGTCTATATATGGAATGAGGTCAATTTCAAGTCTAAAAACGAGATTAACAGCGTCATCTTTAATTAGATTTTTGTTTATTCTTTTGTGCACTGAACGCTCTTACACGTATCAGTATGCTCATGGATGGTCATTTGTTATTCTTCACTGATGATACGTGACTAGAGTGAAAGGAATCCTGAAAAGGAAATGCTTCAACTTATTACGTAAATTAAGCAATCTTATGCCGTCTCAAAACAGTGAAGCAAACAAATTAGGCAAAACGTATGATCAATTTTCTTTTGACATCGTTATTTTTATAGTTTTTTAATTTCATCTTATGCTAATAGAATTTGAATTTTGTTTCATCTTTAGATTATCTCACAAATTTTTATATATAATATGATGTTGAAGATAACTTTCATGGAAGGGTGATGATGCGATCATGGCATTAATTACAGGGAAAAGGCAATGAAATTTACAAGTCATTCTTACGCAAGTGACGGAAACACTTTGATCATGTTGATCCTTTGGTCTCTTGAAATAAGCACGTATTTGGTCAGTCTTATGTATTTTAAAAAATCTCTCTCTCTCTCTCTCTCTCTCTCTCTCTCTCTTACCAACATATCTCTCCTATCCTGATCTCCTCTCTATCTCTATCCTCTCTCTCTCTCTCTCTCTCTCTCTCCTCTCTCTCTCTCTCTCTCTCTCAACACGTTGAGAATATTACATTATAGTCATTTTTATATCGTCCGAACATTTTCATAAATATGAGTGCCTCATTTTCTACCGGATACGACTTTATACATTACTTATTAAGGTTCTTTGCATCGTCATTTCGGTCCCTAGCTGCAAACCCTTTCATTCCTTGTACTGTACTTCCATTCGTAATCTCTTTCTTCCATCTTCTAACTATTTCTTAGTGCAATTGCGAGGTTTTCCTCCTTTTACACCTTTCAAACCTTTCTACTCTCACATTTCTCTTTCAACGCTGAGTAACCTATTAGGTTCCAGCGCTTGGCCTTTGGCCTAAATTCTATATTCTTCTCTACCGGATACGTGATCTGTAGTCAAGTGCTTTACGACAGTGCCTTTGCCAACTAAAGTGTAAATAAGACATTTTCCCAATAAATGAGTTTGTCGTTGTTGAAAGACTGACAGAGAAAAACCGACTATAGTTGATACAATTTACATTCCTACATTTGGTTTTTCACCTTACAGGTAGTGAAAAACTTGTAAAATTTTTTGGATGTTGTCACAGGGCCAGACCGAGGCGTAAGGCTTAATTTAGGAAAATCTAAGAAACTGGCTCTACTTTAAAATTCTTTTGGAAACGACAACTAGGATGGCCTACCTCATGTGAGCAAAAGTATGTACCTTTACTAAATCTTCACAAATAACTTTCGAAAAAGGTTTGAAGGTAAACTTGTTATGTGCACTTTGAAATATAATTCACTAAGGTAATAATATGAAGAATAATAACATTATAGGAGCTCACACTGGCTCCTTGGTGCTGCATCACTATTGACTGTTACGTAGAGTATCAAGAACAAATGTACCACTGGATTACAAGAATAACACTAACTCTAGTCAGTAAGTTTGGTACATAAAACAGCGATAGAACTCTTAAGACTAGGCACATAAGCAAAGATTGCTATCACCGAGATCTCGGGAATGTTGTCGCGAGGAATGGCACTGGTAGTAAATGTTGACTACCCCTGTTGAACTACAGAAGCCGGTATACAACGGGGAAGTGTTCACGAATCTGCAAAACAGGTTACGTTGTAACACATGGGATAACAACGCGAAAGCTTATGTAACTGATCAATGCTTAAGCGGAAAAATGCAAAAGTACCACATGTATCAATCATTAAATAGAATGCTAAGATTATGTAATTACTGTAAGTATGACCAACAAAGATCTCAAGAACACTCACAATGAATTCACAGATATCATCTTTGCATAGTTATATATCACTGAAGCCTCTGAGGGAGTCAGGGTAACAGGATCATGGAGAATATTTGGAACAAAGAGTGAGTGCAATAGTAGGTGAAGGCCGACAATAAACTTCTAATTCAATTACTTTAGTCTGTGGATGAGACGTTTGTAGAGGTTGAGCCAGGCTTCAGAGGAACGACTTCGTCGCTTGCAGTTCCTCACCTAGGAACAAATTGGGAGAGTACCACACGTCAGACAGTGCTCAGGTACTTCAAGTTGACAGCTATGAGGTTGGTGTTGGGGTAGTATGTCAAGGCAGACTCCGGGTTCCAGACGGTAGAGTAGAAGTGAACTAGCCTTTAAATCTTCACCAAGACAGCAGTATGCTAGATCGGATTACCGCGTCATTAGACAAGGGTTCGACTTGGCGTTGGATGGCTAGGGCGGAATGCCACTTAATAAGGTTAGAATGGAATGCTATTTGATAGGGCTCACTGGCCCATATATATACTCAGTTCGGATGTCGCCGGAAGTTGTATTGTCTGACATCTGTGAAAACGGAGGCTACATCTCTCGGTCCTTTGGTCTCCGTCGCTAATCCTGATAGTTACCTGAAAATGTCATTGAAAGCTTGCAGAGAAGGGTATGGAGGAGAGAGTACTTAGAGGTGCTAATTAGTTTCGAGACGGTTTGGCTTGGAGACGGATCTGCAGGTGCGAGGAACTGCGAAAACAAGGATATGGGTGCGAGGTCAGGTCAAGGAGACCACACGTGTGAGGGTGTGAAACTTAGCGAATTGTAGGGGCCTGGCTCCATCCAATGACTTTCGTAAGCTGGTTTTGGGAACTGGAACAGTGGTTTGGAAAGGGCGCCGTTCCAAAAGTCTTCTACATTTCTCGGAAGTGGCAAGTCGTAATCGGCTTAAGACCGGTGTCTAATTGGACTTGGGAGCTACGATGGCCGTGACAATTTGACAGGTAATAAATATAAAACGACGGAACTTTAAAATGACATTTTCGTAGATGGCTGATGACACGTCCATGTTGTCATACTCGAGACATCGTTAAGGCAAAAGGGGAACAAAAGGGGGCAGACAATGACTCAAAATATCTCAAAAGTCACAAAGTCGTTTCTTCTATTTCTTCCATGTCACAATGTACAGCGTTCACATAGTCATACTCAGGTGTGTACCATGACTATTTCAAGCAAACTAGATTGTTTATGTATTACATTTTAACGTCTTAGACAAATTGTATAAGTGATTGGAGAAATAATGGTGTTTCGTAATAAATGGACAGAGAAGGTGAGCAATCTAATAGTAGTTGAAATGCAGTATATTGAAATTATTTTCCTCACAGTATAATATGTTGCTTTCCTAACAGTATAATACGGTTATTTTCCTGTAGCCCATACTAGTCAACATTTTGAATGTCTGCAGGGAGTTGAATGGGAGCAGCCGTCCTGTGGAAGCAATAAACGTTAAAAGATAGCATTCAGAATGCAATATCAGTTTGATTTATAAGTAAACCAGCTTATTACTTACAAATAGTTATGTGACCTTGTTCCTATGCCTGTAGAAATTCATGTTATTATTCAGAAGATGAAATTCAAGCTTCCAAAGAATATGGTATTCATTAGGATGAAGTAAGATGAGGTAAAAGTATATACATAAAGAAGAGATTCACTTATTTAGGCGGAAAAATAAGAAATAAAAAAATGATTAAATATATGAAAATGTCTTAAAATTCAAGGAGAATTGTATTAAGGTAGTAATGCATTGCATCTTTGCTTGAACTTATGAAGTTTCAGTTGCACGACAGTCCAACGGTGTTAGGAATAAAGGACCTTTGGAAATGAGAAGTTCGACAGCGTGGTACTTTTACTGCATATTGGCGCTGCTGTTCAGCGAATGTGGTTGCTCTCGGCAGGCAAAGGGGATCAGGTATCAATTGTGGATATGAAAGATCTCTGTTGAAATACAGCTTATGAAAAATTTACAAACAAGAGACCATCCGTCGATGTTCCAAGCCAAACTGCTTCTATAGGAAACAGAAACGTACTACCACGAATCACTATCTAAAAGAGATCAATCTCTGGCAGAAGCAAAAATCCACACCCGAGAACTATTTCAGTAAAGAAAGCACAAAGGACCAACAACAATTCAGTACGCTTCAATAATCTCTTGACGGATAGCTTGTCTTCATGTTGTTTTTCTTGAGATTTCTTAGTCCTTTGATAATCAGCAGTGCTTATATATATATATATATATATATATATATATATATATATATATATATATAATATATATATATATATATATATATATATTACAGAAAGCTCTTCCCACCCCTACCTTTTTTTTTACCATAGATATCAAGTTAGGATAAATTGTTAAAAAATCATAGGTTATACGTATTATTATTATTGTTGCCACATATTTCATGCTCCTGATTTGTTTTATAAAATTCGTAATTTTAGGTGTAGATTTTCTGCAAACAAATGATAAGTTTCATTGAGATGCTGAAGTGGCTTTTAATAATTATCTAGTAAGGTTTTGGTCCGTTTCTTCGTGATTCTGTATTTTCGTAAATTTTCAGCTCTCGATACTTCACCTGGTTTATAAGCACGTTTATTATTATCTTCTAAGCACTGCATCATGATCATTCACAACCTCTCGCCTGTGTCCTTTTAGCACTATAGCACCTTATTCAACAGTGAACATATATTTTGGTGTTTGGAGGATTACCTTCTTGATGGTATTTTAGACTCATATATTTGTGCATGGCGATCAAAAATCAAGGAAAATTAAATCAGCATTAATCTGTAAGCATATCACTGTATGAAAATGTGAATTTAGGCATATTAACTGGAATTATAAATGAGGAGAGAGAATTCGAATGTCTTAAAGTTTAAGCGGGAATTGATAAAGTGGCAGCATGATACTAGAGTTGAGGAAAATTTAAATGCTTGCATTCTAGACAAAGAGTGCTAAATTATTATTATTATTATTATTATTATTATTATTATTATTATTATTATGAAAAACTGAATGTTACGAGTCCAAGAGCGCCATGGGGGAAAGGAGACTTCGATATCTAATTTGTTTTGTCGCGTTTTAAGGAAAAATGACTTTGGTTCATAGTGAAGAAAATTTTTTCACATTTTGTATTTCTACAATATATTTTAGAATGAATGAAGATCCCACGTTAAATGCCATTTGAAAGTCCTTTTACACAACTAGCCTCCTTCCTTTGCTTGCAAAAAGAAGAGTCAAATACATACTGTTTTAGAATTCATTACAACTGTACTGTTTTGAAACTCTGCAAAATGAAATGAATGACTGGTGCTTGACTTTCAAGGCGTAAGAGAATTGCTTCCTAGTCCTCATCAAATAACATGTTCCTGTCCGCCTAACTACGTACAGTTCAAACACTAAATTTTTTAATTGCTCATTAATGCTTTACTGTCAAAATTCCAGCATCAGCTTGCAAAGGTAATCAAATCACACACCGATATATCCTATCCTGGTATTGGCCAGTTACACTTTGAGGAATCAGAAATATAGTGTTAAAGAGCAAAGGAAACCACAGAAATTATGTGACATTGCAATTAGAAAAGTGCCAGTAGATTAGATTCAAAATTTTTCAGACACTTCTCACAATAAAATCTACTACTTTGCAGATGTGGTTTAAAATCGATAGCCCCATCTCTACCATCTATCTTTGTTTGCCTGAGAGTCCTGTCTTCGTTGTAGCAATTGAGGTTGCAAACAAAATGTAAGTTGTGAGTCATAAGGATTTAATGAGGGTGGAAAGGCATCAAATAACTGGTGGAAGTTTTACTTGAACATGATGCTCATTGATGACAGCATGATAAAACAAAAGGCTTTAAGTCTTTGAGGACTTCCAGGAAAAGAAAAACTTATAGATACTAAACCATTCACGGCAAGTAAGTGTTTATTTCATACGTAGCTTCATGGCGGAATCCTCGGTCACGTTTGTAGCACAGTTAAAGAAACAGGCTAAAGGCTTAAGCATTAAGGAGCCCATTATCATTGGTAATATTTAGCAGTATGAAGGGGCATGTGATAAAGCCTGTTTACCCTGCAAAGGAAGAGGTATATCCTTTTCCTCTGGCGACAAAACTCGAGACATGATTAGCAGCAATGGTATTCACTGGTGGTTTCATCGAGTGCTCCATTCCCAAAGTAAAAATTACTTAGAGGAGGGGTTGCCACTCAAAGTTTCATTAATGATACAAAGTATTTCATGACATCTGTTGTCAGTCAAAATTGAAAATTACAATGTTCATGTGAAATTTTCCTATCGAATATGAGACCACTACTTTAGCCACATGACCAGTTAATAAGTGTGCCAAGCCACTCATGCACTTGGTAGGTATTCGAGATGATTTACGTAGCCATTGGTACTGGCCCTGACATAAGAATCATGTCATCTTGGAAATTATTCACCATTGCAGATGCAATACCTTTATCAAAGGATCAATGGATAAATTAATGCTGAAAACAGTAAATGGATATCGGAAGAATTTGAGAGCGGAAGAGCAGTTCATGATTTCAAGAGTTTCCCATAGTTCAAATAAAAAATGAAGTAAATAAACTGTACAATAAGGCCAGTTGGTGGTGAAGATAAGTTTATATTATAAAGGAAGATAGGAAAGTTCAGGCTAAAAAACATTGTGAAGCTTTGATAAATAAGGAGTTGGAGTGCCTTTTTTTAGTCATCTATAAAAAAAGATAAAGAGGACGAAGAAACTTGGAAATGAAGTAACAAACGCCATTCGATGCAGGATCACCTGGCTCAAAGTCAGATGCTGGCGTCGGCTTTGGTGTAGCCTTCCCTGATGTAGACAGAAGCGGTAGGTTATCATCTGTTGCATCGATTTTTACAGCAGAATTATATGCAATTTTAAAGGCTTTAAAGGGATTTTTAATTCGGAATGAAAATAATTTTATTATATATTGTGACTCAAGAAGTGTTCTTCAATCGCTGGAATCTTTTAATTATTTAAACCTCCTGATTTTAGATATATTGGAATGGCTGCTTCTACTGAAAAGAAAAGGGAAAGAATTACAGTTCTGTTGGGTCCCTTCTCATGTTGGGGTGGCTGGGAATGAGAGAGCTGACCAACTTGAAAAGTTGGCAGTCAGCTCCCCAGAACGAACAAGATGCCTACTACCATATCGGGATTTATATCCTCTAGTAGATCAGAGAATAAAGAAAATGTTGGCAGTCCCAATGGGAGGATATTGTAGCTAAACCAGAAAATGTGCAATATCACGTCATCAGTGTCTCCTTGGTCATATCCGTATATGCCAAGGTGACAGGATACGATGTTGTGCAGATTGAGGATTGGACATACAAGACTCACACATGGGTTCTCGATGCCTCGTGAAAATCCTCCATTTTGCGATGATTGTACTGTGCCCCTGACTGTGAGACATTTGCTGGTTGAATGTCCCAGACTTGGGAATTTGAGCATAGGTTCCTATCTTGGGGATGTGATAGAGGTGGTAATTTTATCTTATCTACAATTCTTGGAAAGGATTGTAATATAGAGCAGTTATATTCTTTATGAGGGAGGCTGGCCTCCTCAACAAAAGAATTTATTTATTAATATTTATGATATCTATGCACGAATTTTTATATTTGAACAAATATATATATAATATTTTTTATTTTTTATAGTTTTTTATATGAAATAGATTTTAGATTTAATTCTACTTTCTATCTAAATTTATTTCGGTGTCAATAACAGAGATGTTGTGACACCAGTTTTTAACAGACATAATTAATCATAATGAAGCTGGCTTTTTATTTTCATTAAATGGTGTGGCATTTTCTACTTACGTTCCCCGTTTGGGGGAGTAATGCTATAAGTGCACCTCACAGGGCTTACTGTAAACATTACTTGAGGTTATTTGCCGCATACCTTTTGCTGGTTGAATGTCCCGGACTTGGGAATTTGAGACATAGGTTCCTATATTGGGGATGTGATAGAGGTGGTAATTTTATCCTATCTACAATTCTTGTAAAGGATTGTAATATAGAGCAGTTATATATCTTTATGAGGGGGGCTGGCCTCCTCAACAAAATTTAGATTATATAATAGAATATCTATGTAAGAATTTTTATATTTGAACAAATATATTTATATTAATATATTTTTTAATTTTGTATATGAAATTAATTTTAGATTTAATTCTACCTTCTATCTAAATTTATTTCGGTGTCAATAACCGAGATGTTGTGACACCAGTTTTTAACAGACATAATCATAATTAACCTAGCTTATTATTTTCATTAAATGGTGTGGCATTTTCTACTTATGTTCCCCGTTTGGGGGAGTAATACTATAAGTGCACCTCACAGGGCTTACTGTAAGCATTACTTGAGGTTATTTGCTGCATAACTTTCGCTGTACCTCCATTCATATTCTTTTTCTTCCATCTTAGTTTCCACCCTCTCCTAACAATTATTTCAATATTATTTTCATAGGTCTCAGCGCTTGGCATATGGCCTAAATTTTAAATACCATTTCCTTCCACTTTTTTTTATATTTTCTGTCTTGAAAAATGGGACCAGGGTTCTTGTTTGAGGCTCCTACTGGGAATTGGAATTTCTACAATCTGGTAATGTTCTGACCTGTTAGATTTTATGATTAGTCATTTTAGTACTGTGAGGGGGGGGCAGGACTTCCTAATTAGTGTATGCCTGGCATTTGCATTTGGATTCCTGGCATTCTATTTGGTTTTAACTAACAATATTAGAGTGAGGAGAGTGAGGGTAATTGCATTATTGTAACAGACTCAGTCCTTACACGCAGGCTAGGCTTGCAATTGTGCCCCCATAATTGCTTTGATGCTATTCCTTCTGGAAAAGGTAGGGGATAGATGTTGGGTAGTCTGTTCCCACTGGGGCCTTTAGTGGAAAAATGATAATCCTTGGAACCAGTGTGGTGATACCCCACCCTTTTTTTTTTTTTTATTTTTTTTTTTTTTTTTTTTAGTATATTGAAGGATTTTCTCATATATTTATTATTTATGGTAAGGTCCAGTGATAAACATAGTACCCCTGGGCCTTTCAACATACTAACACTAGAAATGACCCAAAACAGGGCATAGGACAAAATGGTAAGATCATCATCTCTGCTGTTTGGATTTAGTATTAAATACCACTCCTCTGCCATAACCAAGGGAAGGTAAGGCTTGATAGACATGGACATTTCCTTATCTGTTTTTAAATGACTGAGCATGACAGATTGTCTCTTTGACTGAGCATGAATTAGGACAGTGTTCTTTCCAAATCGTGTAATTCTCCAGATTTAATGAAACGTGCTTTCTTCTGGTCTTAAAAAATTATAATTTTCTACTTCAGCAGTTGCTAGAGGCCACGTGGGTTTTGGTTCCCATTTTTTTACATCTTCTGATTCAGGTTTTGTAGGATCTTTTGCATACCAGTCATTGGGTCTACAAGATTCTAGTTTCTGATGAGCCTTTTTACAGAGAGTCTCTTTGATGTTAAATTCATTTAGCTTGATGTTATGCAAGTTGCAGCTTACATGGATAGCCTATTCACTGTTTGTGAAGGAGACCCAAGCCTCCCATTCCTTACTTTCTTCCAATATATTCATCTTAATTTCTTTAATTCATGGCATTCAAACTTTCTGGTACAATTTCATTTTCAGTATCCAATGGCAAGGAAGTAAGATGGAGAACTTTATATGTTCTTCGTTGCAGTCATCATCAATGTTAGAGAATTTTCATTTTGTAAGGTGGGTGTAGAGTCGTCATCTTTGTCAGAACTGCACCATCAAAGGGCCCATGGGTACACAAATTCTTCTAATTACTCGACATAAAGATTTTAGAGGGGGCTGGGGGGCGGTTGACCTGAAAACCTTAAAAAGATATCATCGGCCTTTCACAAAGTTTATTCTTCCACCAGTGGCACGAGTGAGAACTGACTCCCAAATGTCCGCGGTAGCCTACCCTACCCCACAAAGGATGGCACAACATGATTAAAGTGGTCCAAGTGTAAGCCAAACCCCGCTTGCTAGGACTGTGAGTATTACAAAAACGCAATCATTCCCACCCTAATTATGTTATGTGCAACCAGATAGAATGCCGAGATTCCCATCAGCAGAACCAGATCCCCGCTAGAATCCGTGGTCCAGCTCTGCAGAATAATTCCGCCTTGGAGCTATCAGTCTTATCTCTCAGGTCCAAAAATTATCAGGCAGTTGATGGTCCTACCACAGTTCCCACCATTTAGCTTCGGATATAAACCCATTCCGAGCTATGATATCTTCCTATTTATCAGGTCCAGTAAATTTTAAGCGTAAAAAGGAAAATTCCACAAAAAAATTAATCCAAAGAAATTTATAATGATATAATAGACTCTTGGATTTAAACCCGGGAACAAATTCCTGGGGCTCAAGCCCCATCACCATGGTAAGGGTTCCTAAGTCAAGTGGGCGACGCTAGAGACATACCTTACTAAAATAGTCATCAGCATTTCATTTAACTTCGTCTTGGGATCTGGATCTGATATACCATCTGAAATATCAAGTGCCTGACATACTTCAAGAATGTACTCCCAATTAGCTCTACACCTACAAGTTTTCAAAAGTACAGGCAAGGAGACTGCAAACCACACTACACACTCTCACAGTACTTAAAAAGGCTATAATTTCCTGTTCCCAGCATCCCACAGTAGTCAAAGCTGTTTTACCAGAGTTCACAACCGTTAGTCTCTCCTCTACCACGAGGTACATTACATATGTTTTGCATGCTGCTAGCAATATCTAGGGTACAGCTAGTAACTTTTTCGTTAAGAGAGTGATCTGAAATGCATGGTTACTGTTGCCCATGAAAGAGGCTCGTCCATCATTTATGAACAATTTTTTTTCCAAAGTATTAAACAACATACTAATGAGCCCTTCTCTACTTTCATAAGGTGTTTCTTCTTCTTCCTAGCTTAAACCCATTTTTATATGGGGTCACCATTGTGAATGAGTCGTCTCCATCGATTTGTGTCCTGTGCCTCGTTGTCATTTATACCTTTCAATACCATATCTTCCCCTATACAATCTTGGTCGTCCCTTCTTCCTTCTACCCTGCACTTCCATTTCCATCATATGTCTTCCAACATGACGTTCCTCCCTTTGTAACAGATGTCCATACCATCGAAGCCTTCCTTCCTGTATTTTCTTCGATATTTCAACTACCTTTGTCGATCATCTTATATACTAATTTCTAATCCTATCTTCCCTTGTTACTCCCGACATCCATCTCAACATTCTCATTTCTGCTACATCTATCTTCTTTTCCTCTGTTTTCCTCATACTTGCTGTTTCTGTTCCATATAACATTGCTGGTCTGACCACTGTCCTATGAAACTTTCCTTTCAATTTCAGAGGGACCTTGTCACAGAGGACCCCTGATGCAGACCTCCAGTTATTCCATCCTGCCTGAATTCGGTGTCTCACATCTTGGTCCATGCTTCCACTATCCTCTAATACAGACCCTAAGTACTTGAACTTCTGTACTTTCTTTATTTCTTCCCCACCCAATCTTATGATACTTCCACCATCCTCAGTAATACTGGAACACATATATTCGGTTTTTGATCTGCTTATTCTCATTCCTCTTTCCTCAAGTGCTGCTCTCCACCTCTCCAACCTCCCCTCCAACTCCTCCCTCCCCTCTGAACACAACACAATGTCATCCGCGTATAATATGCACCATGGCACTGCTTCTCTAACATCTCTGGTCATTGCATCCATCACGATGTTGAAAATGAATGGGCTAAGTGCTGACCCGGGTGTAATCCAACTCCTATCTCAAATCCATCTGTCTCTCCAACACTGCTCCTCACTCTAGTATACACATTCCTTTACATCTCCTGAATAATTCTGACATACTTTTCCGGCACCATCTTCTCCCTCAAACATCTCCATATTTCTTGCCTTGGCACTCTGTCATAGGCCTTTTCAAGGTTTATTGTCTTAGGCCTTTTCAAGGTCTATGAATACCAAATGCAGGTCTCATTGTTTTTCTCTGAATTTCTCCATCAGCTGACTTATGCAAAATATTCCATCCGCTGTGCCTCTTTCCTTCATAAATCCTAACTTTTCCTTCCCTATTCTCACTTCCTCTCTCAGCCTGCTATCTATTATTCTTTCCAAAATCTTCAACGTGTGAGACATTAGTTTTATACCTCTATAGTTACTGCATTCCTGGACATCACCTTTACCTTTAAATATAGGTATCAATATGGTTTCCCGCCATTCTTCTGGTATCTTTTCCTGTTCGAACTTCGACTGGGATTAAGTCAGGTCCTGTTGCCTTCCCATTCCTCATTCTTTTTAAGGTTTCAGGATGTCTTCTTCCTTTTTTATGACTGTACCATTCCTATCTTTCATTTGCTTAACATGTGTGATGTCCTTTTTTCTCTTATTTATTACTTTTGACAGTTTGAGCATCTTACTCAACCCTTTCTTGCTTTCCAGTTCATTATAAACCTCTTCATATGCCCTTGCCTTAGCTTGAGCTACCACCCTTTTTACTTCTTTGTTTCTTTCTCTTAATCTTTCTCTGACCTCCTCCAGCTGTGACTCTTCAAATCTCTTCTTTGCCTCCCTTTTACCCTTCACCACTTCCCCCACCTCTTCTCCCCACCACCAGCTCTCCTTTTCCTCCCATACTATGCCAGATGTTTCCCTAGTATCTCCTTTCCATGTCTTCTAATCACTGATGCATTATGCCTCCACCGCTCTCCCACATCTTCAATTTGCAGATCAACCTCTCCCAGCACTCTTCTCCTGAACTCTCTCTTCTTATTATCCCTCCCTAACAATTTATACCACTTGATTTTCTTTACCCCCTTCGTTTTCGTTTTCTTTTCTCTTTTCATCTTTAAATCCATACAAAGGAGCCTATGTTGGGGGGCCACGTGGTCACCTGGGATAACTTTACAATTCCTAACTTCCACCATCCTTGATCTATTTTAAAGGAGGTAATCTATTTGTGTGCATCTACCGCCACTCCTGTATGTTATCAAGTGCTCCCTCTTCTTTTTGAAGAATGTGTTCACTATTGCCATATCAAAGGACACAGCAAAGTCTACTATACTCTCTCCTTCTGGGGTTCTCTCCCCAATGCCATGTCCTCCATGCACACGTTCAATTACACCCTTTTCTTTTCCAACATGTCCATTAAAGTCTGCCCCCGCTACAATCCTCTCCTGTTCTTCCAGTTCTTGCGTTACCTCATTTCGTTCCAAAAATGGCTCTTTTCTTCCTCTGTGCAGCCCACTTGTGGAGCATAAGCATTGTTTCCCCTCCATAACATATCTTCACTCTCATAATGCGGTCATTCTTTCTACTCACTTCCGTCACTGCATTCTTCATTTCCCCCGACAACACTACACCAAAGCCATTCCTACCCTGCTCATTTGCTCCACTATAGATTAGCTTGTATCCATCCCCCAGTTCTTTGGCTTTATTACCCTTCCATCGAGTTTCCTGCACACGCAAAATATCCACTCTCTTTTTCCTCATCAACTCCGCCAACTCTCTTCCTCTTCCTGTCATTAGACCCAATATTGAGCTGGCCTATTCTGATCACATTTAGAGCTCGCTTCTTTAGCTGCACCCGCTCATGATGCAGTAGCCCTCGCCTTGTTAGGGCGATGTGTCTGTGCGTCGTTTACGGAGTACGCCCTAGCACTGTTCTCGTCAATATCACGACTCATTTCATTGGTTCTGGCGTGGGTTTTTACAGTCGGATGCCCTTCCTGACACCAACCCTCCCTATTTATCCGGGCTTGGGACCGGCACCCATTGAGGCTGGCTTGCCCCCACAGGTGGCTAGATTACGATGAGGTGTTTCTGTACATTACTATTCCAAGCCAGCAGCGGTAACTTGCGATGCTTATGGCAGTATACGTACACACACCCACTTTATATATATATATATCTATAATATAAATATATATATATTATATTATATAGATATATATATATATATATATATATATATATATATATATATATATAATATATATATATATATAATATATATATATAATATATATATATATATATAATATATATATAGATATATATATATGTATATATCTATAGATATATATATATATATATATATATATCTATATATATATATATCTATATATATAAATATAGATATATATATATATTATATATATAATATATATCATATATATATATAATTATATAATAATAATAATAATATATAATTATATATTAATATAATTAATATATAATAAATAATATATAGTTTATATATATATATATATATATATACATAATATATATATATATAATATATATAAAATATATAGAATAATATTTATATAAAATATATATATTAATAAATATATAAATAAATTTATATACTATATATATTATATAATATATAATATATTTTATATATATATATAATAATTATAGAATATTTAATAATATATTAAATAATATATATTATAATTATAATAGATAATGATAATAATAATTAAAAGTTGCAAATTGTAATAATCGCAGCCAAACTTTTAAGTATTTTTACTCATATATGACATTGTATGTGGTGCCAGTCATATTCTTTAATCTTTTACTATCTACAAATAAATTTGTAAAATACAAAACGATTCATATGTCAAATCGATTTCTTCTAGTTATTTATTCCATGTAGTGTATATTGGGTGGAGTCTGATATAATGATGCATCACAGCTTCTATTTGAGGGACGACGTAATTCTGAAATCATTCGCTGGCTCACGTTCAAACCGTTTGGATTAGCATTAAATTTATTTGGGTTTCTGCATTAAACTAACGAAGTTGATTTTTCTATGAATTTCAGCAGGCATATATATATATTTATATATATATATATATATATATATATATATATATATATTATATATATATATATGCATGCATACAACGAAGAGAAAATTAAAACGAAGATTCTTGAGCCAAGCGCTTTCATGAATTTCTACAACTCATTAGGGTTCATGTACAAGAAGACTTCGTGGCAAGACAAACAATGCTAAAAGACAAAGCACGCTAACAGTTGTCGAACAGTGATTATTTTACTAGCCTACTTGTTTTAAAATACCTTTTATCATTAACTTTTCTTCAACTTTATATAAACCTTGGCTGTTGTTTAATAAATTGTTAGTCTTTTTTTATTATATAGAATTCTATTAAATTTCTTTTCACTAGTCTTTGCTAAATGTCCCCTTCGATACTCTCCAATTGATAACATGACTTATTATTTATATTTGTAAAATTAATGCATTTGATATATTAACTGTTCTTACTTTATATTTGTGTTGTTTCAATCGAACAGCTAGGGTCTTCCCACTTTGTCCTACGTACGTTTTTATATTTCATTTCAGTTTACATGGAATCTCATTAATACATCCTGTTCCATTTCCCGGTGAATTTATGAATTATATCCAGTGAATATATAAATTAAATATATATATATATATATATATATATATATATATATATACATATATATACATACATATATATTATGTGTGTGTGTATTTATGTATGTATGAATATACAGCAATCCAACGGAAGGTATAACTCACTGCAGCGTTTGTTCTTTCATTTTATTGCAAATGTGAACAAAAACCTTGAACACAGTTATCTTACAGAATATGTCAGCGCATAGGAAAGCGTACGTGGTACAGTAGCTATAGACTGAGCCTACTCAAAGTCCGATAAATTTCAGGTCCGTCATCTAATTTACATTTTTGTACAGATATTTATTAACCAGTTAATGGCTAGGTTCCTCCGGTAGTAACAGGTCCGTGAAGGCAGTTTCGTTCGTGCAGATCTATTCGGCCGTTTGTCCACATTTCCTGTCTTACTAATTAATGGTTGTTGTTTAGTAACTAGTGTTGCGAAGGATAAGACACTTGGTGGAGAACACAGTGTTACACCTAAATCCCCCCCCTACAGTTTTACGATGCCCTCATCGTACATACACACTTCCTTCAATTCACTCCACATTACCAGTTTTATTTCAAATAAAGACAAATTTACAATTCTGATCGCTGTCTGTTTCGCATCCTCTCTGATCTTCTCAGTACTGGTGTATTGTTACTTCTTGCTCTTGTTCATCCTCTTCATCAACACCTTCTTTAGGTTTACTATTATCATGGTTGCTAAAATCAAACCCGAACCTGGTTAAAAGTTCTTCAATATCAGACATTTCTAAGCTACTGTCATCCATATCAGCTGTTTCTAAATTATTATTCTTTTCCGTATCCAAATTACAAATATTTTCTTCCCTCTCATTCCTTTCTATCCCAGCGAACGGTTTATATTCCTTCGGTGGATAATATAACCTTAGTATCACCATAGAAGAAGCGACATGCCATTGTGAAAATCTGTCCCTCACAGGTGAAAAGCACCTTCTATGAACAACTACGGTCAGCGCACAACCAACGATAATAAAAACTACTCTCAGCTCCACGTAACATTCAGATTAATTTGGGGTTTTGATATAATTCTAAAAGTAAATTACATTTAATGCATGTTAAATCGTTTTATAACTTTCTCAGAGTATTAAATAAAGGAATTATATATAATGAATTGTATAATGTATTATCAGGGTAATCACGTAAAGGATAGTTATTCCTGACAAATATATATTATGTAACATGGTAGTAGGTGTAGAACAACCTTTTTTCAGTTTTTTTAAGAGCATCATTCCATGTTTACTATTTAATGTAACAAGTGACAATAATAAGAAAGTTAATGTTTTAATTCCAACATATTTTATTTGTATGGTAAACAAAATAAGATTAATGATTAAACATATTTGATCAAATTTAAATCAAATATTACATATTTTATTGAACAAAGATTCAAAATATATATTTTTCTTCAAATGTGCTGTAGCTTTAGCAGCTTACGATTGCTTTTAGCTATGGGTTGACTAGCCAATGATTTGATGAAAAACGAGAGAATAATGAATACGCATGGTCATGTAAAGTTTAGTAATTCTTTCCAAGTCAAAGCAGCTGTTAGCAGGTGGAATCCAGGAAGTATCTGCTTTTGATAAAATTTTGTACATCAACCTTTCACATCATTTGTTAACGTGAATCATATCAAAAAATGAAGTCATAAAAACTTTTTCACAAAGCTGAATGTAATTGCAAAGTTTAGAAGAAGAAAAGGCAAGACCATGACTACTTGTAC
This sequence comes from Macrobrachium nipponense, assembly GCF_015104395.2. NCBI lineage: Eukaryota > Metazoa > Arthropoda > Malacostraca > Decapoda > Palaemonidae > Macrobrachium > Macrobrachium nipponense. The sequence continues at coordinate 46,429,117 of NC_087204.1, forward strand.
CTAATGACTCATAAAAAGAATTTGATTTCATAAATGTTGCACAAAGTTTGTTAACAGCTGTAGTGTCTGATAACTTCAGCACATGATTGACGCTTACGAGAATCCAAACACTTATTTGCAACATATCCTAAAACATAAAACAAAGCATTTTCATTAAAATTTTCAACATTATGTGAAGGATTAGAGACATTAACATGTGACTGAGAATCGGAGAAAGTTTCCAAAGTTTTTTCAAAATCTCTTTCAAAATCCTCCTCAATAAATGTACAAGTCTGATCTGAATGATCACATGCTTTCATTAAAAATTTCGATCTCATACAATACTTTATCATGGATTGTGTATATGCAGACCTAAATGATATGACATCAGGATTATCAGCAAAACCACCTTTTACTCTGATTGAACTAAAGAAATTTTTTCAAAGGATCCTGATTTATTTTTCTAGTTAGAAAATAGGAAATACTTGGTATTTCACTAATGTTATCAAGCAATTGTTGCAAAGCATTTATGGATAAAATCTATCCCTTTATACATGGAGGTTAGATCTTGAGATCTAGAACTCTGACATGACTCAGTAACTGCTTCATATACTCTAAAAATTCTAAGGCTGGTGATTTATCATTGACCTTTAACACTCATCTGAATAGCTTTACATCTATAACATTATTGCTGTTAAACACATCAAATAAAGTCTATATTCTTGATAAAAGTTGCTGTTGAGATAGCCTTTCTGGGGAATTTACCAGTGCAGATGTAAGTCATGAGAGCAGTATGGACAGAGTGACTGAAGACCTGTGCTGCTGTTTTCACCTTCCTTTTACTGAATGGTGGTAACTTGATATGCTTGTATGGCAACTTGGGTACAAGTCTCAATGCAATCACTGTTGAACTTTCCAGTTGATGCAACTTTTCAATGTATTTCCAGCTCACTATATGTCGTTCAACATGAAAATCATATTTGTGAAGATTGTTACGAATGGACTTGAGTAAATGGGGTGGATCATACAGTGTGAAGATTTTCTTGTTTTGGTGCAACAGATAGGGCTTCTCTGCTGTGATTCCTAGGTCTTTGACAAGCTTTTGATTGTTAGTACCTTGATCAAAAACAACTGTCTTTACAATCAAGCCAGTCTGACTTGACATGTGAAGACATTCCATGATAAGAGTTCTGATCATATGTGGTGAAGTTGAAGAGCTTGATATAAAATATCCCATGGGCTGCTTCCAATGTGGAAATAAACCATTTGCCATGAATACCAGTACTTGCTTTCCAAGTTTCTTCCTGTAAATGTTCCATAATATTCAAAGCCAAGCCCTCTATCCTCACAAGCTACAATGCTTAGGCCCTCCTTGATAGAAACTTCATCAAGGCAAATATTACAGTACCTGTCAAGTTCCTTCATTGTTGCTGTGCGATTTTTCAGCAGAGTTGCCAGTGATGATGAGAATCCTGTATTAATTTGATACTTGCTGAATATTCTCTGAAGTGTTCTTACACATGGCATTTACAAATTTTTCTCAGATATCTGTATGCAGCAGGACTTTTGTAATACAGTGGGACTGTACAATTTAATATTGTCACTCCAACGTTTCTGCTTCCTCTGGGTCAGTTGTGCAAGAACCAGATCACAAGCTGAGCCTTCAATGTACTTTATCATCATCTTTTCTGCAATTTTCAGATGCCAATTTTTTTTTTTTTCTTATGATACACTCCACGTCTAGTTTTCATAAGTTCCTTCTTGAGACGCAAATTTCTTTTTCTGTATGTTTCATTCTTCCTTTTCAAGTTTTTCCTTGTTGGGGTAATTATCACAGGGGATGGTGACCTTCCACAGGTTCTTCAACAGTATGCTCCTCTTCTATAAGAAAAATATATCAATTAATTCATAAAATCTTTGAAAATATCTAATATTTTTAAAAGCTTTATATAAATTTAAATATACATTTAAAATTATATTTGACAAGTTATGATAACTGATATTTCACATATATGTTAAGCTTTTTAAACTTACTGGCAGTGAAACGAGTGTGCACCCTTATTTATATTACCCATCCAGGCATAGCCTTGCATGTCCACACTAGATATTAAAGATACCTTCTTGATATTTCATGAATTTCATCCTGACACAATGTTAATAGAACGACTTAATTGTAAAACTTAACAACTGTAAACACAACAGGAAGGTAAATATTAACAAAAAAGCAGTTTCAAGAACTTGAAAAATAAGCTTAAAAAATTAATTGCATTATGTATGTGCAAGTAGGAAACAAAAGCTTTCTACCTCTTCTTCTTTTTCTTGGCAGTGTGTCATCTTCAGATTGCATTGTTCTTTTTATCACACGTCTAGAATACAACTTCTTTGGAGCATTCTGATTTTTGAATAAAGTAGGGGTGGCATCTTTCCTCAAGTTTTTTTTTTTTTTTTTTTTTTTTTTTTTTTTTTTTAAACTCCTGGGGGTGAAAAAGTAACAAACATATGCTTAATTAAACAAAATACTAATATCATTGAGCAATAAAGCTGTAAAACAGATTCAACATTCTTGTGACAATAACAGTAATTCTACTAACACCAATAAAATACTAACCTAAGATTTTAATTATCCGGCCTTCTTGAAGTTTTTGTTACATGATATTTAGGTGCACAGGTAAAATATTTACCTTTTTCAGCAGGGCACATGAATTGATCCTTGTCAAAACTGAAGGATACTTTTGTAATCCCTTTTGAAGTTCAGGTCACATCGACGTGTATTAATCCACCACTTCTGACATCTAAAACAACGAAACAGATATTACTATCAGGCCAAAAAGGTTGGGGGGTTGTGATTTATTGTTATAACATATAAGAAATTTGTTTATTTTCACAGTAAACATTCACACGTCTAGAGTAGAGATCTCTAGACTACCAGACTACTTCATGCTTAGATTTCACTGAGACATCATTATAATAAAATTGACATTGTAGTAACTTAATAAGTAAACATAAATTTAATTTGTTCACCATATGAAAGCCAAGGCAAAGTCTTTACAATGACTTTGTAGTTTGATCAGTAATACAGTACGTATTGGATCCAAACTTTCATCATACATTACATGGTATTTTGAGTGTACGTAAGGTGAAACTGTCTACTACTTTCTTTGCCTCTTCCCCAACCTTTTTTCCTGGGCTTGGGAAACAAAAAAAATGCCACTGGTTTCTGTGTCGGGAATTCTGACTATTGCTGCACAATATTGAACATGTGCGTTGACGGCCATATTGTCATAGGGAACGACCGCAGTTGTTCACAGATGTCACTGCTGGGCACGCTTGGACAAAACAGCCTATCCAATCAGCGCTCATGTCGCTTCTTTTTATATGGTATCACCTTCCTTCAGGCCTAATTCTATACAAACCACGTCCCTGTTAAGTACTTCTAATAAAACCTTTTGTCCTACCCTCAAATAATTTTCTTGGACTTTCTCTGGACTTTGCTAATATAGGCTTTGCTTTTCATACCCAGTTCTTTTGGGTGTTCCTTCTAACCAAATCCCAAACTTCTTTTTGCATTTTACATTGCTGACATAACCAGTCTCCGTCTTGAAATTTGTAAATGTCTTCAAGACAACCCCAGCATGGTTCCCTTCCAAACAACAAGAAATACGGAGAAAACTCTGTCACTGAGTGAGGTGTTATGTTATATCCAAACACTACTCTGCAAATACAATGGCCATTTGTTCCTCTTCTCCTCATCCAAACTTCTAAGTAGACCGTACAGAGTTCTATTCATTCTTTCCACCTGACCATTTCCTTCAGGGTGATATGCAGAAGTGCGTGATTTCTTTACATTAAGTCTTTTACAGATTTCCTTATTTAGAGCACTTTCAAAGTTTCTCCCCTGGTCAGTGTAAAGCTGCTGAGGAATTCCATATTTATAAAAGAACACTTCCACCAAAATTTTAGCCACTGTTGTTGCTTTCAGATCCTTCGTTGGATGTGCCCACACTTATTTGCTAAACAGGTCACTTAAAACTAAAATATGCTCCTTTCTAGAGGTTGATCTTTCCACTGAACAAAAATCTGTCGCCACAATTTTCAGAGGCTGAGAAGTTTCCACGTGAACAGGAATGGTATTTCTATATGGCATTTCATCTTTTGCCCTTAAACAAGTCTCACAATTCTAATGGAAAAAGTTACAAATCCCTCATGTTGGGTCAATAAACCCTAGAGTTCAGTAATTTGTAAGTTCTATCTATACCCTGGTGCCCCAGTTTATCATGAGTTTCGACTAAACACTTACATCTTAAAAGAACAGGAACGGCTAATCTAAATATCATGTTACCTAACTGATCCATATGATTCTTGTAAAGAATGTCATTTCTTATCAAAAGACTTTCTTTTTCCCTTTCCCAAGTAACTAAATCAGGTTTAAAATTAATGTTTTATAACTCAGTATTTTCTCCTATCTATTTCCTTAAAATCTTCAAAACTGGACAAGCTTTCTGTTTATTAATAACATCCTCCCACTCTAAAATCTGATTTTTACTTAAGGCACAAACAAAATTTGCGTCCTCATGAGGAGTTACCCATAGTTTGTCTTCGTCTTCATTCAACACCATCTCCTTTCTAGGCTTGCATGACAGAATGTCGGCTTTCACATTTTGTTTTCCTGGTCTGAATTTGAGTTCAATATCAGACTGATAAATCAGCTACCCAGTTTTGTGCTGAGATTGCTCCAGGGGGCATTGTCAGTATACACTATGCGCTTTGTACCAATAAGATAATTTTTAAACTTCAGTAACAGCCCACTTCAAAGCACACAATTCTAGGTTCTGTGAACTATAATTCTTCATGTTTCTTTCGTGTGGTTTCAGTGACCTACTTGCATAAGCCACAGAATGCAGGTTATCCTCCTTATATTAGGACAAAACAGCACCAAACCATTGTAACTAGCGTCTATTTCTAACTTACACACTTTCCCAAACTCAATCCCTTTCAGTACTGGGGCAATATCAATTTTTCTATCAATATCTAGAAGGCCATTTCCGCTTCTTCTGTCCATTTATCATTAATACTTTGACTGGATTTCTTCTTCTCTCCTTTCAACAATTCATTGAGTGGCTTGACAATTATGGCAAAATTTTAAATAAATCTGCTTTAAAATGTTGCAAATCCCAGAAAAACTTGCACTTCCTTAATAGTTTCTGGCTTCTTCCAATTCTTCACTGCTTCAATCTTACTTAGCCCAGGCCCTATTCCTTGATTACTAATGCTAAATCCTAGGTAACTTACACATGTCTACAAAAAATGACATTTCTTTGGCTTTAACTTCATCCCATATGACTTTATGCGCTCCAGCAATGCCTCTAGTCTTGATAAGTGTTCGTCAATGGTCTTCGAAAATAATATCATATCAGCCAAATAAATTACTAGAAATTCAAAAAACATATCCCCCAAAATATTCTTCATACATCATTGAAAGGTTGCTGGGCTGTTTGTCAGACCCATTGGACACCTGCAATACTGAAAGTGTCCCCATGGTACAGATAATGCCGTTTTCTCTCTATCTTCTTTCCTTAGCAAAAATTGTGATAACCCCGTGCAAAGTCAAAAGTGGAAAAGTATTTGGCCCTTTCCAATGTATCCAAGCACTCCACTATTCTAGGAAGAGGAAATCGTTTTTTTAAAGTTTTTTCATTCAGTTTCCTGTAATCAATGCATAACCTTAACCCTACCCCTTTCTTCCTTACAAGGACTATAGGTGCTGCATAAGGATTTGTACTTTCTTCATTTACACCCCATTTCTTTGTCATCAAGCAACTGTTTGGCCACAGGGATCAATATGGGTGCTATTCTCCTATACAGTAATTTGATAGGCTTCCCACAAGACAATCTGATGGAATGTTCCTACCCCTTTATCAAACCTAGGTCCGAATCATGTAGCTCAAAACAGTCCTTATATATGTAGAGTATCTTATCAAGTCTTAACAAATCCAATTTACATAAGTTAAATTAATCGACATTGCACCCTAGCCAGTATATTACCTGCTTCAATGCTACCATTAACTTTAGTCCAATTAGCAACACAAACATATCCAAAGCCCCATTCACACATAGAAAAACTGGGCAAGACCTGATCACCTGATTCTCATCTGCTACTTTCTCTAAAACTACATACTCCTTTGGCTCTTCCTTTAGGGTATCGACATATACCTGAATTAGTTTCCTGCTACCTGATAGGATATTTCGATTCTGTTGACTTTATAAACAACTAGCATATCCTAAATTCTCCCTCTGCCAAACCTGCATAGTTTGTCCAACTATTCTCACACAGCAATCCAAAACTTGACCATACTCATCTTTTAATACCTTTTTTCTGATGCCACTATGTTAACATTTCTCGTGACTCCCCATTTTTCAAACAGCATAGGCAAAATATTCATACCTAAAAGGCACTCTTGGTCAGTGTTCTTGCCAAGACCATTCCTTCCTTTCTCTGCTCTCTTGACATAGAACACGCAGCTATATATTCTGTTTTATTCCACCTACTTCCACATCAACAATGGCATGACCTATTTTATTAATTTCATTTCCACTCAAGTCACATATGTAATCACTACTATTTTACAGTGTCACTCCCTTTGGTTTTAGATTCCCGAAATACCAACTTTCCGACAACAATCACTGTTTGCCCCCGAATCCATAAGACCTATAGCTTTTTATCTCTTTATGCTGAGTGTCAGTTTCATAGTGTCTCCTCTCTTATTTAAACATTCACTTGGCTGGACGTTCAGTTTAACACTCGGCCTCACTAGCTTTCCTGGGCATTATCACCTGCCTGCAATGACATCTCCCTCACAACCTTGTCTCATCTTGAATTATTTATCCCTTTGTTCTTACTAGAATATAGCTTATGCTTATAAAATGGATGACCATCCTCCCCACAAGACCAACAAATACCCATAAACTGATTTTCCAAAACATACTTATTTTGCATTCTGTTTTGACCTAGTCTTCCCTTATACTGGTGTCCTTCCCCGTGATCTTGCTCCATATTGTCTCTAGAAAAATCTGCATTTTTACACTGGTATGATTCATGACCCTGATCCCTACAGGTCCAACACTTAATTACTTTATCATCTCTCCTCGTGCTATGCAAGTGGGTGTCAGAAACATTACCAAATTCTTTCATAACCTTCGTTCTATCTTGTACAAATCTACCAGCATCTTCTAACTGGTCTATGACTCTGTTTTCAATCTTATCCTTTAGGTCACAGGCAATTTTCCTGTCCCTCAAACCTTTTTAAAAAATCATACACTTCATGATTTCCCTCTCCTTAGAGTAGTCTGCTTTGACCTCGGGTTCTTCCAGGTCAATTATTCTGTCTAAATACTCCCAAACACCTTCTTTTATTCCCTATTGTGCACACCACAGTTCTTATCTTCTCTCTAGATCATCCTTATTAACTTAATATGCTTTTAGTAGCTTCGTCTCCATTTCCTCCAAAGTTTTCGGCTTAGCATGACGTATCCTTGTCTTAGTAGGCTCTGTCAAACGTCCTTTAACAACATAGTCTACGGCATCAGTGTCTGCCAGGTTAAGCTGATCGGTACATAATTTTGCTTGTTCAAACCATCTCTTAATTTCCTTCCCATCACTGTTTCTCCCACTCATTTTCTCGAGCTGTGGAGGTTTTTTGACTATTGAAAAAGCATTATTAAATGCGTATTTGCAGCCCCCTCTCTTACACACCCTATCCAACTCATCTTTTATCAAGGCGAATCTGTTTATCAAGGCGAATCTGTTTAGCTCTTTTTTAGGCACTTTTTCTCCCAGTCACATTAAACATTCAGAAGATTTTTGTCACAAATTCAGAGAAGCACATATACGTACGGGCTGATTACGTACTGGCGGATCGGGCTGGGGGGCAGTCATGCACTTTTATAGGGTTGTTTGTGTACCTCCACTGGACGAAGTCTTGGCCCAGTAGGAGGGGGCGGCCAGTGATTAACTTATTGGCCACCCCAAAGAGGTGATTTCACCCTTGGGGATGGGCGCCGGTGGTAACCCCTAGGCACACGGTCGGGAGGTCCTTAGTTGAGCCATCTATCCAATGGATAATCATCCAGGAGTCTTCTTGGATGGTGGCCCCATTGGGCACAGTGTCGCGAACCACGAGACTTACTGCGGCACCGGTGTCGATTCTGTTCGGCACGGGTTGTTGGGTAGCTGGTTCACCAATTGAAGCTAAGCATACGTCATCCAGGCTCAGCCACTCCATAGGCTCATTCAGCTTGGTGAGGGTTTGCCCCACTCTCGCAGCAGGGTTCACGGGGCATTTTGGAGATTGCTAGGCTTAGAGGGGGCGCTGCCCATGGCTCCGCTTGCAGGGGCGAATGGCTTGGAAATTGCCACCCCCCCCCCACCTGAGGGGAGCTCAAGGCAGGGCGCTGCTGAGGGTTAGGCCGAAAGTGGCACTGTTCTGAGGAATGCCCCTGTCTATTGCAGGGGGGTTATTAGGGCACTGAGTAGGCTAAGAAGTGGCAGCAGGAGTGATGGGGAGAGCAGGGAATATTTTCTTCTTTAAAGAACCCTGCAATGGATGATGGGTGTCATAGGCATCTGCCTATTTACAGCACTCCAAAATAGTCTCAGGGGCCTTGTCCACCAAGTGGGTGGCAAGATCAGGGGGAGCGTAGGGCAGGAAATCCTCTAATTGAGAGAGTTCTAAGACCTCCTCAACAGATGTTGTGTTGGAGGCCTTCGTCCACCTATGGAGGGCCAGTGTCTTCTTGGCTGCCCCTCTGTCCATGTCTGGGTAGCCTCCTTGGGCTTAGTCCTCCATTTCTGCCTCCACAAGTCTGGGGTCAATTCATAAGCCCCGAGGATTGCCTCTCAGACGAGGGCGAGGTCTTGTTGCTCATTCAGGGGAAGGGCCTTGAATGCAGTCCGCCGTTTGCCAGCGAGGTGCTTGCCAAGGAGGAAAGCCACTTCCTTGGGGGTTGGATTGAAGTTCCCGAACACCTGCTTGACATGATCGAGCCAGGTGTCGGGTTCGCTATCGTCCCAAGTCCTCATGAGGCTGCCCATGCTTTGGAGGTGAGAGGGTGCAGGGGGCGTGGAACTCGGGGGGCTGCTTCTCTTCTCTCTTGTGCTTCCTTTTCAGCTGCTTCTCTTTTCTCTTGTGCTTCTCTTTCAGCCGCTTGGAATGCTCTTTCAGCTGCTTCTCTTCTTTCTTGTGCTTCCCTCTCCTTTTCCTGTTCGGCTGCTCTCTCTTGGCCCACTTTTTTTCAGCTTATCATTTACCCAATTGATCAGCTTTGCACCCTCCAGCCCCAGGGCTCTTCCAGCTTCTGTGAAGGCCTTAGCCTCCTCCAGTGCTGCGTTACTGGCCATCTCCTCAGCATTAAAACGCTAGTGGACTAGCCTGAGAATAATAGGATGGAAGGCAGTAGCAAAACTGCAAATGTTGCCAGAGGTATGCGGAAATACTCGACGCAGACGTGGCAAGATGACCGTAAATCCCTGCAAATACAGTTGCTACTGGTGCATATTGTGGCGGAAACCTCACGCCTTGAAATTCAGTAATTTACAGTTCAGCGGAGAACTCGACGCTAGTAATGGATTTGATAAAACGAATAGAATCTGGTCACGAAATTCACGGAACTTCAAAGTGAAAAAACATGGCAAATAAATGTCGTAAAGGCGGAAACTTCAACGCCAGCACGCATTTGTGAAATAAACAAAAGGGAAGAAAAAAAAATCTAGTCAGGAAATTCACGGAAACTCAACGTGAGGATGTGACAAATAAATGTCGTAAATGCAGAACCTCAACGCAAATATGGCTTTGTAAATAAAAGGAAAAAAAATCTGGTCATGAATTTCACGGGTCTTCAACGTAAAAATGTGGCAAATAAATGTTATAAAGGCGGAAACTTCAACGCCAGTGCGGGTTTGTAAAATAAAAAAAGGGGAAAAAACTCTGGTCACGAAATTCACGGAACTTCAAAGTGAAAAAAACGTGGCAAATAAATGTTGTAAAGGCGGAAACTTCAATGCCAGTATGGGTTTGTAAAAAAAAAAGGGGGGGAAAAATCTGGTCACGAAATTCACGGAACTTCAATGTGAAAAAACGTGGCAAATAAATGTCGTAAAGGCGGAAACTTCAACGCCCGTACGGGTTAATATAAAATGTATATGGGGTTTCCCTTTTTTTGTTTTTTATATATATCGTCTCGAGGATGGAGGTGATAAGTGGATAAAGGTTATTTTTCCTTTTCTACCAATGCATATCCCTGGTCTATCTTACCCTTGAACCTAGCTTTGCTCAGAATTCGGAATGCTAGCTCGTATACATTAAAGGGAAGAGGAAAAAGCAGGACAAAGATATCTCACCCTTCATAAATATACCGCCTCTGCACAAATCCCTTTTTTACTTAAGCTCTCGCAAACCTAAGACCCTCGAGTCCGCGAATTTAAAATCCTGGAGAAATTAGGCTCGCACATGGGTCATCTAGTAGACGGAATGAATGAATCACAAATGTTTTCAAGGTCGTGTTGGAAGCTACACTAAGGGTAACATATGCCCTTGTTTGAAATGCAAAAGTATTTGCCCT
>NC_087204.1:46444709-46482209 GCF_015104395.2 Macrobrachium nipponense
TGTTTGAAAACATACGAAAGCTCATGTTATAATTACATTTCTATCCTGCGCTTCTGCCTCATCAATTCGCTTCTCATGTAAGTCTTCTCTCACACAGTCCTTCCATCTATTTCTTGGTCTCCTTCTTCTTTGTAATCACTATAAAATTTACTATTTTAATATTGCATATCACTATAGTCTTCTGAATGAACATACTGTGACAAAAGCCGAGGGCTGCCCTGGGAAGGTGAAAGCCATGGAGATGAATACCAATGTGGATTATGACCACACCCAGATTATACACATTTGCATATGTATAATATTAAGCTACGGAACATGTAATCACCATAAATTTTACTATTTTACTATTGCATATCACTATAGCCTTCTGCATGAACTTACGGTGACAAAAGCCGAGGGCTGCCCTGGGAAGGTGAAAGCCATGGAGATGAATACCAATGTGGACTATGACCAAACCCTGATTACCTTTCATTATCCAGAATTTTGATCAAAAGGCTGAATGTACAAGTGAAAGAATATGAAAAAGTCAGATAAGCCCGACAAGGAGCGAACATTACAAGAACTGATAGACAGCACCAGAATAAAGCATAAAGCACTACATGACGGGATGTAACTATGACCTTGTTTGGTGTATATAACAACCAGGCCGATGCTGAACGTCGAGACAGGAGGAGGAGTTAGGACGATGACGAACCTACCTAGCTATCAGTGCTGCCAATGCTGGCTATAAACTAAGCCCCCACGAAGTGCTTGATGTATGTTTCTGTTGATTGTTTTGCCATTCATAAAATATCAGTTTATGTGGACTGAAATATTTACCATCAGTGTAAGTAAGGAATACTCTATCTACTTACATAAATTTGATTACATTTGATTAACCAGAAAATAAATTTTTCGACCTTTGAAACCAGAGGAAGAGAATGAAAAATGCTAAAAATTATTTTTGGTCCTATTTCATCACATCTAAAACGGCGGTAGTTGTTATCTTATTTTGAAGAACTATTAACATACTCTAGAATAAACGTTCAGCTTTCCAATAGTACCACTTTAGTGATGATAAAAAATACAGGGGTAAAATTAGAAAGTATATTGTGGACAAACTTTCAATGCATCTAACCTTCTTCAACTGTTCACGACGGGCAAAGTACCAAACCACCACAAAACGTAAACAAGAGGTTCGTCATGCTTTGCTGGAGAGGGCTAATTTTTTTTGCCCCTTTTTACACCCCATCCTTCCTATCAGGCCTAACTGAGAGACCTCAAAAGGTATGGATTAGGCACTAATATCTGTAGTTTTTGGTTATTTGTAGATGTCACAACCTTCCCACCCCCTCCTCTTATCAGGGCTGAATTTAGACTTAAAGGACTTTGGGAGTATAACTATTAATTTCAGTGACCTTGAAAATTATAACTTAAGACATTAATATCTGTTTTTTTGGGTATTTTCAAATTAACCCCTTCCCAACCACTTCTCACACCTCTTCCTATCAAGGCTAAACTTGGACTTAAAAAAGATCATTAGATGTATCACTATTCATCTCAGCGACCTCAAAAACTATGAATTAAACACTAATATCTGTCGTTTTCAGTTATTTTTACATGCCCCCTTCCCACCCTTTCTCACCCCTACTTCATATTGGGGCTGAACTTGGTCTTAAATGGTATCAGAATTGCCACTATTCATCTCAGTGACCTTGAAAATGATGGATTAGACAATAATCCTTTTGTTTTCAGTTATTTTTTACTTTTCATCCCTTTCCCACCTCACTCCCCACACATCCCCTTTCGTGCCAGTGATGACTTACCCCCACAGTATTCTTTCCCAGATGCTAAGTCAAAGTGTATGTGGCACACATGCATACATACATGCATCCATATATAATAAGTATGGTAACAATAGTCCAACAAGAGCTTAGTGAAATTGAAGGGAATGGAGATGAATTTCATAGTATTGGTGAAACTATTAACCTGCCAAATGGAACTCTTCATACAGCTGGTATAAACTCTATCCCTAAAACCACAGGTTTTTTCAGAAAGTGACAAGTCCATTGGTGGTCATCAGAACCCCAGGTACAGCACAGGGCTACCAGACAGTTCTTACTGGATTCCGCAGGTATTGTACAGAAGAAAATATGATTGTATATAAGGGATCACAGGCTTAATTCCTCCGTGCAACAAAAGTAACAAGACGTCAATCTTGGTCATCCTTTGTGTCCTCAATTAACAACAGAATGCTGCTTTCAGCCTTTTTGAGAAAATTCTGGGAGATAGCAGGAAAATTCATACCAAATCCACCTCCATTTCTCAAAATGAATGGTCAGTTCATGACTGGTGCAGCAGAGGTTAGTGATGCCAGTGTATCACAAAAGTCAGAACCTGTTCCTGGTTTTCATTATAAAAGTCAAGAAGAACAAAAACCCCTTCACTTCACAGCAATCAAAGATGAGTCTTTTTAATGGAAAGGAGTTTGATTCTGCTCTAGCTTCTTGTAATGATAATGATACAGCCCCAGACCCTGATGACATTCCTTATGCTATGATAAGGTATGTATCAATAAACACAGCATTTTAATTCAAGTATTATAAACAGGATATGGAGTGACACTAGTTACCCAGCTGTATGGAAACCAGTAATTGTTTTATGCTTTGTAAAGCCTAGTAAGGATAACTTTTTCGCCAACAAGCTACCGACCAATGGCACTAACTTGTTGTCTGTGTAAGATAATGGAAAAAAAAATTGTCATTACAAGGCTGGTTGGGATCATGGAAAAGAACGGTATTTTATCACATGCACAGTGTGAATTTCGAAAATTGCCCTCAACAGCAGATATCCTAGTCCGTCTTGAGTCATCTATTTGTGTCATTAACATCAAGGCAGCATCACATGAAAGTATTTTTCGTCCTTGAAAAGGCATATGACACTGCTTGGAGATGTGGAATTCTTAAAGTTATTCATGAATGTTGATTAAGAGGGGAGTTGCCATTGCTCCTGGGAACATTTTTAACACTCAAGACACTTTCAGGTCCAAGTAGGTAATACTCTGAAAGGAAATGCCAAGTAGAACTAGTATCTCAAGGTAGCATGCTCAGCATTACTCTGTTTGCCTTGGCAATAAATGGCATCTCTGTAATTATTCCTTATTATGTCCACAAAAAATTTTGTGGATGATATTTTCATATTTTCTGGAGCAAGAATGTCTACAATTGAAAGAAAACTTCAGTTAACAATGAATCGCAATTTCTGCCTAATTTGTAGACAACATCCTGATCCTGATGTATATCTTCAAGGACAAAGAATCTCATGTGTAAAAGAATCCTTTTAGATATCTTTAAAGTGCTAGCACACACATCCTGGGGAATTGTCACATTAAACCTCTTTGAGTGTACAAAGCCCTAATACTGTCTAAGCTGTTATATAGATGTGAAATATGCTCTTCGGCCACCCCTAGTCGTTCAAGAATTTTAGACTCTGCACCATACTGGCATTAGACTAGCCACAAGTGCTTTTAAAACTTCACCTATTCCAAGTCTGCTTGTTGATGCTGGAGAACTGTTTCTGGAACTGGATGGTCATTCTTATTTTATCAGATATTGGTATAGGTTGCAGAGACTTCTGGGCTCTCTTGCATCTCAAACAGTGCACAAAGAGAATTTTTTTGGCTTCTATGGGGCCCATCCTAAATCAGTGCAACTTTACGGATATAGAGTAAAGTAACTGTTGAATAACCTGAATATGAACAGTAGTGGAATGATTCCCTCTAGAAATCCAACAACCCCTCACTGGAAGTTACCTGTAATCTCTTTTTTTCATTATTTTACAGGATTTCAGAGAAATATGGCCAAAGAAGAATTTCGATCCATTTCTTAGAACCTTCAGAATGCCATTGAAGTAGTAATTTTATATTCACAGATAGCTCCAAATCCAGTGCTAGCATTGGCCATCATTGGATTTGGGGTACATTCTGCTGCTTTTAATTGTAGGGTAGGAGTACACTTCCTCTAGGAGGCATCAAATTTTACAGCAGAGCTGTATGAGATTTAATTACCATTGGAAATGGAAGATGACAATTTTACATGGGTTTTAAAGATTCTAAAGGAGCTTGCCATCATAGAGCACAGAGGTATCAGTGGATATGTACTGGGCTCCAGCACATGTTGGTGTGCCTGGAAATAAAGAGGCTGATAAATTGTCAAAAACAGCTTAACAGCTACTTCCAAGATGTCTAATATTACAGTGATTTCTGGCCGAATATCAGGTGGTCTCATATTGATATTTGGCCACAGTGTAGGGACTCTATACCAGAATAAGATGAAAGAGATCAAAAGTTTCATATCTCCTTAGAAACGTAACTTTATTATGCCCTGAAGATGGGAAACCCCACTGTCATCTTCACATTTTCCATACTAATTTAACGCATGAGTTAAGGACAATGATGCCTTGGCCTTACTGTCAGAATTGCTTAGTTCCCTTCACTATAAAGCACTTGCTGGTTGAATGGCCCAGTCTTGAGGATTTAATTAAGAGTTCAATACCTATCTGAATCTCTTGGTGGGAATGGCAAGTACATCCTTGCCAAGATCCTTGGAGGGGATATGATGCATGATGCTAGTGGCATTTTTAAATATATTTTAGAGGCTGTATTTCCTACAAGTTTTAATTTTGTCTAGTATAAATATACTACACTATGTAGTCTTTTAACTGAAATGGTGTCAATGCCCACAGTAGACATGATGCCTGATAACTTAAAATTATTAATTCATTCATTTCTTAGTCTCATTAATTTTAGGACAAATGACAGCCAAGGTTTGATGATACATGTAGACGAGCTTGTCATGTTAAACAGACCAAATTGAAGACATGGAGACGAAATTGTTAACATGAAAATTTCACCATTTTTGTTGAGTGTCACCGTTCTGCAAATAGAATTTACCTTATAGCAAAGAGAAATTACAGTAATCCCTAAAATAAGAGGCTTGAAGGAATTACTCATCCTCATCTGTAGTGTGCCAAATTGGCATAATATATCTTTGTGTCAAGAAGATTATGGATAATCTTGATAGCTGGGGTAAAGATCCTGATGGCATATTACTTTTGTTTTTTAAAAAGGTTTCTAGCATATAGCCCCCCAAGATCAGTAGATTCTACAGCTTTTTAGGTCGACATAGTATCCTTTTGGATGAACAGAAGCTTAGTAATACAATGCTTGTTCCAAAGGGTGGCATATCTGCAGATGGCAGTAAAGCCACTTTACAAGTATGTGGAATCTAAAGGATTGTTAGCTGATAGCTAGTATACATATAGGAAGTAGTTAGGCACCTACATGCAATGCCCTTTTAGGTTTGACTTGCCGTATGCTAGAGAACCTTGTTAAGGCAGTTTGAGTGCAGAGTAATTTTAATATATTTCAGGGCTGCTTTCGATTTGGAAAGTCACTAGGCACTTACTATAAACTACAGAATCTTGCTGTGGGTAGATATGTTTAAGGATAACTTCAAGATTTCCTTACTGGTAGGCAGCAGTGAATTGATATTGATGGGATCATTATTGAACCAAGACCTATTATGTCTGGAGTTCCACAGGGTAGTGTTGTTGGTCCTCTGTTATTTTAGTGTATACAAGTTATATAGTTGTCAGCCAGGAGAACATGATTGTTCATTATGCTGACGATACGACACCTGCAGATGTAGTAAAGTCTCCACGTATGAGAAATGAAGTAACCCTTAGTCTCAATCATGAACTACATGGAGTGGATTAGTAAATGAATAAGTCACTGGGGTATGAGGCTAAATTCCAATAAATCGAGAACATTGTTAATTAGTAGATTTCTAACAAATTATCCACCCCATCCTCCCCTTCAAGTGAATAAGTTTCTGCTGAATGATTCTGAAGCTTCAACTATACTTGGTGTAACTTTTGACTCACATTTGACTTTTGGGAAACATCTAGTGAAAGTATCAGGAAATACCCTATGGAAGTTAGGTTTTGTATGCAAGGCCTCATATATTTATAACATTCCTTAAAATCAGTTCAACATTGCTTAGGTCACTTACCGTTCCTTTTATTATAGTTCTGTTCCTCAGTGTGGATGTCTTCCTCTGCCAGAGATTTATTTCTTAGATCGTTCGTGGTGGTAGGTTTCTGTTTTTTAACTTATTGGTGGATGGTCTCTAGTTTGTCAATTATTCGAAAGTTGTATTGTAGCAGAGAACTTTCACATTTAGACTTGATACCTGACCCTCTTTTCCTGCCGAGAGCAACTAGATTCACTGAACAGCAGCATCAATGTGCTCTGCTGTCAAACTTATCAGTTTAAGAGGTTCTTGTTCCTTATTGTTGGAGTGTGGAACAGTCTGCTATGGGATGTTTTGCATTTGGAACCACAAAGTTCAAGCGAAAATGTAACACATTACTATCCTGGAACAGTTCTCTGTATTTGAGCACTATCCTAGAACAGTTCTCTGTATTTGAGTAATTTACATATTTGTCAATTAATTTATTATATTTTTATGAATTTCCTGTTAAGCCTGGTGATTTCAGACTGCGACTCTTGTAAAGGCTGGGTTTTAGCGATCAATCTCCTATAGTCGCGGTGCTTGGTCTCCCCAAAAGAAGAAATGTCAGCTGATACCGACTCCATGACGACGTCCTCAATGAACCATTTACAACAGCAGTGCGCAAGTTGAGATGAGATTATGTATTTATGTAGTCGTACGTGCAAGTCACAGATGATTTAGGCCACACCCACATTTAACGGTTTTTACAGGACAGCGAATTCCGTGAAGGCATGACGATTGTTGACGATTTATTAGCGATTTAGTTACGTGATATTCCGACTTACGTAAGGGGATTGTACTAATCATGAACATCTTTTATTCCCGAAATTTACAGTATCAACATGATTTTGTTTAGTGAGTTCATTGCAATCAAATTCAATTTATAAATTAAATTTGATTGCAATGAACTCACTTGAGAAAATCATGTTGATAGTGTAAATTTCGTGAATAAAAGTTAAACTCCATCTATAAACTTCATTTATATTACCGAATATATTTTCGTTTTAGTTGTAGTCATTGTCATATTTAATTATATCTGAAGTTGTCATATTAAGAATGCAGAAATCTTGAATCCAAAGTATATTTTACTCAAAATTGAAAAACGAGGTATCTGTATGTAATTAATTAAGCCCTTGAACAATATTTATGGGCTGCCTACGCACTTGACACATTCTGACTTACTGAGCAGCGCCTCTGCGCACGTTGTTGGTTTGCCAAGCACATGGCTTATGTTGTACTGAATGCCGTAACACGCCATTGCTAGTTACAACTTACGTAATCAGATGCCATTAATCGAGAGGTCATTATGAAATTGTTGTGTGCTGTGCCTTGACATGGCAACTTTTGACAGTAGTCGTGGAATGATGGCGACTATGCAAGGCAGCCAGCCTTGCATACTCGCCATCACTGGCGCAAAGTCGTTAAACTCGGGGACCTGGTTACGATTTATGCCAATTTATGGCGATTTGGTTGTAATGAGAGTGTAGTTGAGTCATAATGAGCAAAATTTCAGCTGTTACGACTTGTGCGTTTTGAAATCGCCAATGTGTGACCCAGGCTTTACCTTCTGATACTTCTTTAAGATGACCACCAGATTCTTTGGAAACTTGAATTTCAAACCACTGGACCCTGAGCAAATGCAAAAGCAAAACAGTTGAAAGAGGTAAGGAAATCTGATCTGTATGATGGTAAATAATGATAAATGAAATTTCAAGCTGAAGAGAAAATGATAATGCATCTTCAAATGGACCGAACCTCTTGTGATTTTAATTAAGTCTTGATACCTTAACCTCTGATATATATATATATATATAATATAGATATATATATATATATATATATTATATATATATATATAAATAATATATATATATATATATATATATTATATACTATATATAAATATAAATATATATATAATATATATATATGTATATGCATACTTTGTTGAATTCGATGATTTTTTGGTTGTTGATCAACTTTTTATTAGTTTCACAATACTTTCTAAATCTGCATTCTTCCAGTTGTAGTTGGTGGATAAAGAAACGAAGATTAACCCTTTCAGCTGTTCCATCACTCGTCGTGACCTCTTCAAAGTGTACTAAATTTTTTTGCTGTTTTTTATTAAGCTGGCCTTATGCCAGCACGGGCTCTTCCTCATAGAGCAGCCTGTAGAAAATTTTTTTATCTGCGTTCTTATGTTTTATTACATTGTGCGGACGGAATTGTAGCGTCTATAAACACTAACAATACATTTATATACAATAGAATAGAATAAGTGTCAAAAGTGAGACTCCAAATTTCAAAATTCATCGTACTTCTTTAGAAACTCATGGGGTTGCCAGTTAGCATATTTTATTCTAATTATTTTCATTCTCTTTATCTGATAACTATCAGT
Source organism: Macrobrachium nipponense (assembly GCF_015104395.2). Taxonomy (NCBI): domain Eukaryota; kingdom Metazoa; phylum Arthropoda; class Malacostraca; order Decapoda; family Palaemonidae; genus Macrobrachium; species Macrobrachium nipponense. The sequence goes on from NC_087204.1 coordinate 46,453,161, forward strand.
GATTAACTGCAGAACCACAGAAAGTACTTCCCCAGTGAAAAGTCAGTGCTAGTTCAATAATAGTTTACTAAAAGAATAAAATAAATAATTTCCCTGTAAAAACATCTGCGGCTGTCAATGTGTGATATCGAGTGTTCACTATTGAGTGGCAGCAGGAACAGAGTGCATAAGCATTGGCCTAATGTGACTTGCAAATTCTTTCTACTATTATAGCATTATATCGAAAGTTATTATGATTTCTTTTGATAAAGCACAAAGAAGTTTAGCATCTGAATAAATGAAATGTGGCATATGATTAAATGAAATAAAGATAAAAGACGAGTTGGTGTTAAAAAAAATAAAAACACGAAATCCAAGTTATAAGCACGTTTAGCATTGGCTACATGGTTAGGGCTATTTCAGTAATCAAGGAAATATATTTTCCATCTTTTTATTTAATAATTTCATCGAATTTCTCAATTGTGCAAATTTTTGCATGTGGTTTTTGTGCTCAGGGTCCCATCAAACAAGTATTTTCGTAGGTTTCCACCTTTTTTTTCAGTGTACAAGTGAGACTATTCTTGTCCATATGATCCGGAGTGTGAGCATGCTTATCGAAGAATTACTTTGATTCAAGTCTCTCTCTCTCTCTCTCTCTCTCTCTCTCTCTCTCTCTCTCTCTCTCTCTCTCTCTCTCTCTCTCTCTCTCTCTCTCTCTCTCTCTCTCAGGACCTTTTTATCTAGTGACGAATAACCAGAGGCCTGTTTTAGAATCGAGCACTAGGTCTATTGGTCATGCTCGGGTGCCTATTTGTATATGTATACATATATATGTGTGTGTGTAATATGTAAATCCCTTAAAAAACTCATGAATTTCTGTTATACAATAGTGCTTGATTGGATCGAACTGATTACTGGTTGCCCGTGGAAATCTGAATTTGAGTGATATCACGCCCTTATGATACGCCAACGTACGCAAATTCAGTCTGAAATTTCATGGTTGGAATAACATTGGAAGATTTGAGGTAAAAGATTGGAGTGAAAAAGGTGGAGTTAGGATTGTGGGTAGAGGTAGAGGTAGAGGGGTAGGAGGGTTGGTTGGGGTCTGTCGTCTCCCTACTTAACCAGGTGGTGATTTTTCGGGTGTTCTGGTTGCTTGCGACCGTCTTTCTTATTTTTCATAAAGTGGGTCTGTTTCCCAGGTGCAAGGACTGATCCTGGTGTCGGTCCTAATGGTTCTATCTTTGCCTAAGTAACAGACAGTGGCCCTGCAGTGTAAGCCTTGCTATGCCCGGAACTAGGCCTAGTCACCTGAAGGTAGCAGCAGCAAGAGCCTTTCTCGAAGATGGTGCTTTATGCTCGGTTTCACATTTTCTCTTTTTCTCTCTTTTTAGCCCTTTCTCTCTCTTTTGTTCTCTCTCTTGTATTTTGTTCTCTATCTACTTGTAGAATCTCTTTATGTCTCCATTTTTCTCTTTTTGCTCTCCTCTCTCCCTGAAGAATTTTGTTGCACTTATTTTTGCCCTCTTTCTCCTTTTGTTGGGATATAAGAGGTTGCATTTCTGTATCAGGGATAGAATACAATTTGTTCTCACTTCGTCATCAAATTTAAAAACTACTTCTCTTCCGGGATGAAAATCTGACTGCTATTTCAACAAATATATCAGTCTCGTTACTTTACTCAGGCAAATTCTTTAATGAATTTACATTATTAATTCTGCCTTTAAATCTTAATCACAGTTCTTCGATGGGGACAAATGGAATGCAATGTCGTTCGTGATACTCTCAACTATAATCTGAACACGGCCTAAGAGCACTATCCTTTTTTTCTTTTATTTTTCCCCCCTTTTTTTTCTAACGGTACTTTCTACAAATTCCCTATTGATTACACTACTATAGGCTACACAACTCGTTCATTGTGCAGTCAAACTAATACTAATATTACTACTATCAGTGACAATTTTTAGCAACGGATTCTAGGTGGGGCGAAGTCTCCCATCTCCAGGGGTGTGAAGGGTATCTTCTCATCACATCCCCATATTGTCCTAAGACACTATCCCGTACTGTCTCTCTCTCTCTCTCTCTGCCATACGGTTGTGATGTTCCCGTTTTCTATGCATTTCGAAATCGGATGGTGTGATTGTACACTTTCTGGTTAGCACTGTGCTTTTCGAAATCGTAGGGTGTGTGATTGTTAGTCTTTCTGGTTAGCACTGTGCATTTCGAAATTGTATGGTGTGATTGTACAGTTGTCTTTCTGGTTAGCACTGTGCATTTTGAAATCGTATGGTTAGCATTGTTCACCAATTTTTTTTTTTTTTTTTTTTTTTTTGTTTTTTTTTTTTTTTTTTTTTTTTGCTTTAGCCATAACTATTTTTAGCCAGTTCGTTCGTTTCACCATTTCCCTCGTCATTACTGTCCATCGAACTTTCTCTCGTTTCCATGTTTATTTCACTTCATATGACTGTGTGACGGCTAAAATGATTTAGCACTTACGTTTGTTTGACACCACAAGACCTCACAGGATCCCACGACTGACACCAAAATTATATGACCTGATTTCGATCATTTGTGGGTTCAGGACATGAAGGAAGAGAGAAGTTTACATGCATGCGATGTAGGGCATGCAAAAATAATAATTAATTAAACGTTTAACACAGGTGTATTCTAGCTACACAGGTGGCCTTTACTTGTAATTGTTACGTTAACTATGCTAGTGCACAACTGGACGACAAGCTAGACTGTTATTGACACTCATGGCGATACACGGCCGACGGGGCTGCGGGGCATTGGGCATTCGTCTTGACTCTGTGCTGTATAGGACCCACTAACGAACTGATTTGACCGCTGGTGCGGCCTCTGTTTCAAATGCTCCCTTCACATGGCATCGTTATGCAAGAAGCTGATTAGTTATTCTGGCTCCTCAGACACAAGGGCCAATCAAGAAGGGATATAGAGATGCGTGGCACTCTTTTGAACTGACCAAGACATGCCGACTACTAACGTTCTTGGCAGTTGACTTATGTAATTACACATACGCACATTATCGCTCATAACGGTTTTATGGGACTTTTGAATATCACGGAAAGGCATATTTAAAACTGTATCGAATCAGCTTATATATATATCGATGAATACTGAGAAAGTGGAGTGGTGTTGTGCAGAAAATATGATGTAATCAACTAGTGGTATTATTAGCTTGGTAAGAGTAAGTAAAACAGTAGTTGGCTAGTTAAACATCAATATAACACAAATAAGGAGAAAAAAGAAAGCTCAGATCAGGAACGACCTTATGGTTCAAGCTTTAAAATCGTCAGCAATCATAATTACTGAAATTTTGTTTTTTTAATAAATTCTCCCACTGTTGCAACAGCATTCCGGTGCCCTTCTGTTGAATCAGTTGTCTGGAAGTCCCTTGACAAATAACCATTTAATGCTTGGCGTTCTGATGATGTATTTTTATCCAAGTTCTAATATTGAGTTAATAAACCCTGGAGAAATGAAAGATAGATTCTGTTTCCATCCAAAATGTTATTTTCATGATAAAATAAATTTTTGAACATACTCACCTGGTAGTTATATATAATTTTATTCCCATCATCCTCCCTTCTAGAGACTATGGGCATGGAAGATCTGAGGAATAGTTGGAACGGTTCTACATGCTTGGGTAGAGGGCGCACAGGTGGTGCACCTGACTACCCAATCGGCAATTGCCGCGAGTTTTGAAATTCTGCTGTGACGTCAGGGACATAAGCTATATATATAACTACCAGGTGAGTATGTTCAAAAATTTATTTTATCATGAAAATAACATTTTCAAACATCTAACTCACCTGGTAGTTATATATATAGCTGATTGACACTTTTGGTGGAGGGTCAGAGACAGCTATCATCGTTGGAATTGACATAAGTGTTAATTAAAAACCAACTTACGGGTTCGTACCTGTTAAGGAAGCTGACTTCAATCATATCCTGCCTCATTATGTCTGCTTTCCTTATGAGATCCAGCGATCCACCCAGGGGGCTGAAGACCTCTTGGAGACAGTCAGCCGGTCAAACCTCTTTGTGACTAGACTCCCTACAATACCCTTGTTCCGGGCGCTACCAAGGAACAAGTTGACCACCTGACTAAGGATCAATGATTGTGGAAGACTGCGTCCAGTCTCCACAAACAACCATAAAATTTCGATAGTTCCAAGGTAAGAAAAAGAATATTGGTTTATGGGATTTCAAGGGGTAGTCCCTTCTCCCACTACTGAATGAGCTGCTACGAACAGACCCAGTGTGTAGCAGTCTTCATACAGAGTCTGCACTTGTGTAAGGTAGTGTGGCGCAAACACTGACTTGCTTCTCCAAAAGGTTGCGTCCAGGATATTTTGAAGGGATCTATTTTGTTAAAAGCTACAGAGGTTGCTACGGCCCTAACCTCGTGAGTCTTAACTTTTAGTAGCTTGAGATCTGCTTCATTACATGCTGAATGTGCTTCCCTAATTAATTGCCGTATAAAAAAGAATAGCGCATTCTTTGACATTTGCAGAGAGGGCTTTTTGACAGAACACCAAAGCACCTCTGAATTGCCACGTAATTGCTTCGTTCTTTCCAGGTAATGCCTCAGGGCCCTTACCGGACAAAGAACTCTCTCTACTTCCTCACCTGTGAGATCCGACAGGTTTGGAATCTCGAACGATTTGGGCCAGGGCTGAGAAGGGCGTTCGTTCTTTGCTAGAAATCCTAGCTGTAGAGAGCAGATAGCCTTGCCCTGTCTGAAACCTACAGCTTTGCTGAAGGCATGGATTTCACTGACTCTTTTTGCTGTCGCTAGACTAACCAAGAAGAGAGTTTTCATGGTGAGGTCCTTAAATGATGTTTCCTGTAAAGGCTCGAACCTATCACTCATGAGAAACTTCAGAACTACATCCAAATCCCAAGCTGGCGAGGATTGTAGTTTCTCCTTAGTCGTCTCGAAGGATCTGAGAAGGTCTTGTAGATCCTTATTATCAGACAGGTTCAGGTTCCTATGCCTGAAGACAGCTGCTAACATACTTCTGTAACCTTATGGTAGAAGCTGAAAAGTTACCCCTCTTCTTAAGGAATAGCAGAAAATCTGCTATCTGAGTCACAGAGGTACTGCAAGAGGAAACGGAATTTTCCCTGCACCATCCTCTCCCACTTGGATTGGTATACCTTAATGGTGGAAGACCTTGCTCTTGCGATGGCTCTAGCTGCCTCCTTCAAAAATCCTCTAGCTCTTGTGAGTTTTTTCGATAGTCTGAAGGCAGGTAGCTGAAGAGCTTGGAGGTTTTGGTGATACCTTTCCAAGTGGGGCTGTTTGAGTAGATCTACTCTTAACGGAAGGCTTCTGGGGGTGTCCACCATCCATTCCAGTACCTCTGTGAACCATTCTCTTGTCGGCCAGAACGGTACCACTAGAGTCATCCTGGTGCCTTCGTGAGACAGAACTTTTGCAACACTTTGTATACTACTTTGAATGGAGGGAAAGCGTACACGTCTAGATGGGCCCAATTCATGAGGAACGCATCTGTGGGTTGCCTCGGGATCTGGGACTGGAGAACAGTAAGTCTCCATCCTCTTCGTTTTTTTTTTTTTGCGCTGTGGCGAAGAGGTCTATGCATGGGCGACCCCAGGTTCGCCACAGGCTCTTGCAGACTTCCTGATGGAGAGTCCATTCTGTTGCCAAGACTTGATGTTTCCTGCTCAGGATGTCTGCCCTTACATTCTTTTCCCCCTGAATGAAGCGTGTTACTAGCGTCACGCTTTTCTCTTTCGTCCAGCGAAGAAGCTCTCTTGACGTCTTGTACAGGGACTCGGAGTGGGTTCCGCCTTGTTTGTTGATGTAGGCCAACCCTGTGCGTTTTTTGTCGGAATTGACCTGCAAACTTTGTTCTGTACTGCGCTTTCGAACTCCTTGCGAGCCAGAAAGACTTGCAGTCAGGTTCTTTTTGAACGATATGGAACTTCTCCTGTTCTCTGTTCCAGGAGCCCGAGACCTCCAACTTTCCCAGTGTTGCCCCCCCATCCTGAGTCCGAGGCGTCGGAAAACAACACTAGGTCTGGGTTCCTCTGCTTTAGGGAAAGGCCTTCCTGGAGCTTGACGGGGTCGTTCCACCATTGTAGACAGTGTTTCATGGAGTCCGAAACGGGAATACACTTTGTCTTTAGTGTCTTCCTCTTGTCCCAATGCTGATTGACATGGAATTGGAGTGGGCGAAGGTTCAGTCTTCCTAAGGAGACAAACTGCTCTAGCTAGGAAAGGGTCCCCAGCAGACTCATCCATTCCCTTGCGGAGCACGTCTGTTTCCTTAGGAAGTTTTGCAGCTTTTCCAAGGCTTGTTCCGTTCTCAACGCGGACGGAAAAGCCTGAAAAACCCTACTCTGAATCCTCATACCCAGGTACAAGATTTCTTGGGATGGGATCAGTTGAGATTTTTGACTGTTTATCAGAAGGCTTAGGTCTTCTGATCACCGAATCGTCTTCTGAAGATTCTCCAGACAGCAGGTGTAGGATTGGGCTCTGAGGAGCCAGTCGTCCAGATACAGTGAAGCCCTGATACGTTTCTTGTGTAGCATTCCTGCTATGTTGCTTATCAGCCTTGTGAATATTTGAGGAGCGGTATTTAGGCCGAAGCAAAGAGCTCAAAATTGGTATGTTTCTGCGTTGTAAACGAACCTTAGGTACTTCTTGGAGTTCGGGTAGATATGGACGTGAAAGTATGTATCCTGAAGATCCAACGAAACCATCCAGTCATCTTGTCTGACTGCGGCTAGAACTGATCTCGTTGTCTCCATCGTGAACTTCGTTATCTTCACGAAAACGTTCAGGGCACTCACTCCAGATTTTGAACTCTTTCTATTGCTCCCTTCTGAAGCAACATAGAAACTTCTTGCTGTATCGCTTGGGCCTTGGTTTCCTCTCTGTATCTGGCTGAAAAGATTGATTGGTTTTTCTGCTAAGGGGGGCTTTTTCAAGAAAGGGATCTTGTATCCCTCCTTGAGAAGCTGAATTGACCAAAGATCTGCTCCTCTTTCCTCCTGTGATGGTAATTGCTTCATAGTAAAGGAAGTTAAAGGAAAGGAAAACGCATTTTCGAGAAGTTCGGCAGTAAGGAGGCTTTCGTGCCCATGTTGGAGGCGCCTGTTCTCGCGGCTGTTCTGGAATCGTCGGGCCTGTTGTGGAGCGCAACACCCGCCAATGTATCGGGAGTCTGTGACGCTCGCCGTAGGCTCCGCCCCCAGAGTGCCGTATAAATACGACGGTCGTAGCAGCAGCAGCAGAGATCATAGAAAAGAGACACCAGTTAGTCACAGAGAGATATCCTCAGTAAGAGCCACTGTTCAGAATATCAGTGAGAGATCAGCAGCAGAGATCATTAGAGAGAGACTAGAGACAAAGGAACCGACGAAGGATCAGAAGAAGAGTTGGTTGGATTCTGTTCTAGTCGTCTTCAGAAGTGGACGGCCGCGTTATCTCGACGTCGAGCAGACTTCAGAGAAGAAAAGGTCCTGCTAGAGGTTTTGGGGAGTTCCTGCCTTACAAGTAGACTATTTTCTGCAATATGGAGGCAAGAACGTCTGCAATCACCGTTTTCCTTTTGTGAAGCCATCGCTTCGAATTGCCAAATTGACTAGCAAGTATTTGAATTGCCTCACTGTTCCCCCAGTTCATGCAGTGTAAGATTCTATCTTTTTATGTAAATAGGAGATACCATTCTGCATTTACCTATGTTAGTAAGCTTGTAAATAAACCTTTGTTGTGTTAGTGTTTCTTTCTATATTCGTATCCCCAGTTTCAACTGTTGGTGTTGAAATTTTTTTTTTATTTCATATCGAACCTGAAGCGGACCTCTCTCAGAGGCCGTAACATTGTGTCGACCTTTGGCGGCCAGGATATTTTCGGACACCGTGAACATTGTGGCGACCTTGGTTTGGCTATCAACACTTTAACAGTTTGAAACAGGGAGGATATAGAAAGAATCAGAATGAGTGAGATGGTGAAAGAGTTTATTGAGTCGGGTAAGTACTGGGTCTAGAGGGGAATGATCTCCGTGAATATGTTTAGAAGAAAGCAAGAGAAAAGTATGAGAGAAATGAAAGAGCGGCTGAGAGAGAGGAAAAGAGCAGCTGAGAGAGAAATGCAGCAACAAGAAAGAGAGAAAGAATGTATGCATGAGCAGGAATAGAGAGAGAAAGAGCGTATGCATGAGTTTGAAATCCCTCGGTTAAGACAAAGCACTCTTAACAGTCAGTCAGGCCAGAACGAAAACGAAAGTGATAGGTTAGGTATGAGTGCAGTGGTGAAATTAGTACCAAAGTTTGATGAGGAAGATGTTAAGACATATTTCATGTGTTTTGAGAAGTTAATGGAACGAGTAGGTTCTCCTAAAGAAATGTGGACTTTATATTTACAGTAAGTGCCCTACTCATGGTAGGGCACTTACTGAGTATAGTTGAATGTCTAAGGAGGAATGTGATAAATACGATATCGTGAAAGAAACTGTTTTTAGCGCGTATAGGTTAGTACCGGAGGCGTACCGTAAGAAATTTAGAAATTTGAGAAAGGATGAAAATATTACGTATGTAGAATACGGTAAGAAGTTAGAAAGGCTGCTTTTTGATTGGTTAACTTCCGCTAAGGTTGAGGATTTTGATAGTTTGAAGAACTTAGTGTTGTTAGAAAAAACTTCAAAGATAACGTATCCCCCGAGATTAAGCTTTATATAGAGAGTAGGCGAGAAGTATCTTTTGCAGGAGCAACTAGGCTAGCTGACGAATATAGTCTAACTCATAATTTGAGTGTTAGTAAGAAACGAAATGATCCTTGGTCTGGTAGAGTACAAAGCAGTAAAGGTTTCAGTCCTAGTAATAGCAATGTGAGTAAAAGTGACTATTCCTGTTATACATGCGGAAAACCTGGTCATAGTCTAAGGTTTGTAAGAGTAAAGTGGCATCTAGTGGCTCAGAATTAACTTGTTTCCAATGTAATGGGAAAGGGCATTTAGCGAGAAATTGTGCAGTAGAAAGGAAGGACGGTAAGAAACTAGTGTCTTTAGGTAACCTTTCATCAAGTAGGAATGATGTGACGAGAGAAACCTAGAAAATTTTTTGTGAATTTCTGCAGAAGGTGTGTAGTTTCCTCTCTTGGAGGAGTAGATTCGAGAGAAGTAGTCTTGCTCCGAGACACAGGGGCTGCTGTCTCACTGATTAAAAGAGAGTGTGTGCCGAACAGGGCAGAAATCAATATGGAAGAGAAAGTCATGTTAGGTGGATTCCCTAACATTGTGTTCTTTGTCCTTTGTTGAAGTTGAATTTAGAAAGTCAGGTAGTGTCAGGAGAAGTAAAACTAGCAGTTGTTGACAGTTTGCCCGTTGAAGGCGTTGACATTATTGTCGGTAATGACTTAGCTTTATCCAAGAATGTGAATCCTGTTGTGAGGAATATCCCAGTGCCTGAAATGGTAGTAACTATGTCGGGTTTAGATACAGACGTAGACTACGGTCATAATTTGTTCATGGATTCGAACGAACGTGAGTTCGTGGATTCGAATGTGAGTAAGTTCGTGGATTTGAACGTGAGTAAGTTCGTGGGTTCGAACGAGAGTAAGTTCGTGGATTCGAGCCTGAGTTGGTTCGTGGATTCGAACGAGTGTGATAGAGGTAGCGAGGTTGATATTGGCATGAGTGTGGCTGAGAGACCAGACTCTATCGATGTTGACAGTGATAGCCAAGGGGAATGCGTAGCTGTCGAGAAGTAAATGTACCAGTATCTAGTCCTAGTTACTTTGATGAATTAGGCTTTAACATTTTGGATAAGGATGAGCTACTCAAGTTGCAGAGAGAGGATGAGACACTAACCCAAATTTTTGAGTGTGAGCTGGATGATGATCTCGATGATGTGTGTAAGGAAACTTTTTGTTTAAAGGACGAAGTTTTGTGTCATGTTCGTCCTAAGTCAGGTAGTGAAGGGGAAATCACAGGAAAATTATTAGTTCCTAGGAAGTTTCATGAACTAGTTTTAAAGTTAGCACTTGATGAGCAAGGACATTTGGGAGTAAATAAAACTTTCAAGTGTGTTAGTAGGGCGGTTTAGTACTTTTTTTGGCCTAAAATGAAAAATGATGTAAAGAGGTATGTTTTAAGCTGTCATGAATCTCAAATTGCAGGGAAACCGATTCAAGTAATTTCCAGAGCTCCGTTGTGTAATATTCCTTCAGTAGGTGAATCTTTTGAGAATGTATTTATCAATATGGTCGGACCTTTGCCTAGAAGTAAGGGTAGAGATGATCGCTAAGCGCTTGGCCCTTAGCGAAAGAAAACATGAGAGGAAGTCAAGGGGAAATTAAAGGGAAGCATGATCTTAGAGCAAAAGAGAGAAGTTTGTGTGTAAGAGGTAGAGTTTTAGTACTAGTCTAGAGAGAAAGTCCCTTTTTACCTTATAAGTTTGAAGGTCCTTTTTCAATTTTAGAGAAGAGGGGAAATATATATCATAGAATTAATGTGGGTAAGAGTAGAGAAAAGGCAATAAATGTAAACTTCCTTCAGAATTATAAGGAACGCCCTGTACCTTGGCCGCCGCCCATGCCCTTGGTAATTGTGTCCCAGAAAGAGAAATTAGTTTTGAGAAAGACGCAAGAGGTGCCTTAGTCTTCAAAGTTTTAATCAGAGTTCAGAAAATGGAAAAAGTAAGAGAGAAGGATAATATTATAGCAGATATCCTTTCTAGAGTTTTCAGAATGGGTAGCCTAATAACCGTTTTCTGTTATCGCACGAGTGAGTGTGTGAGTGGAGAAGAGTGCGTGTTTGACTGGATTAAAGTTTTATGCAGAATTGTTTCCCCGCTGTTTAATTCTTGTTTCTCTTAAGAAAAAAATTAAATCAGTTGATTTCATTTTTTTTCTCTTTTGGGGGGGCGTGTGATGGTAATGCTTCATAGTAAAGGAAGTTAAAGGAAAGGAAAACGCATTTTCAATAAGTTCGGCAGTAAGGAGGCTTTCGCGCCCGTGTTGGAGGCACCTGTTCTCGGAAAGGGGGGCTGTTCTGGAATTGTCAGGCTTGTTGTGGAGCGCAACACACGCCAATTTGTCGGGAGAAACACCAATTTCTGATGCAATACCTCGTCTAGATTCATCTAGGAAGTTCTGGAAATCTCTCGAGTCTGTGACGCTCGCCGTAGGCTCGCCCCCCAGAGTGCCGTATAAATACGACGGTTGTAGCAGCAGCAGCAGAGATCGTAGAAGAAGAGACACCTATTAGTCACAGAGAGATATCCTCAGTAAGAGCCACTTGTCAGAATATCAGTGAGAGATCAGCAGCAGAGATTGTTAGAGAGAGACTAGAGACGAAGGAACCGACAAGGATCAGAAGAGGAGTTGGTTGGATTCTGTGTAGTCGTCTTCAGAAGTGACGGCCGCGTTATCTCGACGTCGAGCAGACTTCGAGAAGAAAAGGTCCTGCTAGAGGTTTTGGGAGTTTCTGCCTTACAAGTAGACTCTTTTCTGCAATACGGAGGCAAGAGGACGTCTGCAATCACCGTTTTCCTTTTGTGAAGCCATCACTTCGAATTGCCAATTGACTAGCAAGTATTTGAATTGCCTCACTGTTCCCCCAGTTCATGCAGTGTAAGATTCTATCTTTTTATGTAAATAGGAGATACCATTCTGCATTTACCTATGTTAGTAAGCTTGTAAATAAACCTTTGTTGTGTTAGTGTTTCTTTCTATATTCGTATCCCCAGTTTCAACTGTTGGTGTTGAAATTTTTTTTTTTATTTCATATCGAACCTGAAGCGGACCTCTCTCAGAGGCCGTAACATTGTGTCGACCTTTGGCCAGGATATTTCGACACCGTAACACCTCCCATGCTTGCCAGAAGTTGGAAAGTCTGGCTCCTACCACTGTCTGAAGAGGATTGCTGTCAGACTTTGTTTCGCCCTTGTCTGAAGCCTCTTCTTCGAATTTCTTGCCACCGGTCTTGCGTTCCCTCTACTGAGGGTTCTACCTCGAAAGGGCCGAGAAACTCGAGGTAGAGGAGTAGTTTCCTTGAGTTTCTGTGCTCCAAAACTTGATGGTAGGACTTTCCTTGCTGCTTTTGTCATAAGATCCTGCGTAGCCTTTTGGGTTAAGGCAGAGGAGACTTCCTTCACTAAATCTTGAGGGAAAAGATGAGTGGAAAGGGGAGCAAACAGCAGTTCCGCTTTCTGAATGGGTGTGACCCCATTCGAAAGGAAAGAACACATTTGGGCCCTTTTCTTCAGGATTCCCGCTGAGAAAAGGGCCGCTAGCTCGTTCGACCCGTCTCGAAGAGCTTTGTCAATGCAAGACATCAGGTGAGCAAACTTTAGCAAGCCGAGTCTTACAACCTCTCACACACATTCTCACACTCGATGCAGAGTCAGTCATGTTGGGAATTTTCAAAAGAGAGATCAAAACAAGCAACAATATCCAAACAAAATTCAAGAAAAATCCAAATCAAGAATCCAAACCAAGCGAAAGCCAAAGCCAAAGTGGACTTCACCAAATAACTGCAAAAAACACGGGCTAAGCAAGCGAAGTTCCAACAATGTCACCGATGCAGCGGCAGGGAAGATCTGAGGAATAGCTGGAATGGTTCTACGTACCTGGGTAGAGGGCGCACAGGTGGTGCACCTGACTACCCAATCGGCGATTGCCGCGAGTTTTGAAATTCTGCCCCGTGACGTTCCAGGGACGTAAGCTATATATATATATATAACTACCAGGTGAGTTAGATGTTTGAAAAAAAGTGCCCGCACCCTTCCTAGCTGTTAAGTTAAGGCGAATCTGACTAATTTTACATGATTTATTATGTTTTAGGCGGAGAGGAAGAAGGAATAACGGAATGAAAGGTATAGTGAAGCAAAAAAGGCGATATAAGATGCTATGCATGACAAAAGAGATCATGTCCAGACAAACAGGAGAATGGATAGGGTAGTCAAAAAGAAGTATGATAGCCGCCCCCCTCCCCTCAATAAAGACAATTAATAACAATATAAGGGAAGATTAAGAGGTACTTTAGGGAGACTGAAAAGTTGTGATACGTGGGAAGTAAATGCAGAAAGAAAAGTTGATGAACCAATGAATCTCATAATAAAAGATGCAAATTGATTTAGAGAAGCTTTCTGGGGTTAATGCGGTCCTGTGTTAAATTAATGAGTATTTTGTAGATTTGTTGAACGTGAAGGACAGACGAGAGTAAGAATGAAAAATGGATGAAGTTCAAATGAACTTTTTGGTGAGGACTCTTACGCACGATACTTGGCCATGTGTGGTTTCGAAGCATGGTGCCGAAGCAGTGCTCGGAAACTGCTCTTGTAGACAAAAATGCTGAACCACCTACACTTCCTGGGCAGCTTAAGAGTGAGGTGACTACCATACCTCGACATTGATCTGAGGCGTTCGCCAAAACCATACTTGCCCACGTATCGTATATAAGAGCCCTTAACATGTGTCATAAAAAGAATTATTGGAAAAGTGATAAACGTGGGAATGGTAAAAAAGTGCCGGTTAAAAAATAGATAAGATTGTTTTGATGTGGAATATAAACATCCTTATACTCCATTAAACTAAAACTGCAAAGGGTCAGTGCTGAAGGGTGAGAATTATGTAGATAAAAAAATAGAACCTCAAGGAACATCTGTTGAAATGGGAGATTGGATCAGTTTCATTTCAGAGATACGTTTTAGCGCTGTTATATAAAACAAAAGAAATTAAACCATTACCCCACTAAGCAGCTTGTATAACATTTCTGACCACCTTTGACCTCACCTTCCCTGATTATACCACCCACTACCTCATACTAGGTATGCAGTTAATTTCAAATCATGATTTTTTTTTTTAATGTGAGGTTCAGTAACAGTTTTACAGAATTTTTATTCCGACTGTGACCAATTTTTTTCTGTACTACTCTGTTATCCCTCTTGGGGCCTATGGTCTTGAAGCACTTGTTTACCAACTAGAGTTGCTGAGAAGTTCGAGTAACAGAACTTTCTGACCACCGAATTCCTAAAAGCGATCAAGAACAACAATGAAGAATTTTCATAACCACGTCTTAGATAACCAATTATCAGTACAATAGGTAAGATGGTCATCAGTGAACTTATCCTCAAATTAGTGGTATTAGTATTAGTAAAGTAGTTTACTTAGACCACTGAGCTGGTTTTCAGACACTGAAGGGAGTGGTCCAAGGAATTTGTTATTACATTAAGGGTGGAGGGAATTAGAGAAAGTCAGTAGAACAAGATAGAATGATAGAAGTACAGTTGATTAAAAAGAGAGTAAAACAAATGGTTCAACATAAAAGGCGGGAAAGTGTGTCCCAAAGGACCTTCAGTGTTGCCTACTTTACACCACTCATTAAGTACTGCACCCAATAACCTTTCCGAATGTCTTGTTTGTCATTTATTTAAATAATTTTATGAAAGTAAGAGTTGGTCTTTTTAACAGTAATTAAAGTTATTGCAACAGGATTTGTTTGAGTGATTAGAGCCATCACCTACGGAACGTCTTGTAAAAATAATATATATCAAGAGTTTAGTAAAATTATGAGTTGGTCTTTTTAACTGTAAGGTTAATTTAATAGGATTTGTTTCAGTGATTAGACTATATATATATTAGAGCCATCAAACACAAAATGTCTTGTGAAAGTCATGTATTTCAAGAATTTCACGAATGTGAGTTGGTCTTTTTAACAGTAATGAAAGTTAGTTAATGTAATATGATTGCATTCTTGTATGTCAAGTGCAGTACTCAACAAATAGGCTTAATAACATAGAAGGCAAGGAGGCGGAACTATTTGTCCATAAATTCCTTGGGGAATCAAGCTGGACTATGAGAAAATCGAATGACTTGCCAGATGTCAGCGATTAAAGAATGGTATGGACTTAACGAATAGTGAATATAGGAAAGAGCGTAGGATTAGAATATAAGGTAAGAGGATCTGAAGCGTCTGAATTTGGAGTGACGGATTCTTCAAGTAATGAGCCTCCGTCCATTTCGCTTTAGGAGAGGGAGCTGGAGATCCATAGGGATGCAGAGGAGGAGGAATGTTAGATATGAACATTTGATTTCAACAAGAGCCAAAACTCTTACTTTTTAAGCGGCTATTAAAGACGCACGAATTAAAGACACGAATTATAGCTGCCAAGAGTGACTGATTACCCCTTCCCCCTTCTTACTGATTAGATGACCGAGGGTAGCAAAAACAACTGTGAAAGGGAGAGAGTTCTAACACGAAGTGACATGTCCCCAATAACCGAGGCTGTGACATCATCGATAAAACTAATGCGAGCTTAATCTCGTATAAATACATAAGTAGTCATCTCAATATTCTTATGAATCAGCATATGAAATCAGGTTGATGTGGCAGCAGTTTAATGCTTTGAAAATTATGCTTAAAAAAATAATTATTTCAGTGTCATTAATCAGGATCTTGTTGTGTATATGACTGCAATAGTAATGGTATACTAAAAATAGAAAAAATGTAACAAATAAAGGACTGAACGCACGGATCAAAAGTATATGTATATTAAAAGCCTTGTATATTTTCAGATTTTTTGTTTTTAATTTTCTGTTGATACAAGAATTATGACATTCATTTCATTATTGTGAGAATGGATTAACAGAAATTGGATGACAAAAATAGTTTATTAAAGAAAAAAGATATACACGGATGTGTTATTGTAAACAGGTTTTTAATTATTTTGTTCAAACTTCGTTGTAGATGAGTATGGAGAACTATTTATCGGCCACGAAGCTGCAGGGATACTAATTCTAGGTTTCTTGTGGTGTCCTATTGTTAGATGGCAATCTTGTGGACGTAATAGAGTAGTTTCCTATAAAATCGTTTGAAACGTAAGTTTTAAACATAACCGGTTTTTTTAATTGTCAGTAAGAACGTAAGAGACTCGACAAATCACGTTAGGGGAATTGCCAGCTTCAAATAAAGTGTTTATAATTTTCTCTGATATTTGATACCGTTTAGTTCATTAATACAATTTTTTTTCGTAAAAGTGATTCTCCAGAAAACTCTTGAGATTACATATTAGAGACTTTTCCCGCGAAGACTATTTTTTTCCTTCTCTTGTAGTAATGAAGTTCTTGTTGAATGCCTTTAAATATTTGTAGTCTTAACCTACACTGGAAGCAAAATGTACAGTGATGCATTGATGACGTGACTTGTATGAAATGTTAATAAGCAATACTACGTATAATAATTCTTAATACTACGACGGCTTTGTTATGATGATATCAGTAATGATGTCAGTTAATATTTAAGCTCAACAGTTCTGAACGATGAATCCACTTTTATGATCAAAGTTTGTTCGGCGCCTGTTTCTCTGCGTGGCATAAACTTTTCATACTTTTTATATTTTAATTTAGAATTAATGGAACAGTATCATTCCAGAACGGAGCTTTCTTGCTAAAAGGAATTCAAGTTCGTTTGAATGAATGTCCAAGCCCCCTCCCATGGAAGATAAATGCAAAAAGAGTAACATTGTTTCAAATTTCTTTCGCAACAATAACCAGCCAAGAAATGACGAAACTTTCACGACAGCATCCGTATGTATCATGGATATAGTAAGTTTGTTGTTAAAACTCTGAATCACTAGCCCAGGCGTGGGTCAAAATAAGAGCTCAATGTGTTACCTAGGAGTCGGCAAGAAAATTATATAATATCCTACTTCTCGAAGCAATGGTACTAAAGTTACTCTAAGTAATGTGCGATCCTCGTCTTGTATACAGTATATTTATTTGGTCAAAACAGAGCACCAGGGGAGAATGTGATACCACGGTAGGGTCCAGAGTTTTACAGTAGGAAAAATTACAAATCATATATTTGCAAGCACTGCAACATGGCTCAGGTGAGCAGTGTGACTCATTTTCGTCATCTTTAGTAATTAATATTATTAACTTTCCAACCAAGATTAAAAGCACATTCTTTACAAGTTATGTCTCTTTGATTGTTGTATTCGATCGTTTTTCATACTCATAAAACTCAAGTGAGTTTATTTTCACTGAATATTTGGAATTACTGCACAATCCATAGTATGTTTGAACTGTAGTATGTCTCCATTTGCCAGTGTGTAATTGTTGGGAGTATATATGTCCCTGTGTCTGCTAAAACTTTAGGCAGTACAATAACTTCTATACAGTCTCTCTGTAGACTTTAATTCGAATCTCTGTGCTTGGAAGAACAGTTAAGCATGTTTTTATCCTTTGCTTATTTAACTTGTAGATTTTTTAAAATTTCTTTTTCAAGTAATTTTTGTGTATGTACTAATTTTTTTTTATCCTTTTATCATTTTTACTTTCCACAAAAGGACATTTATATGAAGCTCGGCACTCGTTAGTTACAACCAGTAACTGTTGTGGATTATAGAGACCAAGAGCTTAAGGTCTTTTATATATATATATATCTATATATATTATATATATATATATATATATTATATATATATATATATTATATATATATATATATATATATATAATATATATAAATAAGTGAACAAATGGACTATGACTTTACGTTTGGAGAGTGTCTCAAATATCGCAAAAGATGCGCTTCACGGCTTTCCTGTTCGACTCTGAAAATAAGATGTTATTGAACCAAACATAATCCAGTTACAGAATAGTAGGGATTATATTTAATGGAATCCTGACATTAAAGAAAGATAGTCACTTGTGTTATAGAGCCAATGCCTAGAGTATATGACACCAGGGTCAGAGGCTAAATACTAAGGATATTGAGCATAGAATTACTAAAACATTGCTTGAAATAAAAATATTCCACACAATATTTTGATCTGTAGTAATTACTATCATTCGTTAGAGGCAATCAGTAATAGCTGACTAATATCTGTCAACTAAATAGCTTAGGACTTAGAGGAAGGGATGCTTTCTTGGTATCGTCCTGATTTTACTATAGAATCCTGTCCTGCTAAAATATTTATTTTATCCATGTACCACAAAATATACATAGCTGATATGTATCTTTTCTTTACTTACAGGTAATGAGAAGGGCCGATTGCATCTGCAACTTTTTGTACAGATGGCCCAGATGTGAGAAATTTTTACTTTGGAAGGCGGAACAAGTTGAAATTTTCACCTGAATTTAAGACGTTAGTGCTCAAACACACAGTAATCTATACATCAGGCATTGTGCATATGACTTGTCATCAGAAAAACGGAAAAAAACTATCATATTGGTTGCTACAGCAGATTCATTCCACTTCAAAAAGATAAAGACACTGACTCTACTATATAAATAAGGTAGGTTAACACCCAAATAGTGATCACGTCTTCAGCTTTGGCTGTATATGATCGACATATAGTTAAGCTGTTAGCAGAATAAAATGATGAAATCTGTTCTGATGACATTTATGTACCTAATATTGAAGCTTGTTTAACAATAACCATATTTATATTTGAAGTGGTGGATAAATTTGAAATGAGCTCATCACTACCACGTTATCTATGCACTATGTTTGTTATACAATGTTATTTTCCAGTATCTTCTGTATAATAAAAAAAAGTCTCCGTTATAATACTAAACACGTAGAACCACCTTGACGTGGTGAGAGAGCTCTAGAACCCATGATATTTGTTACCTGGGCTCATGTCCAAGAGTCTTATTATAATTATTTATTAATTTGGGTTAAATTTGTGGAATTTTCGACTTATGGTAAAATTTATTAGACTTGATAAATAGGAAAATGTATCATCTTGGACAGTGTTTATATCTGAAGCTAATAGTGGAAACTAGTAGGATCATCAACTACCCAATAATGCTTGGACCTGAGAGATATCACATTGATATCTCAATAATGATTGGATCTGAGAGATAGTACATTGATCTCTCAAAAATGTTTTGACCTGAGAGATGTCACATTGATATTTCAAAGATGAAACTGTTCTGCTGGACCGTGGATTACAGGGAGGTTCAGATTTTGGTGATAGGACTTTTGGCAATGTGTCCGGTTCGCTCATAATATGCTTAGGGTTGGGGATGATTGCATTCTTGTCCCAACAAATGAGTTTGGCTAAAACGTTTGCTACCCTAATTGTAATTTGCCATCCCCTGTGGGGTAGGGTAGGGGCCACACATTTGGGAGTCTGCTCCTATTGGTGCCATAATACTGCCATCGGTGGAAGAATATATATATATATATATATATATATATATATATATATATATATATATAATATATATATATATATAATATTATATATATATTATATATATATATATATGTGTATGTATGTATGTATGTATGTATGTATGTATGTATTTATTTATGAATGTACGTATAACTCTGCAGAATGCACAGCGTCTGGCCTATTCACGTATCAGCGGCAATAGTAAATGGAGATTCTAGCCTTCCAGTAGGTGATATTGTATAACAAAGAATGAAATTAACCAGATTTGTGAATGAATCAGATACAATAAATTCAACAAATACTCGCATATATATATATATATATATATATATATATATATATATATATATATATATATATATATATATGTACACACACATACACATCCACATAATATACATACATACATACATACATACATACACAAACACTATGATCATAGATATATGTGTGTACACGTGTGCATATTTTTTTTTATTCCGATTCATTTGAATTATGAAATATCAGTGTTGCTTTGTTAGGATTTCAAATACTTTTAATGAATTCCCCTTCAGTCATAAATATGGGTTCGTGCTTATGAATTACATTTCATTCTCATCTGTGTTTAACTTTTCGACAGAGTTTTTGAAGAGCCTTTCTCTTCACTGTTAGGGTAATTTTATTTTGATGCTGAGAGATACTGAATAATGGATATCATTGTAATGGAAAAATTCAATGAGGCTCCAAGCTTTCGTGGAAGTGATATAAGGCCTTCATGGTTTTATAGTTGTAATGTAAAAATTCAGAATTTTGTGTCTTATTCACAAATACAATCTATCTATCTCCCTTCCAAGCAGTTTGTTCCTTCTAAAAGCACGATGACAATTATTGTATAATTACTGCCAGATGTTTACATATCACATCAAATAAGGAACCGCCTATGCCAGATGCAAAGGGTAAACACATGTACTTCAGTGATTGACGTCACTATTTGCAAACCTTGTGGCGTACAATCAAGCAAAGTCATCAATTCAAGCTGACTCTTTTTATTTCTCTTTCGGCTTGTAGAGGGGTAAGTGCCTGCTTCCAGACTTTGTGATTAGGTTTGCTTTCCAAACATGCAAATGTCTTGGTTTATATCTTAAAAAATTTTTCCGATATGTATTATTAGAAAGGTCGAAATTTACCGCGAAAATTTATTTTGATCTCAAACTTGATGTAAGTGAAGTGCGCGCAAAATTTCCCAATTGGTTCGTAGCAAGGTGACGATGGAAAAATGAATTCTCCATGATAATGCAGAACAGCCCGTCACTGTAGGATAATTTGTTCTTTGGAGATATATATATATATATATATTATATATTTATAATTATTATATATATAATATATAATATTATTATATATATGGTGTGTGTTGTGTGTGTGTGTGTGTGTGTGTGTGTGTGTGTGTGTGTGAGTGAGTTCCCAATTTTAAAAGGGCCAATAATCGCCCCATATTACAAGCAAATGCTGACATTCGTTTCATAATGGTAAAGGACCGGGAAAATGGAATAGATTTAAGTTTTGTAAATCTTTAATCCCTCAACTTGAATTGTTTAAGTTGAACAAGCATTTATCAAAGTATTTCTTATCATTGCCGTTGCTCATTCAAATCGGTACTTAAATTGCCAAAGATTTTTCTTTTAAAAAACGAAAAACTAGTGCAGAAAGAGCGGGTAGCCATTGATATGGATTTTGGAAAAGCAACTTACAACGGTGGTGTTTGGTATACTTTCTACACCTGGTCATTATTCTTGCCTCCTGATCCATTTGGAAATAGTATTTCACTTGGATGTTACACAGCACCGTGAAGTAATGCAAATAGTTTAGAGATGCGGTGCTTCAGTCCCCAACATTTGCTTTAGTTAACTTATCGAATAATAGCTTGAAATCAGTGATGACCGACCATGACCTATTTCGAAAATCATTATCTGGGAAGAGCCCAAAGAAGGTTCCATTTTCTCCTTTTCAGTAAGTAGCTAGGATGGCACAGTAAGTGTGTATTTGCTGATTTCACGTATTATAAAGTAGATTTGAAGTGTTGAACAGGACTGGTCACCATATAGTAATCTCCAAATACCTAGAGCTTCAGTGAATTCTCTTAAGTATCTAGAAAACTATTATCAAAAGAAATAAGTAAATATATGTAAGAGTTCAATTCCTCAAGGAAGCTGAGTATCTTAAAAGTATTTGCACTTGGCAGTAAACATTTGATATGATTTTTATCTGTATTATAATAATTTACAATCTCTGATGAGTTTTAGAGACGACGAACTGCTATAGGACCGATTTATTGTCTTAAGACAAACTGTACAATGTCAGACTTTTACATTACATATTTATTTTTTTTTTTATGGTAGTTGGTTTGTTGAGCAGTTTCCTTTTAGCTAATATATTATCACTTATCTATTGTAATCTTATTTATAGTCCTTTGTTTATTATAACTTGGAGGATGCTTGCCTTTGGATAGAACACGGGATTACTGTCTCAGATCGAATTTTGAAACTTTCTCCCCGGTCAGTTCTTGGCATGTTGATAAACTGAAAATATTTGTTGTTTTCTGAGTTCATTTAGGATTGTTTCGTTTCATTATCGCAATATTGGATGTTAATAATATAAGTTTATTTGATAAGCAGGTATTTGGTGGCTATGGATAATTCTAAGAACGAATGTTTACTTTGAAAGCAGTGAAAAAGCGACAGGTTTAGGCAGTGTGAAGGCCCATAGCGAAAGAATGAATTAACACCCCATGTTTGAGGTTTTCGCTTGGAACCATGTTGTGATTGGACGAGAGTGAAATTGAGGTAGCAGATGGTATGTTAAAGTTTCAATATGAGAGATAGTCGTGGGTTAGGCGGACGGTGCGAAGTAACAAATAAATATTGTGGTATTTACGAAATATTTTACTTGAACAGTATTTTCGTTTACATCAGTGATATAGATAAGAATCTACAATACGTTGTGGCCTTGGTTTCAGACATTTTGTTATATATTCGGCAAAATATCTCAAAACTAAAACTTAGGCATGATGTGAAAATAGGCATCAAAATAATGTTAATATTATAAGAAGGTTGTAAATCCAGCTGTTCATTAAAATCACTATACAGTGTGGCAGTCGAACTAAAGTCAGCTTTTCTGTTTGTTTTAGCTAAATAATTCGAGAACGAATTTAGTAGAAATGTATATCGCATTCCTCTCCGAAAGATGAACTTTTGGTGAACTATGATATTTATTCAATGCTCACTACGATCGGCATGGAAATTGCAGGCGAATAAGGTGTGTCACTCGTGTATGGAGGACACCAAAGTACTGGAAGGACCAGTAATACCCCCAGTGCCTTTGACTCGGCAAACAATCAGGTTCTACTTATAGAGTCCTGTTTGCCTATTTGCCGAAGCCAGCACGACAGTTTCTGGTATTTTAGTGTGTAGTCTAAGTAACGCGACAAAAGATATTGAAAAGCGCCTCAGTGGCGTGGACGGTATGGTGTTTGCGTCCCACCTCGGTGGTCGCGGGTTCGATTCTCGGCCATTCCATTGAGGAGTGAGAGATGTATATTTCTGGCGATAGAAATTCACTCTCCACGGGGTTCGGAAGTCACGTAAAGCCGTTGGTCCCGTTGCTGAATAACCAGTGGTTCCATGCAACGTAAAAGCACCATACAAACAAACAAAAGATATTGAAACGATTTAAAAACTTCGTGAATATCAGTCAATATCTTTTAGCACACCTCGACCCTAAGAAATATGGTTACAGACTAAAACAAACTATGAGTTTTAATTCACTGCATGTTACATAGAATGCATTATTTCTTCTAGGAAGTAATGCATTTATATTGTTATCTCTACAGAACAGATGTCATGCACTGTGGAAGCTGTTTCATATTCACAAATGAACCTCTCGGTGTTTTTTCGCTACTATATCTATTTATAACGAGGAACTTTCTAAGGTTTGTTAGTGGCGAAAGGTGATCAAACATTTTCGCACCGCTGTGTCGGTGTCTCTAGCTAGAATCTTGTTCGTGCCAGCCGAAGCATACTTTTCACTCGCTAGGATATCGTTAACGAGATTTCATCGCCGAAACTATTGGGTAAAGTGGACTCAGGTGATGAAGGGTCATCGAAACGAGTTTAGCTAGAGGGTAAGAAAATAAAATAAAATAGGGCTTCAAAAGAGAACTACTTGCAACTTCAG
Organism: Macrobrachium nipponense; assembly: GCF_015104395.2. Classification (NCBI taxonomy): domain Eukaryota; kingdom Metazoa; phylum Arthropoda; class Malacostraca; order Decapoda; family Palaemonidae; genus Macrobrachium; species Macrobrachium nipponense. The sequence goes on from NC_087204.1 coordinate 46,476,541, forward strand.
CATAACCTTGGGAGATGAAACGTATAATATCTGTCGAGCCCGGGAGATGCTACAGAAATCTAGAGGACGGAAAAGATAAAGATTACTTATAACAATGTATGCTGGAAAGAATATATATATATATATATATATATATTATATTATATATATATATATATATATATATATAGATATTCATTCTTGGAGAACTCCATTATTTCTCTTTTCTTCATGGAATTTGTCTTATATAAATATTTATGTAAAATATATACGTAATTCCTTGCAATTTTTCGGATACACTTATTACACCCTATACCAGGTCTAGAAATTCGTGAAGAACCTTCACCTTTATAAGCCAGATTCGACCTCAAGCAAGTAATACATATATGTACTTCCACATGCACTTGAACGTAAACATACGTAACCCATTGATTACTTTTAATGGCCACATGCAGCTTCTAAATTTCTCACATTTCTTGATACTCGTAACTACAGTCTATTCCATTACACCTGTCCACTCATCAAGGTAGGTTTTAGGTGCATTTGCAATATCCACAGCTAGCTCTTAATTGGTTGAAGTCAATGTTTCCGATATCGTAAGCTTACCTTGATAATGATGCAAAGTATTTTATATATAGGTATATATATATATATATATATATATATATACGTAATATATATATATATATATATATATCCATATATATATATATATACGTATATATATATATATATATATTATATATATATATATAACACGTAAGAAATGATTGAAATAACTTTATTTACCTACCATGAGATAAAATAATTATTGAATGTCCATGGTTTATTTGTGTTTGATCTGTAGGGCTATTTATACCTGCTTGTCTTTCGCGTTCATGTATTGTTATAATCGTATTATATATTAATCGGTGTATATAGTATTTATGATCTTAAAATAGGGTGTAAGGTTCTTTGTGTACGTATGTATGTATTTTATACACACACACACACACATACACACACACACACACACACACACATATATATATATATATATATATATATATATATATATATATATATATATATATATATATATATGTGTGTGTGTGTGTGTGTGTATGTGTGTGTGTGTGTGTATAAAATACATACATACGTACACAAAGAACCTTACACCCCTATTTTAAGATCATAAATACTATATACACCGATTAATATATAATACGATTATATCAGTACATGAACGCGAACGACAAGCAGGTATAATAAGCCCTACCAGAGGCAACACAAATAAACCCATGGACATTCAATCATAAATACTATATACACCGATTAATATATAATACGATTATAACAATACATGAACGCGAAAGAGGCAGGCATAAATTAAAAGCCCCATACCCAGATCAAACAACCCAAATAAACCATGGACATTCAATAATTTATGTTTTAATTCTCAATGGTAGGTAAATAAAGTTATTTCAATCATTTCTTCTGTGTGAATCACACTAGTAGGGTATATTCGAACCAGCATGAACTGTTGGTGGTATGTGAAGCTGTCTGGATGTCATGGTAATCGCTTTATAGCGAAGAATTGTAGGTTGAAGGAAGGGAAAGTGAATCTTCTTCGAGAGGGTCCGCAGCAAAGAGGCATTCGCGCACGTGTTGGAGGTGCCTGTTCTCTTGATTGTTCTAGAATCGTCAGGTGTGATATGGAACTCAACAGGCGCCGACATATCGCGAGGAACGCAGCGTATTATAATGAAACATTTTGTCTAGATCCTTCTAAAAGTTCCTGGGACGTTCCCTGTTATGTTCCGCCCCCTTCAGCCCCGCCCCAGTTCGCCGTATATATCAGAGAGATCATCAGTGAGAGACCAGCAGAGATCATCAGATCATCAGTGAGAGAGCAACAGAGATCATCAGTGAGAAATCATCAGAGAGAGACAAGAGAAGAAGGAACAGACGAAGAATAAGAGAAGGAGGCGCTCGAGAAAGTGGTCTTGAGTTGAGTCAAGTTGTCTATAGAGAGAGAGGGAGACAGAAGTTAAGTTGTCCGTATCCGACGTTGAGCGAGCCCTCAGAGAAGAAATGTCCTACAAGTTGGTTTTGAGGAGTAACCTGCCCTTCGAGTATCAAGAAGATGTCTGAAGTTATAGATCTCCTTTGTGAAGGATTGATTTCCGACAGCTGCAAAACTTGCCAGCAGGTATTTTCATTACCTCACTGTTTCCCAAGTTCATGCAGTGTAAGATTTTACTTTTGTTATGTAAATAGGAGAAACCATTCTGCATTTATCTTTGTTAGTAAGCTTGTAAATAAACCTTTGTTCTGTTTGTGTTTCTTTCTATATTCGTATCCCGAGTTTCAACTGTTGGTGTTGAATTCTTTTTGTTTATTTTAATATCGAACCTGAGGCGGACCTCTTGGGGTTCGTAACATATTGGCGACCTTGCTAGGCTATTCGGCACCGTAACAGATTGAAACAGGGAGAATATAGAAAGAACCAGAATGAGTGAGATGGTGAAAGAGTTTATTGAGTCTGATAAGCTTCTAGGTCTAGAGGGGAATGATCTCCGTGAATATGTTGAGAGGAAAGAGAGAGAAAAGTATGAGAGAGATGAAAGCAGCTGAGAGAGAGGAAAGAGCAGCTGAGAGAGAAATACAGCAAGAAGAAAGAGAGAAAGAACGTAAGCATGAGTTGGAAATCGCTAGGTTAAGGCAAAGTACTCTTAACAGTCAGTCGGGCCAGAACGAAAACGAAGCTGATGGTTTGGGTATGAGTGCAGTGTTGAAATTAGTACCAAAGTTTGATGAGGAAGATGTTGCGAAATATTTCAGGTGTTTTGAGAAGTTAATGGAAAGAATAGGTTCTCCTAAAGAAATGTGACTCTTATATTTACAGTCTGTTTTCAGTGGTAGGGCACTTACCATGTAAATTTGTATGTCTAAGGAGGAATGTTATGATTATGATATTGTGAAAGAAACTGTTCTTAGCGTGTATAGGCTAGTACTTTAGGCGTACTGTGATAAATTTAGAAGTTTGAGAAGTGATGAAAATATTACGCATGTAGAATATGGTAAGACGTTAGAAAGGCTGTTTTTTGATTGATTAACTTCCGCTTTACTTGAGGATTTTGATGGTTTGAAGAACTTAGTGTTGTTAGAAAACTTCAAAGATAACGCATCCCCTGAGATTAAGCTTTACATAGAAGATAAGCGAATAGTATCTTTTGAAGGAGCAACTAGGTTAGCAGACGAATATATTCTGACTCATAATTTAAGTGTTTGTGATAAGCGAAATGATCCTTCGTCTGGTAGAGTACAAAGCAGTAAAAGTTTCAGTTCTAGTAATAGCAATGTGAGTAAAAGTGAGTATTCCTGTTATACATGCGGAAAACCAGGCCATACATCTCAGGTTTGTAAGAGTAAAGTGGCATCTAGTGGCTCAGAATTAACTTGTTTCCGATGTAATGGGAAAGGGCATTTAGCAAGAAATTGTGCAGTAGAAAGGAAGGACGGTAAGAAACTAGTGTCTCTAGTGAACCTTTCGTCAAGTAGGAATGATGTGATGAGAGAAACTAGGAAAATTTTTTTTGAATTTCTGTCAGAAGGTGTAGTTTCCTCTCTTGGAGGAGAAGATTCAAGAGGAGTAGTCTTGCTTCGAGACACAGGAGCTGCTTTCTCACTGATTAGGAGAGATTTTGTGCCAAACGGCAGAAATCGACGTGGAAGAAAAAGTCATGTAAGGTGGATTTCCTAACACTTGTGTTCTTTGTCCTTTGTTGAAGTTGAATTTAGAAAGTCAGGTAGTGTCAGGATTAGTGAAACTAGCAGTTGTTGACAGTTTGCCCGTTGATGGCATTGACATTATTGTCGGTAATGACTTAGCTTTATCCAAGAATGTGAATCCTGTTGTGAGGGATATTCCAGTGCCTGAAATGGTAGTAACTAGGTCAGGTTTAGATACAGACATAGACTATGGTCATAATTTGTTCATGGATTCAAACGAGAGTGAGTTCTTGGATTTGAACGAGAGTGAGTTTGTGGATTCGAACAAGTGTGATAGAGGTGGTGAGGTTGATCTTGGCGTGAGTGTGGCTGAGAGACCTGACTCTATCGGTGACAGCGATAGCCAAGGGGATGGTGTAGCTGTCGAGAATAACGTAGTCGATGTCGTGGAATCAAGTAATAGTTACAGTGATGAATTAGGCTCTAACCTTTTGAATAAGGATGAGCTAGTCAAGTTTCAGAGAGAGGATGAGACACTAACCCAAATTTTGAATGAGAGTTGGATGATGATCTCAATGATGTGTAAGGAAACTTTTTGTTTAAAGGACGATGTTTTGTGTCATTATGTTCGTCCTAAGTCAGGTAGTAACGAGGAAATCACCGAACAATCAGTGGTTCCTAGGAAGCTTCGTGAATTAGTTTTGAAGTTAGCACATGATGAGCATGGACATTTGGGAGTAAATAAAACTTTCAGGTGTATTAGTAGGGCGTACTTTTGTCCTAAAATGAAGAGTGACGTAAAGAGGTATGTTTTAAGCTGTCATGAATGCCAAATTGCAGGGAAACCAAATCAAGTAATTCCCAGAGCTCCGTTGTATAATATTCCTTCAGTAGGCGAACCTTTTGAGAATGTAGTTATTGATATGTTCGGACTGTTGCCTAGAAGTAAGGGAGGGAATATAGGAATATATATCTGTTGACTATCATTGACAGACTAACCCACTATCCAGAGGCGATACCCGTAAGAAGCTGTAACGCAAGGACCGTAGTTAAACGATTGTTAGACTATTTTTCTAAGTTTGGTCTGCCTCGTGCTATACAGAGTGATAATGGTAGTAATTTTGTATGCAAGTATTTCAAGGATAGAATGAAAGAGTTAGGCATTAAACTCATAACTTCCACACCTTATCATCCCGAATAACAAGGCATTGTGGAGCGGTTTCATCAAACGTTAAAGAGTTGTCTGCTAAAACTGTGTAGTAACTTTGAATATGACTGGGAAGAAAAGTTACATTTTGTTCTGTTAGCTTTAAGGTTGGCACCGAACGACACTACAGGATTTAGTCCTTTCGAGCTGGTTTTTGGTCACACCGCTAAAGGTACTTTGGAAATGCTAAAATGTAACTTAATGCTTTAAAGAAGGTAGTGAGGACTACATAACTAATCTAGAGTATTATAAAAACAATTTAGGAGATGATTGGCAACTAGCAGAGGAGAACAAAAGTTCTTGGCAAGTAGCGAAAGAGAAAAGGAGTGAAAGTCCAAGGTAGACTAACGGAACAGGATCTTATAGCCAAGAGAGATTTTCTGTGTGGGAGATACGTTTTGTGCTAGTCCAGAAAGAAGGTCCCTCTTTATCGTATAAGTTCGAAGGTCCTTTTTCAATTTTAGAGAAGAGGGGGAATCTAAATTATTTAATAGATATGGGTAAGAGTAGAGCAAAGTGGATGCATGTAAACTTGCTTCAGAATTATAATGAACGCCCCTGTACTGTGGCCACCGCCCGTGCCCTTAGTAATTGTGTCACAGAGAGGAATTAGTTTTGAGAAAAACTCAGAATTACTTGAGAATTTCCAGTTTTTTTTTTTTTTGAGTTCAGAAAAGGAAAAATTAAAAGGAAAGGATAATGTTGTAGCTGATAGCCCCTCTAGAGATTTTTCAGATGAGTATCCTGATAACCGTTTTCTGTTTTGGCA
>NC_087204.1:46487209-46499709 GCF_015104395.2 Macrobrachium nipponense
ATGGCAGGGTACTGTGTAAAATAAATTGTTGTCACTTGAAAATTTTAGTTCTTGAAATATGGAATAAGCAATGCTACTTAATATTAGTTTGATAGTTTTTTCCCCTGACAAAAGGTACTGTATAAGATAATTGGCGTTCGGAAAAGTAATAATACTTGAAAGAAGGGAAAGTTCATCGCATAATTGGCCCATGGATTAAATGATGACGGAATGTAGCCCCACAAAAAAATAATGATGAATTTTGTTAAATAAAGATTAATTTTAGTACTTGCTGTAATTGACAAGTTGCCAGTGAAAAAACCTAGACTTTTAAGTAAAAAGAAGTATTAAATGTTCTAAAATCGTTAATTATTACTAAAGTTGCAACAATCTAACATGAAGAAGCTTCAAGTTTAGTATTCATACCTTCTTAGCTTGCCGAGAAGTGTAGTAAAGGACGCATTTTAATCCCGTAGAATTAATAACGGGTTTCTGAAAAAGAAGGCTGTAAAACTATAAATGAGAGAGAGAGAGAGAGAGAGAGAGAGAGAGAGAGAGAGAGAGAGAGAGAGAGAGAGGAAAATAATTGTGAAACCCAGTCATAAGATGTTTGTTATTATTTGTAATAATATCGGTGTTGACCTATTAATGTGAATTAACTTATTATGTTAAATGAACAGAAATAAGCAGTTTTGACAGTCAATAACTTCAAAGGACAATACTGTAAGGTCATTTGTAACATTTATCTAAAAATTAATTTAATTATTTCTTTATCGCATCACATTGAATGAAAACATTAAACATAGGTCTTAACTCTGTGATATTTTGAGCAATCTAAAGACCTATAAAACTGAACTCTGTGATATTTTGAGCATTCTAAAGAGCTACAAAAGTGGTCTAATAAAGTAATCTACTTTCATAACGTTACTGAAAATGTTTGAAATAAAACAATAGTGTACTCATACATTGGCATTTTAAATGCTAAGATGGATGCGGATTGTCACACCAATATCTTTCATTATATTTGGGCTGTTTTACATTACTGCCCAAATATAATGCTCCATTTCCCTTCCGTCACCTGTTAGGCCGGGTATTCACGCTCAGGTTTACCTATCAGTCCGCCCACGACCGTTCGATGGATAAACGCCCACATGTAAAGAGTAAAACTGTCACTCAGACAGTCAACTCAAGGTCATTGTTGCCCTCATTTCTCGCCTAGCCTTCGTCGTGGCAACACTATAATGGCAGTGAAGGAAACTCCGCAGGCTGATAAGCAGTTGGAGCTACGTAGACCAGCTGCTGCTGCGGCAATTCACTTCAAAATAGGTAAGAAGCAAAAAGGGGTAACAAAGTACGGTCTAAATAATGCCTGTCAAAGAGAGATGTCTATTCTCATACAATTTAATGAATAGGTTAAATTAGATCTGGGGGTTGGGTCAGTTATTTATGAAATGGACCGTGAAACCTACTTCCAATAGTAACACTTTTCATAAAACGGCAGGACACTGTCCTTGGCCTATACCAAATAGTATTTATCACATGGAAATAGTTTTTATTTATTATATATATGACTTGGACTCACAATGGTCTATAAAAAGCGCTGCAGGGTATAATAATGAAATTAATTATAGGCCTATACAGTTTATTCATATTCCAGCGGCGAACTGTCATAAAATCGTTGATTACCCGTCCACACATGCGATCACCTGTAATTCCATCAGTTCATAATTTCTGGTGAGTGGACTGACTCCGCCCACAAACTGTCGTCCACACATACATTTTAACACCAGTTTCAATGAACTGACAGGGAGACTGTTCACGCTCAGGTTTACCTGTTGGTCCACCCACGACCATTCGACAGATGAGCGTCCACACATAAAGAGTAGAACTGTCAGTCGGACAGCCAACTCGAACTCATTGCCCTCATTTCTTGCCTAGCCTTCGTCGTGACTACACTAAAAGAACCCATAGACGATACGACCGGCAGATCAGGTTCCGTTCTGTCTCCGGCATCAGCATTGCACATAGACGTTCGGATTGACTTCAGTTTGCCGAAACCTGGTAGAGTTCGGACGTGGATGCTCCACTCAGCGATGACGCTAGACTGACTGTGCTCTTGCAACAGAAACTGCAAAACTTCAGTGAAAAAGGAGTGCCTGAACTAAACTATGGTGAAGAAATAAAATGAATTCTCTCACGATTGTTTATTTACTAATTTGAAACTTTACCCTGGTGACTGGTTTAATTACCAGAGAACAGACGAGCAGCGTCTCGTTGTAACTGAAGTAAATCTTGAGATCACCTGATAGACGTGGAGGCTTCCGGCCATTTGAACTAAATCGGATGCCACGAACCTGGCAATGGCAAGTTGCGAGATGGTCAGAGAGGCCGACAGACTCCGCCCACTTTTGGTCGGACGATCACCCCATAGACAGTGAGATTTACTTCCGGTTCAGATGACCGGATCCAGCGATCGTGTACCGTCTAGGGGCCCTTAATATATGGCAGCGATGGAAACTCCCCTGGGTGATAAGGAGGTGGAGCTACGAAGACTAGCTGCTGCGGCAATTCACTTAAAAATAGGAAAGAAGCAAAAAGGCATAACAGAGTATGGGCTAAATATTGCCAGTTAAAGAGAGATGCCTATTCTCAGACAATATTAATGAACAAGGTTAAAATAGATGTAGCGGTTGGATCAGTTATTTATGAAATGGACCGTGTAGCCTACTTTCACTTGTAACACCTTACTTAAAAAGGCAGGACACTGGTCTAGACCTATACCAAATTGTATATACCACTTGGAAATAGTTTTTATTTACTATGATGATTTGGACTAACGTCAGTCTACAAATAGCGCTGCAGGCTCTAACAATGACATTAATTTGGCTTATACAAAGTTTATTCATATTCTGGTCCGAGCGGCTGAGATCCAACCCTGGCGAAATCCAGTGGCGAACTGTCATAAAATCGTTAATTACCCGTTGACACATGCAATTACCTCTCAGTCGGTCGAAAGAACTTTGGGTAATTCCACCAGTTCATCAGTTTTGGTGAGTGGACTGACCGCCCACAAATTGTCGTCCATACGTACGTTTTAACGTCAGTTTCGATGAACTGACAGGGAGACTTGACAGGTAAACCTGTGCGTGAATACCCGGCCTTAGTTTAAAGAAGGTACTTGGAATCAATATATATATGTAATATATTGGAATTGAGAGAGGAAAATTTGGCAAAGTAGATTTTACCTAATTAACAATCTTACTTGGCCCAGAGAGGAGTGAACTGCATGTTTCTTTTTAGATTAAATAATATCTAAGATATCTGTACCCAGACCTCTGGATCTCATATTCGCTTATTGTGTAGATCTAGTATAAGGTAATAAAGCCAGTCTTCTGTGTACATAGGAGATGAAGGGCAACAATGGAAGAATAAATATAGTGAAACAGGAAATGGGTCATGCTGAATTTGAAGAAAAAGTTATTTATGTTTATAAAGTGTGTCGTTAGAGCTTTTTTGTGTAGAAAAAGAACGTATTTTTCTGTCACTATATTCAGCCCACCTTGGCTTTGCTGAAATACAGTACTATTTAGAATTTGGAAATAGTAATAGCTTCCAGTTTGGAATTGTTGCCTTAATCGAAGCCCCACTAGATTTTATAGAAGACACCTTCCATCAAGTGAATATTTATTTCATACTTATAAACTTGCTTTGAGTAATTTTCTTAGTTCCTCTACTGGGTAAGTGTTTAAAAATTTACTAATTCTTTTATTTTGATTCTTATAGGTTATGTAGAAAGTTTCTGAAAGCAAAAAGTAAGAGAAAAATAGATTTACCAAAGCCTTCCTATCTAGAAAATGGCCTTAGATTGCCACCTACCTCAATGAACCTTATCCCCCGTTAGAATAATACCAGCCAGGAGCACAGCAATAGAGGCCAAAATTATTTTTACGGTGTTATGTAGGGTACATTTAGGGCCGTCAAACCCTATGGGTCCACTAACGCGGATGTACAGACGGCCAATGAAGAATTGGCGTAGTTTCTTAATTCATTGTTCGTTATGGAAATATTGCTGTATGCAGGTCCCAGATTATTTATACTTAGCAATAAATAACATTTCCTTTCAAAGGTGATATACTTGAAATAAATTACATTAGAATTGAGTAGACTTATTCAACGTGTTAAAGATAATTATTTTGCAAAGTAAAGAAAATATATACCGATGGGTCCACGATTTCTAATTTTATTCTCAACTCTAGCTTCGTGACAGCATACCGAAGATTTTGAAGTTGGCTTTGCTGCCGCTCGAGTCTTTACTCAACGTATCGTACTGCTTTATTTGATTATTCCTGTTATTCTTGTTTTATTAACCATGTTCGCCTTTCTTCTTATCCTTTTCATAATTGCTTAACATAATTAACTCAGACCTTATTCAGTCTTATTTTTTATCGTTTTTTATCGAATTCCTTGCATAACATCCTGTTTCATTTGGACACGTTGGAAAGCTGTGGAAGTCAAAACTGACGAATACATAAAGAAAGTCTTACCTTTCATTAAAGCTTTCTTAGGTTGATCAAATAGAAATTAATTCAAATTAGTTTCACATGTATACCTAGACCTACTACCATAAGCATATTATAAGTAGCTGAAAGGATAAGAAATATGAAAGGTGACGTTCTCGTTCAAGTCTATTTCATATGTTTTTTTTGTTTTTTTTTTTTTTCCAAGTAAAACCTACTGCTTTAATCAAGGGTTGCTCTTTAACGGCTACAGGGTGTAACACGAGTGTACGCACATATTTTGGGGAATGAAAGATAAAGTTTCTTTGAACAGAAAATATTTTATAAACATCCATTTTAAGGCGTCTGTTGTCGGTGCGGGGAATTTTAAAATAACCGTTATCATTAGTGATGCTTTCACGCGATACGAGTTCGTCGGATCGAGTAACCTGAGATGGAGAAGAGAGCCGAGGTGGCGTATTGGAGTGATGGAAGGATTAGGCCGATGTTAATAAAGTATATCCCAATAAAATGTATTCTTTAGGTTTTGAAGAAAAAAAAATGCATGCATCATTGAAACGGTTTCCCTCCCTATCCGTGATATTCACTGGCCACCGATAAAAAACAAAACAAAAAGAGTAAGCCTAACTAAATCTCTCATCCATCAAAGATAAGTTTGCTTATTCATTAGACAACTATCAAAGATTTCAAGTGTAGATTTAAAAACCTCTTCCTCTCCATCTAAAGTATTCATCAGACACCAGTCTAAGCGTAGAGCTAGTCATGATTCCTGGTTCAGCAATGTCGTGACGAGGCACTAGAATTCAAAATTCACAAATGAATGTTGCTCAGCAACATTTACACTATTGTATTGTCTTGCTCTCTTGTGGTGCTTCGGGGTGTTCCACCTCTAGGCCAATGTTCTAAATTTGGCCGTCCTTTAAACAATTTTATTTTTCTATGTATGATTCTCTCCGGTTTATTAAGCTTTCTTGCTATCTCTCCAACAGGAACTTGCACCGAATGCAATGCAATAATTGTCTCTCGCTCATCCGAGGGATGTTTCTTATACCGATAAATGACACATTGACATTAGATTCCCGTGCACATAACATCAAAAGCAATAGAGTGAGGTCGCCTGGTTCACACTGTTAGGATATGTGTTTTTTTTTGTTTCTTTTTGCTTTTAAATTTGATAGGATTTTGTGAGATTCCAATGTTTTCTGTAAAATTTAACAAATGGAAAAGTTCAACTACCTTCAACTTAATATTGAAATGATAATTTAAGATTATGTTTATGCGATACTTCTAGTGATAGGTGCCTCCTATCTATTTGGTAATGTATATCTATGGTTGTGATATGACGTTTTTTATCACTTCGTTTCGTTCACGTCAATTTTGCTATATGGAAAATAGTTTTACACAATAACATAACATAATGTTCTAAAGATATCAGTGACTGTTTTTAACGTCATTACATATGATTTCTTCCATCTTTGAAAAGAAAAATAGATAAATAAGGCATGAATCGTGCATCAGGCAGGTGAACGAAAAATTATGAAACTCTGCCAAGAGTTTTTTGGCCGACAGTACATCCCTCTCTCTCTCTCTCTCTCTCATGTTACAAGTGGCATGTGGAGGAACTCATTTCACTGACCTGATTCTATTTGATCTCTACAGATTTCACAATTTTTTCGCCTACGCCCATACAACCTCTACAAAGTTCATTGCACTTTCGCCAGCACATGTTCGGTTCATTATTAAAAATGTGGATACATGTTGTATTATGATTAGTAACTGTAGCAGATCGTATGTAAAGCTGTTATCTGATCTGTAGTCATTAAGAAGTTCGGTATTCAGCTAGTGATATGAGCGTTATTGGTTATTTGTTTTGTTGTATACCCGCTGTGTGTTACATAACTATAACATTACACGGGTTCATATTTCAGAATCCGACTGCAATTAATCTTAAAGTATTTTTAATTAACCAGAGAAGCAAGAAAACATTCGAATATATCAACAACAGTGTTCATGAGTGCTTAATAATCCCTTTACGATCTTTACGGCATAACCGAAGTACATTGAGGTAATTCGGTCTACTATGTGATCGCTCTTAAGACCTTGTAAATCACTGATGGTATTGATTCTTGTATTGATGAATACTTATTCATTCTATTGATTTTAGTGATCTCTGTTAAATACTCGCGTGCACGTTTTCGTGAAATACTTCAACGCTTCTTAATGTTATATTGTAATTTTTAAAAATAGCATTTGTTTTATTCATTTCTTGCATCAAGAAGAGCCCAAAAATTCGATTTTAAAATTTTGCATTTGTTTACCATCTCGGTTTTAGCCACCATATTTTTAACTTTTTTTTTTTCTTTTTGTACATCATTCGTCTTATTTAATTGGAAATCTTTGCGAGTGAATTCGCTTCTTTTGCTGTATAATTTTTGGGGTGTAAAATATATTGTTTACCATTTTACTGTTATTTTCTCACTATTAATATTACCTGTTACCAAACATGTCAGTATAATAATTCCAAATTTTTATAAAAACAATTTGTTAGTTGTTAAAAGAGTGAAATGATGTTCATATATCCAGCCTTGAAAGTGCAACTGAGATGTGTTGTGAAACGTCGGCATAAGTCATATTAAACTATGATGTGTACGTACTATACTTCCATCGTTACACCGAAGATATATATGTATGTAGTTATAAATAAAGATATATGCCACGAAGGAAAAATAAACGAATGAGTAACTGCGAGACCTTTCGACGTTTCCACGTCCTTTACTGAGCAGAACTGACATACATGGGACAAAAGACAAAACAAGAAGATTCGTATAACTGACAGATGGGGATTATAAAGAGATTAGTACCTATCCAGAACATCATTGGAAACGAGAGTAACTTTCCCAAACAAGCATAAACAATGGGTGCAATTAAAAGTTTAAGATAAACATCTCAGATACAAGGACAAGACAAGACAACTAAAGAATTATAGGTGACATCTGTTCAGAACTTTGGTAAACAAACCCTGTTCACAATACATATTCACAATACAGGTTAGACATACAGTACAACGAAGATAACTCAAAGGCAACTAATTTTTATTTAAGTCTGTAATTATATCTTTGAGGTCATTCTTAAACATGTTACAAATACAAGGGTCTAAATGAAAAAGGCCACGACTAACATTGAAATTACAATGAAAAGTAAGTTGTATTAAAGCAGATTCTTAAAGATTTCGTGATAAGACATCTCTTGACTTTGCAATTACTGAACTACCAACCCAGTTTATTCGGTGGTTGTTTTCACTTAAATGAATGAATAATGCATGAGATGTTTGCCCAGTTTTTACAGAATATTTATGCTGGCTTATCCTTACTCTAGGCCCTTGCTAGACTGTCCGAGATAAAATGAGGGACAATCCATACATGGAATTTTATATATTATGTTGTTGCTTTCTCTGGGGCTATTTTTTATTAACATTCCTTTTAGTGTGTTATTATATGAGAAAACAAGGTTGACATTAAAAGCTTTTAACAATGATTTAATGGTTTCAAATCCGTTAAAAAAGGCAAACTGAGAATGTTCTTAAATTTTTTTGCTTTCTGTGCGTTACTTACACTATAATACTTTTTGTGGGCTTTATTATAACAAATATCTAATATATGTGAAGGATAGCATAAATCTTTCCCTATTTTTCTTATGTATTCAATTTCGTTATCCAAATATTGGGGACCGACAATGCGTAATGCTCGTAAAAACATAGAAGAAAAAATTGATATTTTTATGTTAAGATGGTGGCCTGAGAAGAAATGAACATAAGTTAAGTTGTTGGTCGGTTTCCTATAAATACTGAATTTACATTGAAATGGTTCTCTGTGTATCAAAACATCTAAGAAAGGTAGGCAATTGTCTTTTTCTAATTCTAGAGTAAACTTAATCGATGGTACCTGGTTATTTAATTTAGAGAGTAAATCATTTACATCAATTCCGACAGGCAGGACAACTAAAATATCATCAACATAACGATACCATTTTACAGAAATATGAATGATATTAGGTAAGTAGCGTTTTTCAAAAAATTCCATGTACAAGTTTGAGAGTAGTGGTGGTAAAGGATTCCCCATTGCCATGCCAAATATTTGTCCATAACGAAGGCCTTAGAATTTCTTCAGGAGTCTGTAGATCACCACCAAAGTCATCTTTACAAGTTGAATGGGGTGAACTACCTCTCTCTCTCCATAGAGAGTCAGTAACAATGAAGAGTGCCCTAAGAATTCAGTGTAGTGATTCACCAACAAAAAACTATTTGAATTAAGTGATATTTTCATATACCACCTTTCCCAATAAGACCTAGAAGATTGTTTGAGTCGCTTAATACAACCACCTTCAATTGTAAAATTAGCGCCTCCTTGGAATATGAATAAGATAAAAATTTGCACTAACTTAAAATATTTATCAAAAAAGTTACTCATATACTCCAGAACACCATAGACAACATACAGTAGACCACATAAGCCGAAAAGGTCCACATTACACAATATATACGGATGGATACAAATCAGAATACGGAGTGGGATATGCTGCAGTGTCCCTGGACAAAACATACTTGTTCTCTCTTCCCAATAATGGTTCTGTATTTACAGCAGCGTTATGTGCAATAACATCGGCCATAAGAATAGTCAAACAACACTCTAACAATTTTGTGATTTATATTGACTAGAAGCGCTATAGAAGCCATTAAAAGTTACAATACCAAAAAATGATATTGTGCAACAGATTAAGTTTTTACTCCATAAATTATATATTAAGGGAAAAATACTGAAATATGTTGGATCCCTGCCCATGTTGGGATAAAAGGAAACAAAGAGGCTGATAAAGCAGCCAAGAAAGCAGTCCACATGATGAGAACAAATGTAAACATCCCTATTAGTGACTGTGTAGCTTATATAAAAACAATCATTGTAAATAAATGGCAAAATATATGGAACGAAGAACCTGAAAGTAAACTAAAACATAAAACCTGACGTTACGAAATGGAGCTCCATATATCAGAGAGAGACACAGACAAGTAATCCTGACACGTCTACGTATAGGCCATACTCGTCTGACACATGGGCACTTGATGAGCAGCCCACATGACCCTGCTCTGGAGTGTTCAGAGTGCAAGGTATTGATAACTTTAGGACATGTGTTGTGTGAGTGTCCAAAGTATGACCAGCAGAGACTGTCAACATTTGGAAGTAAAAGAATAAAAGAAATTTTGTCAGAATCTTTTACATTTTCAGTGGTTCTGGTCATGACGCTTCTAAGGAACTCTGATTTAATTAATAAAATATAGAAATAAGTGCATAATAAAATTAAAAAACCTCAGAGCAATTAATGAATTTTAGATAAAATTTTTAAGAGTTTCTTGACCTGTTATTAATTTTAATGCACCTTTTTAGTAAGTATGTATGGAAACGTTCTAGTAGGAAAGTCTCTGCCTCTGTGCAGTTTTTTTATACAATTTTAATTTATGGTTTGTTATGCTACATGACCTATTTGGTCCCAGTTCCTGGCCTTTGGCCTAGACCTAGCATTTAATCTAATCCTTCGGGCCAGCCCTGTGAGAGCTGAAAGTCAGCTCAGTGGTTTGGTTAAACAATTTTTTTAATAATAATAATAATGGATGCATTTGCAGCTTTTGCTGAACTAGCAAGAATGGCTCTTTGCAAAAAAAAAAAAAAAAAAAAAAAAATGGTATAAAAGCTGCTTCCAAAAGAAGACACTTCAAAGTCTCCGATGAAAAAAGAAATCCAGAAGTAGCAGCACTGGCGACACTTGAAAATGTATCTTGGAAACGTGATTAAGTATCAGAATAGATGATACACAAATCCTGCATTGTTATTTCTGCATGCACATATTTGCTTGCATTAGTCTGAAAGATCTTTACATAAGTATTGAAATTGCACCATCTTTAGTAAGTCCCAAAAAGCTTTTCATTTTATCTTAAGAAGCGCATGAAGAATGGTACTCAGCCATTACCAATCACCAATATTCTCTATAACCAAGTCCATGTAAAACTCGGTCTTCTGGACTATGATGTCATGTAATGTTTTTTATTTGGGAACTAAATGAGTGCCCAACTTTATCATCCAAGACCCAATGGAATAATGGCAAACCTCATCAGTTTATGAGCAGGAGGGAGTGCTCGCACTCTTGTATTCAAGAGTGGAAATGTGAAATTTGTACTAGAAGCAGCCCTACTAGTCCTCCTCTTATGGCTGTATTCTACTTTGAGATCTGACAAACCTGGCCTATCAACATTTTACCACGACGAAGTAATATGTAAAGTTTTTTTTTTTTTTTTATGAAAAAGGGGCATGCATGAATTCCACAAAACTAGGATTCGGAAAATTCATGAGTCATTTTCTTACACAAATACTTGTAATTCATTTAAAAATTATTTGAAATAAGTCTCAATATCACCAATATCACCACCAATAAATCATTGACACATTCACCAGAAATATTACCACCGTGAACTCCATTAGCATCCCGATAAATATCTCCCGTAATAATTCCCTGTATCACCAGTATGGGTTTTAATATTACCAATCCCCAGTATCATCACCATTGGCATAACCAATCACATCACCAATAGCATCACCAAGCACATCTCCATTAGCATCACCAAACACATCACCATTAGCAAATAATCTCCATATCCCCAGTTCTAATCACGCCCTCTACCGTTGCATAAAGGCACTGCAAAGCACAAGGAAAACTTGCTCCATTTTCATTTTCTCTTTACTTCAAAGAAAGAACAAAAATCGTATATCACATCATCTTTCAGTGGCTATCAGCTGACTTCCTCATTTTAAGGACTCACCCCCTCAAGCCCGGTACAAAGAAAAAAAAAATTCACCCTCCCTTAGGCACTACCCCTTGGATCACACTAGCCTGGTTGCTCAGCGAAAAAAATACGCTGAGTGTGTATGCATAAGAGAGCATTGCC
The DNA here is from genome assembly GCF_015104395.2 of Macrobrachium nipponense. Lineage (NCBI taxonomy): Eukaryota > Metazoa > Arthropoda > Malacostraca > Decapoda > Palaemonidae > Macrobrachium > Macrobrachium nipponense. The sequence goes on from NC_087204.1 coordinate 46,498,697, forward strand.
TCCAAGACAATCAAGAACCTCAAGAACTGAGCTACATGTATGACAACTTCATATGCATACGTATGTATTAAAAAAAATGCATCTCCTATAAATACGTACCAAGATAAAAAAATTTATCACGTTCTGTTTCTATGGGAAAAAATATGGTAATCTGAACTGCCTATGTAACTCCAAAAATGATTCACACACAAAGATAGAAAGAAGAAAAAAAGGGCAAAAAAAAAAGATGTAATACTCACGTCGTCAATGAAAGAACCTCACATCGCCGACTTTTGTGTATGTAAAAACACGCTAATACCCACATACTTGCGTGTGTAATCACGACCTAGCACCCAAGCAGCGAGCGCTTCAGCAAACACACACACACTCACATATTGCAACTGAGTGACAGACCCTAGAAGACATTTCACAGCAGACAAAAATGCTGACCCTAATTGAATTTCTCCTCTTAGTACCAAATCAACGGCTCATTAATTCCTATCACTGTCAACTAGCATTTTGAAATTCTAACACATTTTCACAACCAATCTCTCTCAAAACAGCCTTTTTAAGCTGCCATTAATCTCACAAAAGGTGTAATAAATGTTCCTACACCGTTGCCACCACTCTATTACCCAGGTTCCAACCTGGGTAATCTTAAAAAGGTTTGGTAGCGATGAACCGTGCAACAAAGGCACTGGCTAACATCCATTTTCTCTCTCCAACAACAACACCCCCCTCTCTCCCTCTCTCTCTCTTTCGACAACATCTCTCTCTCTCTCTCTCTCTCTCTCTCTCTCTCTCTCTCTCTCTCTCTCTATCTACATTACCTAAGGCAATTAAATCAGACTCGGAACTACAAAAATATATTTATTTAAGAGCAAAACATAAACTAAATAACTCAGGTTCTTAACAAAATGATTAAATGAAAGGTTGAATGCAAATAGCCCACTCCATATTTCTCCTACAATAACCAACATTATTTTAGTCCTAAAACTGTGCATAGTCATAGTCTAGTACACCACGAAACATTA
>NC_087204.1:46509709-46544709 GCF_015104395.2 Macrobrachium nipponense
GACACAGAAGTTTGAAACAAGTACAAGCATTGGAAGATTGTAAAAATAAAGGGGGATGGAGGCGGGGGGTGGCACAACAAGTCCCAAATGGTGATAACAATTTTCCTGCTTCAAACAGACAATGCCATTTTCTCTTTCTTCTCACATTCTACGTTATTCTTAACTTTAAATTATGTCATGCGAAATCAGAACATACAATGTTAAAACATACTAACTCCAAGCAAAATAAGGAATCTGAAAATATTGCAAAGAATTTTACAACACTTCATAGAGTTATGGAGAGGATGATATGCATTGCGAAAGTAACAATGTATAAGAATATATATATATTATATATATATATATATAATATATATATATATATATTATAGTGAAATCTTTGAGATGTTCATTACTTGTCTTTGTTTAACCAAGGCTGACTTTATTATCTGGCCTTTGTACCGACATTTGCAGTCATAAATTATACACGACAAATTCCAGTTTATATATATATATATATATATATATATTATATATATATATATATATATATATATATATAATATATATATATATATATATATATATATATATATATATATTTATATTAGCTCAATCTTTTATTATACCGAGCCCCATATGACAGATACGAAAGAAATTCTTAAGTGTGTGCAATTTTCCCTCTTAAAACATTGCACGATGGAAACTTTTGCGCCTCTGTAATATTTGATTGGGATAGATCATTTTAAAACATATCAATCATACTTTTAGTCCATTTCTGTTATTTGAACGATGTAGAAATATTTCTTGATGCGGTAGTCAAGACCTCAAAATGAACTGCATACTATTTTCTTGAAAATTAACTGTCAAGTAGTCGTTATTGCACACTCTCACCAAAGAACAAAAAGTCTGAGATAATATCATTTTATTATTATGTGTCTTGTGTTCGCAGTATTATATCTTTGTACTTTAGGCCACTGGTTATAAGAAACGCAGATAACCTGAACAATGACGAAATGATCTTTGCACATGAATATTCTTTATATAAAGTGGAGAGAGAGAGAGAGAGAGAGAGAGAGAGAGAGAGAGAGAGAGAGAGAGAGAGCTTATTCATATAATGACTTGTTTGTTTAGGCAGTCCGGCTGTTTATTGTAAGGATATCTAAATATTGTTATTGTGCACTCAATTTTATTACGTACAAGTATGATTGTGATTTTTTTATCTCTGGATTTATGAGATTAATTCCCCTTCATATGATAAACAAGAACTTCCCGTCTCTCTCTCTCTCTCTCTCTCTCTCTCTCTCTCTCTCTCTCCGATTGCAAGGACAAATAATAGAAACATTTAAAATACTGAAAGGCGTAACAAAAGTAGACAGTAACTTATTTACATTAAACGAAAACCAGACAAGAAATAATGGAGGGAAACTAGAGCTGAAGAGATACAACACATCCCACCGTAGGAACTTCTTTACATACAAGGAATGTGACACATGGAATAAACTGCCACCAGAAGTTGTAACCAGCAACAGTGTGGAAGAGTTTAAAAGAAAACTAGACAAAATGATCAAGATACTGTGAATGCACAGTTAAACCTGGTCCTACAGATAAACGAGCACACGTTGTAACCTCGGATGGACTGAAAAGTCTTTGAGATATCCTAATCCTTGTAACTCCTTGTAACACTCTCTCTCTCTCTCTCTCTCTCTCTCTCTCTCTCTCTCTCTCTCTCTATAGCTAATTTTGGAATGGCAGTAAGCATTTCTCTGCTCGAAATTATGACGTACAAGGGTACGGTTTACGATTTTTTACGTATATATTCCAATTCTTCAATCATGGTAAAACAAAAGGAGAATAAAATATAGACTGTCGAAATATCACACCGTTCCGACCTCAGTTTACATCAAGTGATAATGAAACAACTCAGAGACATTGGTATTCCATAATATAAGGGTAGCCGTCGCCGTTCTTTCGGGCCTTGAATCATATTATATCTGATAATAATGGAGACATCTCATTTTTCCCTATGAAGGCGTTATCAGCCTCTGCGGAGAGCACTTAGGCTCTCCTAATGATGAGATTAGCAGAGGAACTCGAGGACCATATAATTTGACCTGAGATGATTGCGGGTTCCTGGTGCGATAGTAACCATAGTAATCCACTTGTTCCTCATCCCCCAAGGCAAATTCGGTGACTGAACGGTTACAGGCCATTGATAAATGCAGCATTATGAACATGCGAATCTCGCATCAAAGCGTTTATATTGGCTTTATGTACGGTTATCAGATGCCCCCAGCATATTCTAGCTAAGATGGATCGCATATGAACATGTGAATTTTAATGTAAATCTCATGTTACACCCCAATGGCAAAAACTCATACAAAAACTCGTCCATAGAAGCAAATCTCATAACTCTATATAGTGATACCTTTCTCTTTCAATCAGATACTGGCAACAGATAATAGTAGATAATTAGACTGGGAAATGGACCGGTTTGGAAAAAAATTTAAATCTTCACGCGTAGTGACAACTTGATAATGAAAAAAAAAAATGAAAGTGTAGATAACTAAAAGTTTACAAAAGCATTTATTTGTATGTACATATATATATATATATATATATATATATATATATATATATATACATATATATATATATATATATATATGCTTATATATACTATATACACACACACACACACACACACACATATATATATATATATATATATATATATATATATATATATATATATATATATATATATATAATCACGTTTACGTATTAAATTCATTATAAAAAAGTTTGTTGTTGTAGTTTATACCCACTTAATGATATTCCTGTTGAAGTGAGTTTTGGCAGAAACTGCCTCAACACGTGGAATATCTTCTCAAAAATACCGTGTCAAATCATCACTTATCAAAATCTTTGTTTAGAAATATAAATAGGAAGTACATTTTGTCTTCATGTAATTAAAAACTTATGATTTTATGGTTCAAAAGTAAAAGGGCGTCAGTAGTTACAGTTTTTACGTAGTAGATTAGAAATGTTATTTGTGAGGTTGAGATTAAAGTCATCCTTATAATTATCATGTTATCCATGTTCGGCAATTAAATTTCAAAGAATAATAATATTTTTTTCGCATTTCAAGTAATATTCCTACTAAGACGAAGTGGTCTTAAGTGGTTGTCTACATACCTGAGGATATGTAGAATACTTTGGAATGGAAATATGTAAGATTATTTCTGATGCATTGATCAAATATGCATTTTTTTTTTAAATTTTGCATATTATTTACCCTTTGGGTCAAGATAAAGTTACCATTTTGAGGATATAATATCATAGACAGTTCCATTGCAAATAACTCGTTGATAACAGCTTGACAGTGTCTGATGTGAATTATTCATACTGACTTTTCAGAAATAAATTCAGAATTGGCAGGGTAATGGTGGAACACATACCAGTGACATTGTCACAGATTTAGATTTGGTAACCTATGGTTAACCATTAATCGGTTTCGCTGTTTTTAAGTATATCAATTTGTGTTTAATTTGGAAGTTCAGTGCCTAACAATGCCGCGCTCTTCAAAAATTCAAGTTGTGACAACTGACAGATTCTAATCAAAAGTATTGAATTAGCCACATGAAAATGTAAAGGTCTTTAAAGACATATTCATCCAAAGTGCCTTAAAACTGGACGACATATTAACAGATATTTTTTAGAACAAAGAAGCTAGAGTTTTATGTTCCTAATAATTCGTGACTATGACTGATACTTTGTCCTGGAAAAACCATCAACCGAACGCATTATTCGTTGGAATGATATACTAAGTCCGAGTCTTGTTACAGAGCAGAGGTTCGATTGTTAGGCCATTTTGACGTTGTCCTGTCTGCCTTCCAGAAACTATGCAGGATACCGATCATCAAGGAAAAGGTATGATCATTACATATGAAAGGTAAAATAGAGCTTCCGAGTATGGTGTAAAGTAGAGCTTCCGTGTATGGTGAGAAAGCAGGTGAGACAAAAAAAAGTTAAAATGACTTACCAAACGGACCAGTATTGAACCTGCATTCTCCCGACCAGTATTCCAACGTATAATGATTATATGAAATCCCCATATAGTGGTTCATTTCAGATAGCCTGTAACATGTTTTTCATCATCGGCAGGATTGTTATTCCAGAGAACTCGAGATACTTTTAGGCTACATTGTAGCTTCTTAGTTTCATTCCAAGAAATCTTGTTGTGCAGAAATATTATATTGCATATGAGCAAAGATTTATTTGACGGAGCAAGTTTTAATTTTTATGCAGTTATTTGAATATCCTTTACTTTTTTACTGCTTCCTTTGGTCATATGTAAAAGCTAATTGCTCGTGAGAGGGAGAGAAGGATTGACTGACTTCTGACGTAGTGTTATGACACAACAATACCAAAGAAAGCAAACATTAAAAGGAGACAAGAAAAATCATACTTAAACCATTGGCAAGTTTATCGTATTTAAGTGAATGCAATTTGTTACTGCCGATATCTTCCTGGCAGGACTTGACCAGGCTTTCAATATTTGTAATGGAAGAATATAGATTTACATTGCAATCCACCCTCTTGTCGTAACCAGCCTGAATCACTTGTCCAGGATCCTTAACGATGTTAAACTGATCTTACTTTTTTGTATGGTAACTTGGTTTGATATATCCCGGGGTGAGAAAATATGCATGCGCTTTTTATGAAAAGAATGCTCAAGATAGAGAATTTGTGTGCAGGAGACTTAATTATTTTTCTCTTTTTAATAGCGACTGATCAAGTATCCAGCAATGAGCCAATCCGGACTGGGTGTAGGTCATAGGAATCGGCAGCTTTATAGTTCAGCCAGGGTAAAATGTATAATGCCAGTCTTACCACAAAATGTAGCAATGAGACCATTCTACGCTCTTGGTCATTAGATAAACTCTCTGTCTGACCACCGTCATTTAAGCTGTAGAGTTTCCTATCATATACTTCGGATGTGCAGTTGAAACGCTGTTAATGTATAAATAACAAAATCGTGTCTTAAGTATACTTTCCTAGGTATACAGTATCTGTATCCTGGCCAAGGAGTAGTCCTCCTCGACTGTAACCAGAAGTTTTTGAAATGATACTGAAAGTGAAGTTCCCAAATTTCTTGAAGGACAGAGCAAATAAAATAAACAAGCAAGCAAATGGGAAAAAGCAAGTGTCGATAAAGTAATTACCTGGTTAACACGTCTGACTGACTATTAAATGAACCGAAGCAGCATTTCGCGTGGTCTTTGGATGATTCATTATCGTACAACACAGCATCGACTCCTAAGTTAGGAACTATAGGCTGGTGGGCGTGTCGCAAATGGACATATATAAAAAAACAAACAAACTGAAAAAAACCCTGATGTGAAACTTATTTGAATGTGTATTAAAGATTACTAATGACGCATTCCTGGAGGGGGGAGTTGTACGTTGGTACATTAAAAAATTAATTATCTAAAGAAAAAAATCAATGTGGAGCTAGTATTTCAGAAGAGTATTTTCAAGTCCTGTTATTAATTTATTTTTGTATGCCACGGTCATTATGAAAACCGTATTCTTTCTCGTTTTTTCTTTTGTTGATGTAGACTATCAAATTTGTTAATTTATTCGGCAGTTTTAGCCAGTGTGGCACAAAAACAGTTTGACTATTTTTCAATAATTTCGTATGGGTTATAATAGATTTGTCTAAGGTCATAGTATGACGAGCTGATATACATTTGCAGAAGATTTGTTAATAACTTTTTTCATATGTGGAATAAGCCCACAGGCGCCATTGACTTTAAATTCAAGCTTTCAAAGAATATGATGTTGGTTAGAAAGAAGTAAGCGGAGGTAAAGGGTAATACATAAAGAAGAGATCACCCATTAAAAAAGAAAGAATAAATTAACTAATAAATAAATAGATAAAATGTAAGTAAATTATTAAAGTGCAAGAAGAATTCTATTAGGATAGTAATGCATTGCATCTTCGCTTGAGCATTTGAAGTTCTAATTGGACGACATTCTCAAGGAATTTTCCACAGTTCAACGGTGTGAAGAATAAATGACCACTGGAACTGAGAAGTTCGATAGTGAGGTATATTTACTGCACATTGTACTGTTGTTCAGCAGATCTGGTTGCTCTCGGCAGGAAAAGGGGATCTGGGATCAATTGCGAATGTGAAAGATGGTTCTCAAAAGTAAGATGTGAGTGAAAGGTAACACTCAGAATAGTTAAAGCTTCAGACTCATTTAGCAGAGTCCCATCCACCCCAGAGGGGCGAGGGTTGGAGAATCTGTTAACCAAGCGCTTTCGTTTTCCCCACCGCACACGTATTCGACACAGACTCATTCAAGAAACAAGAATTGGTTAATATCGATGATTGACTTTGCATGCCCCCCCCCGCAAACACACCCACACACACACACACACACACACACCACACTCAAAAGACAATTTTGAATGTATTTTATGATAGAGAGGGTGGTGCATCTGCAACTACAACCTTTTGTTTTGAAGATTAAAAAGAATACCTGTAATGGGTTTGTGTCATGTCAAAAGTAGTGGCAAAGAGAAACATTTCATAGTCTTTATATTCAGAATTGGATAATTACTAACTTGATAAAAAAATATAGATTCCTTTTAAGTGGTTATTGTTGGCATGGGTTCAATGAACTGAAAATCATCGAAACTAATAATAATATTTTGACCGAAAACAATAATTTTTAGAGTGATTTAAGGTTTAGATGACTTCGCCCAAGTATATGAATGGATGTCAATGAAACGTGATCTCACAATTTATCATTCCGAAGATATAGTTTGAGAGCTATTAAAAGGCGTAATATTATCGATTTGTGGACGTCGAAGCTTTGAAGGTCATGTTTAGTTATCCAAATGAAGGTTGCTTCAAATTACATCAGATTAAAAAATTTTTATCAGGAATTGGGTGGGCTGATGAGCAAAGAAATAAATAATTTTATTGCTTATTAACTGGTCTTAACTAAATTTTTGTTCGCTTAATATGTTTTGGTTATTTGAAATTTTGTTAACATATTCCGATTTTTATGGTTGGTGCTTGTTAGGTACTTTATGATCCTCTACCCTAGTTATAAAAACTTATTGTATTTGATATTACAGCGGTTCGTATATCAGCTACAACTTATTAACCAGTCGTAGATGGGTGTCAAAAATTTTGCAATGCGGCGGTACGATGTCATTTACACAAATCTCAGATTCGTAATACTTTCTCAGAGATTTCCTTGGATTATATACGAATTAAGAGATGGGTTTTGGGTGAAACGAATTTTTCAGAAATATTCCCAGTGCTCAAAGAGCAAATGAGTGGGTATACATTGAGTCATAATATTCTGAGACCTGGTATGGGATATCTCATAGTTCATAGGAATTGGTACTGTAGGTTATGTAACGTATATCGTTTTGTAGCTTTGTTTCTAATTGCTTTTACTTAGTTTCAGCCTTGTTACATTCTTTTGTTATACCAGTTTTTTTTCTCTTACTTTGCCGAAAGTCAAAACTGTAGTTTCGTTGAAGTAATCACTCGTGTTCTGTAATGTGCAAAGGTATGGGGGTCCCTTATACTTTCAGCTGCATTCAAAAAAATAGTTAATCAGACATGCCTTTTATAAGACCAGTATACTTTTTGTTCTTTCTTCATTTTTATGGTTATATATTATGTATTTGACAAAGTAAAAGTCAACTGGTGTAAGAGATGTTAGTAAGGATGCTTTACCTGTAATGAGTACCATCACAGGGTTTGCCAGGTATGGTGAAATCTTCGGTAAATTTACCGACGATTGACATGAGAGTATATGTCAGTGCTTCAGATTACTCGGGAAGTGAGTTTCTTTCAGCAGAATGACTTTTGTCTTCAGAAAGTGAAAACCGATTAATTTTCTGAAAATCGTAATTATGAGTGCTCACTGTAAAGCTTAGTTGTTCACATTTGTGTTTCTCGTGCAGCACAAGCAAAACAAGACGATTTATCACTAGACCGCGAGATGGATTTTCATGGAAAGAGAAAAGGACGGTGATAGTAGCCTTCCTGCCTACATCTACTAAAGCAGTTACTATTAGAAGAAAAAAACAAACTGAACCAGTTTAGTCGTATGGCAGTTTGCTTACAACAGTGATTTTAGAAAACCTTTAAACACATCACCACATTCTTAAAATACCCATTTTATTCATTCAATTTTCTTAAATTATGATATTTTAAGAATGCATTTTCAAATCGGTACTAAAGGCCTTATATAAAGAAATCGCCGCTCAGTGTGGTCGTATTAACTTGAAAGGCAGAGTTCAATTTTTAAAGTTCCCTTTCCTCCTAAGTTGCAGTTGGTTTTCAGTTTAAAGCAACTTCTTCAAGGGTGGCTTTAGCACTCGGGAACTCGATGCATAAAGAGCATCATTGTTCATGAAAAATCGTAAATACTCACCTCTTTCAGAGAGAGAGAGAGAGAGAGAGAGAGAAGAGAGAGAGAGAGAGAGAGAGAGAGAGGAGAGGAGAGAGAGAGAGAGAGAGAGTATCTACGAATTTTCATGAACAATGATGCATCGAGTTTCCGAGTATTAAAGCCACCATTTAAGAAGTTTAAAGAGAAAAAAGGGACCCGTTGACAGCTCAGGGATGATGGTCTATTTTCACGATAAGACTAAAAGAAGTTTTCTTCACGATGTAGGGGCACCGTTTGTACTTCGTGTTATCATTTATTGTATCTAAACGAGAGCAATTTTTCAAGTATATCGTCTGGGAAGTTACTCTCTTTGTGCCGTTCTAGGACCCAGGAATGTGTTTAAACCCCATTTTTTAATTTTTTTTTATTATTTACGGTTAACCTTTTGATTTCTTGTTTATGCATTCCGAACCATCGTTGAGACTGGTCAGGCTGTAAAGATTAATCCTATCTGGATTATAACCTCTTGTATTGAGGTTTTGAGTAGCGACAGAGCCATTCTAGTTCTGAGTTTTTGATGCTAATTAAGCTTCCTCGCCGTAAACTGGAAAGAGGAAATGTAGACGACGCTCTCTCTCTCTCTCTCTCTCTCTCTCTCTCTCTCTCTCTCTCCTCTCAATAGCTTTTTCCTTGAAATTCAGTAAAATTATAAGAATGTGACAGTATGGTATCATATCGACCGGATTCATTGCTAATTCCGCAATTTTTTGTTATTGTCATATTTGTATTTTTTTTTTAAATCGACTTTTGAATGTTTGTATTGGAGGCTGTTGAGCATTCCGGTTGCCCAAGGACTTATCAAGACTTATTTGTTTCAGTTTATGGAAAATAAGGATCATAAATGAGTTTGGATTGAGAGGAAATGTTCAAAATATAAAACTAAACGAAAATTTCAACAAAATTGCCAATTTCCAACTTTCTTGCAATGTGCTTAACAGCTGGTAATGCAGCTATAATTATATGGAAACTTCAGTACATAAGTTGAGTCGCATTAGTGGTCTAAATTGGTTTTTTCCAAGTCTCATAAATAGTTGTGGGTCATTTAAAAGCGCTTATGCCGAATAGTTTTAAAATTTTTTCAATATTGTTGTTACGATGACGGGGCTGTGGCGCGTACTGATGAGGAGACGAAGGAAAATTAACTAAATTTGAACGCTTGAGTGAAAGCAGAAAATTATTTTCTCATCCGCAATTGGCAACAGGTGTCGCCAACGCCGTTTCATATTGCTGCTTATTGCTGAGTGCTAGAAAGCGTTTCTGTTGGTTATTTTTGTTATTTGAGGTCTGCTTTTGCTGATATGCTTACTGTCATAATGATGTGAAAGTCAGTTATATCCAGTTTACTTAGTTTACTACTTTCAGACCCCAGAAAAACACAGATGCTTTGTTTTCAGTCATTTTTGTAATTGGAACATGAGATACCAATAGTTAGATCTGTGCTGACACTTGTAACCATTTGACAATAACGAAATATGTGCAGCATTGTCAGTGACAAAGGAAGTTTGTTAGTTTAACTGAGTAGTTGAAGAAACTTGCAAAAAAAGAATGTAACTATGCGAAGTAATGAAAATACACGTGGTGTCAACATATCCAATGTCATACATGCGAATTTACAGCTAGCACTATTTTCCCGATAGTTATATACATAATGGTCCCTTTTATGCACTGGTATTCGTAATTTATGTGATTTGAACAGATTTTTTCCACCTTGCATAGTTCAAAGTACGTTGTGATTAGGTTAGTGGTGCTGTTAATGAAAGCCCACTTAACAAGCTGCTCTAGCTGTTCAACATATGTATCTCTGCAGCATTATAACAGTAGACCTAATCAGCTCAACTTTGGTAACATTTTCAAAATAGGAATATGAATTACAACCAGTTTTTTTTTAATGTTGATGTTTTAGGCTGTTTTCAAGCTGCCTGTATGTTGCAAGATGATCTATAGCTTAAAAAAATGAATCAAGGCCTTCTGAGAAGTAATCTCTGTTACTAAAGAATTTATTTGTAGATTACCTGTCCTTTGGGGTATAATTACACGGAGAATGTGGCTATTAATCGATATATATATATATATATATATATATATATATATATATATATATATATATATATATATATATATATATATATATAACGAGTTTTTAGGACCAAATGACACTCGTTTAGACAAATTAAACGAACAGGGAACTCCACCTACCTCGTTCGTTGCAAATCGTTCTAGCATAGCTCCAAAAATGCAAACTGGGCTAATGAATTCCTCGTAGATACAAAATTTATTTGTAGAGATTACCTGTCCTTTGGGGATAATAACACACGGAGAATGTGGCTATTAATCGATATATATATATATATATATATATATATATATATATATATATATATATATAATATATATATAACGAGTTTTTAGACCAAATGACACTCGTTTAAACAAATTAAACAAACAGGCAACACCACTTACCTCGTTCGTTGCAAATCGTTCGTTGCTGGCTGTCTCTCTCTGCAAACGATACCAAGCTAGGCTAATGAATTCTCATAAATACAAAAATATACTTTTTTTTCCAAACTAGCTGAACATGATATGGAAGAAAGTGACTAAAAGACGTCACATTAAGAACTAAGTCTGACCCACAAAAAACTGTAGATTGTCATTCTATTCTCCTGAATTAGACTAAGTAATCACTCCAAAACTCCCAAATTGTTACTCACTACATTTCAATAGTCAAGTCTTTTAGAGAATCCCATTCTCTAGTATAATGCCTTGGGCCCATCTGAAATAAAGACATATCCATTATTTTCCCCAACACATAATTAATTTTAAATAAATGTATACACATTACATTTCTTTCTTTTCAAAGGCAACTGTTCCTAAGTCCTTTTAAACATTCCCTAGTTTTCGATGGGTTATTTCTAGACCCCATGTCCTCCGTGTCCTCTCAGGAGAGTGTGTCCTTTCTCCCAAGTGTCAGGTGGTTGGACCCATCAGTACATATCGGACACACCTTAAAATCACATAGCAACTGGCTGTACTGATCTCCGGCCTCACAATGCATTATCATCAATTCTTTCATTTCAGCAAGCTTCGAAGAAGGCTTGTGGCTAGGCTCTCTGTTGTCTCCAAGCCAAGAAAACTGACGTATTACAATTCATCGATACATTTGCTTTCTTCTTTAATATATGCATTACCCGTATTTCGAGTAAAGACATTATACAAATATATATATATATATATATATATATATATATATATATATATAGATATATATAGTATATATGGCTTTTGTGAATGCATTAAACTTTCTGTAGAAAGATTTATGATTAAATAACTTTATCAGAAAAATAAAATAATAAAAGTTCTAAAAAATGTTACGGAAAGATTTTGGTGTTTACGTTTGTATTTTGTTTGCGTAAAAGTTTTATTGGTAAGTTGTTTAAACAGATAAATTTATTTATTTATTCATCTAATGGACTTCAAAGCGTGCTTACTCTTTCTATCTCCCGATAGCAGTTACCCTTACCGCTTCCTTTTAACTTAATTTACATGTGACTGATGCTCACTTATTCGATACTGAGAGAGAACAATTATTATTTACATGAAAGATTTCAAACTAGAAAATGTACACTATTTCCAGATATTAAGGATCCGGAACTGCAGTTTCTATATAATCCATTGAATAATCATTGCCGTTCGCATACATTGAAAGAATGCAGACTATCTGTGAACAGATCCCAGACTGTGAGAAGAACGAACAAGGACACCATAAGGAATGCTGCCAGAGTTCATAATGAACCTGGATTGCTGATAGGCTTTTGTTGCTGCAATACCTCTTGACGACTTACAACTAGTGAAAAAATTCAAATGAAGTTCGTTTGAAGACAAAGTGCTACCTGCATTTTCTGCAACCTGACATATGTTCAAGTGAAAATGCACGGACTATAATGGTTTAAGCACCATTTGCCATGGAACACAACTCCTTATCACCCAAACTGAAGAAAGATGGGATGAAGATACATTGCAGCTTATATGGGAAGTTCATCTCTTTGCTCCTGTTTACTAAATAAACAGTAGGATATATTACAGTAATCAAATGACATGGAGGAATGGTAAAGAAAAAGGTAAAGAAGATATGGACTTGCCTGAGGCACATCTATGATTATTGCTTGTACTTTTCATGTATTTGGAAGTTGAAACCTTGGGGGATAATATCAAAGCGGGAGTAATGAGAATAGTGGATCTTTCTAGATTATACAGAGAGCGCTGTTTGAAGACATCTCTCTCCAGTCTTAAATATCGACCTGAATCCATCACTCTTAAGCCCGCTACTAACGTTTGGCTGTGCATGCGCAGTTATAACTGCACAGTAGGACTGTGCACTGTGCAGTTATAGCGCATATCTCATTTCAATCGACGAAACTCATGGCAAACGGCTGCCCATGCACATTGCAATATTAATGTGGTGGATGCAACTTTTCTGGTTCAGTTCGCCGTCCGTCCGCGGAATGATAACATGTATGTACCAATGAAGAACATATAGTTGGGTTTTATTAAATTAAAAAGGGTTTATACCTATATTGACAATATATGTAGTATTGGATTTACTTAGGTTTTTATTAATTGATACGGAAGTTAGAATAATATATATTTATAATTTTTACACAGAAAAAAACAGTTGTGTATAATGAAGGCTGAAGGTCGCAGCATCATTCCTGAATGTCATAGATTTCATTGAAACTTACTATATGAATGAGACTGTTTTGGCAAGTAAAATCCAAAGGCATGTTAATTCGTGGTTATAAACCATATATGCAAGCCAGTTTTTCAATGAGAATAAATATTCATGGCAACATAATATAAAACAAAAATAGACCTATAGTGTCTATTCGTGATTAAGCATTATGTATGTAATTTGTTTTTAAAATGAGAGCAAATTAATATTCTACTTTCTGATGAAAGAAAATCAAACAATATTGGACTATGTATGTTTATTCGTTGCTTACATCCCTCGTAAGTTCGTTTTGAAATGAAATTAGACAAATCAGTAAACTAATGGATTTTCATTCACTATAACACGTCTTAAAGTCAATCTTAAAATAGAAACAAATTAGTATTAACTCCTATTAATGAAATAGGAAAAATATTAGGCCTTTAAGTGTCAACTTTGAAATGAAAGCAAAGGATTACGAACTTAATTATCTTTCCACGGAACTCTCCCTTCTTTCATTAAATATTCAGTAAACATTATGAAAGTCTTCTTTCCCACTATTATCCCTACATTAAGGGGTCGGCTGCCTGATGCGCCTTCTCCCTTGCCTTCAATCAAAGGCATCATCCTCCACCAAAACTCTTCTCTCCATACCATATTCCTTACAACATCAGGCATGATGTATTGTTTGGCAAAGGGTTTTTATGACCGCATACCCTTGCTGTCATCAACCATGGTTGTTGGCGGTGGGCCTCGCCTTTGACAAAAAAGTCCACCTGCAAGGCATCAGTTTCCCCATTTATTTGCGGTAGGCCTAGCCTTGTACTAAAAAGTAAGACTGCAAGGCAGCAGCTGTCCTTTTAGTCGCCTTTTACGAAAAGCAGGACCTATGGTGGTAGTATTTCTACACCTTACCGCAGGGTCGAATAAACTTTATGGAAGTCCTTGAGGGCCAATTTAAGCTTGACAAATTCACATGGAAAGTATTTAATTCGTTTGCATCAACCAGATTTCACTGGACGTTTTACTTGACGTTTATGATTTTTTTTATGATGTCAGCAAGCCAGTTACACCCAGAGCATCGTGTGTTAACACAGCGGCTACTACGGAGGACTGATGAAAAAGACTGTAACGTTAGTGGCGAAGATTTGCCTGCACAATCCAACTGTGCAGTTATAACTGTGTAGGCATAACTGAACGTTAGCTGCGAGATTTAGACGGGTGTACCATAATATGTAAATCAGAAAAGAGGAATAGATATAGGCTTGGATTTTCGTATATGTTTCGGCACGCAGCAATCCTTTTGGCTAGCAATATTACACATGCATTCGATAAAGTTACTAGTCAGTCATGGTCTCCTGTGGAATCATATCTGCCAACTGATGAATGTTCTGCAGGAGACAATAATTCATAGTGATTTATTCCCTTTAGTTGACCAAGATATGTGCAGAGCCACAATCAGTGGTAAGTGGAAAAGGCTAATTGATTGATTGATTGTGTCTATCAAATCCGGCGTCACAGCTTCTGGGTAATTGACACCGAAATAAATTAAATAGAAAAAATTAAATTTTAAATAAATTTCATATAAAAATATCTATAAATATATGTATATAAAAATATTGTTCATATATAAAAGTTCTTAATAGACGATCTATGTATGATTTTAACTTTGTTGCGGAGGCTGCCTCCCCCGTGAGAATTTTAGCTAGGATAAATTACCTCTGTCACGACCCCAAGACAGGAACCTATGTCTCAAATTTCCGAATCTGGGATATTCAATCAACAAATGTTTCACAGTCAAGGGCACAGTACAGTTCTCGCAAAACGGAGGATTTTCACGAGACATCAAGAACCCATGTGTAAGTCTTGTATGTCCAATCCTCAATCTGCACAACATCGTCTCCTGTCTCCTTGGCATATATGGATATGACCAAGGAGACACTGATGAAGTGATACTGCGCATTTTTTGATTAGTTAAAATATCCTCCCACTGGGACTGCCAACATTTTTTAATTCTCTGACCTACTAGAGGATACAAATCCCGATATGGTAGTAGGGATCTTGTGTGTTGTGGAGCTGACGCAGACTTTGCAAGTTGGTCAGCTTTCTCATTCCCAGCCACCCCAACATGGGAAGGCACCCAACAGAATTTTATTTTTTTCCCTCTTCTTTTTAGTAAAAGCAGCCATTCCCAATATATCTAAGTCAGAGGGTTTTAGAGGGTTAAAAGATTCCAGCGACTGAAGAACACTTCTTGAGTCATAATATATAATAAGATTATTTTCATTCCGAATTAAAACTTCCTAAAGCCTTTAAAATTCCATATATTTCTGCTGTAAAAATCGATGCAACAGATGATAACCTGGAGCTTCTCTCTGCATCAGGGAAGGCTACACCAAAGCAAACGCCAGCATCTGACTTTGAGCTTGTTTGTCTGGCTGTATCACCTATTTCTAAGTGAACATACTGAGGGCTATTCCTTTCCTTAGAGCTGGAAACGGCACCTGCTCTTGGTCTGAAAGAAACATATACTCAAATGAGATTGCATTCAGTAAGGAATGGAAATGAAATTAAAATTCCACTTATATTTCAGTGCTTTTGATCAGCTGGTTAATTGTCTCTGGTAGCAGCTTCATTCATACCACACACGCAATAAAATGGTACACAATTTTCAGTAATAGCCCTTTACTGATGTATTGTCTGCAACTGTGCTAATGTTGCTAATTTTAGTAGATTGCTTACTGAAACTGGTCTTTGGTAATGGTCTTCCTCTATGTGGTAGAGATAAAAAACATCCATAATGTAAATTTTCATGCTATCATGTAGAATAGTCAGATGTGTCTGATCTGATATTAATCTTCCAGTAACAGAGTATGCCACAGAGGAAGCGTTGCAAAATTCACTAACATGTAATTGAAGAGGTTTGAAAGATATATACATAACCCACTGACAGGAGTTTGTATATCTCAAGTATAAAAGCCCCATTAAAGCACTGTGGTTTAAAGCAAAGGACTATATTTCGGTGGACTGACTTCCACCCTTATCAAACTTGATGAAGGTGGAAACCGGTCCACCGAAATATAGTCCTTAGCTTTAAACCAGAGTGTTTTAATGGGCCTTTTACACTTGAGACGTATCCTGTTTTAACAGAAGAATTTATATATATATATATATATATATATATATATATATATATATATAGATATATATATATATATATAAATAAAGATAAATGCCACAAGAAAAAGTAACGAAGGAGTTCTGCGAGATCTTTGCGGCTGACAGCCCTTTACTGAAGCAGCTACTGACAAAAAATACGAGGAAAGACAATACAAGAAGGTTCGTATAACTGACAGATAGGGATTATAAAAGATTAGTGCCTAGAATCCGCCACACCTGGAAGATAAGAAACCTTCCCAAACAAGCATAAACAAAGGGTGCAATTAAAGGTTTAAGACAATCATCTTAGATACAATCTCCAGACAATTAAAGGATTATAGGTGACAGCTATACGGAACCTGGTAGACAAAACCATATTCACAAAAAAATGACAGAAACTACATTACAATAAAATTTTTTTTTTTTTAATAAAACTCTAAGGCAACTGATTTTTATTTAAGTCAGTAATTATATATTTGAGGTCATTCTTAAAACTGTACAGATACAAGGGTCTAAATGAAAAGGCCAAGACGAACATTGAAATTACAATGAAAAGTAAAGTTTGTATTAAGCGATTCTAAAAGATTTCGTGATAAGACATCTCTTGACCGTCAATTACTGAACTGTCAATCCAATTAATTCGGTGGTTGTTTTCACTTAATGAATAAATAATGCATTAGATTTTTGCCCAGTTTTTACAGAGTATTTATGCTGGCTTTAGCCTTTACTTTCTAGCCCTTGCTCGACTGTCCGAGGTAGAATGAGGGACAAATCCATACATGGAATTTTATATATTATGTTGTTGCTTTCTCTGGGGCCATTTTTTATTAACATTCTTTTTAGTGTGTTATTATAGGAAGAAACAAGGTTGACATTAAAGCTTTTAACAATGGTTTAATGGTTTCAAATCCGTTAAAATAAGGCAAAACTGAGAATGTTCTTAGAATTTTCTTTCTGTGTGTTGTTTTCAGTATAAAACTTTTTGTGGGCTTTATTATAACAAATTGTCTAATATATGTGAAGGATAGCATAAATCTTTCCCTATTTTTCTTATGTATTCAATTTCTTGATCCAAATATTGTGGACTGACAATTCGTAATGCTCGTAAAAACATAGAGGAAAAAATTGATATTTTTATATTAATGGTGGCCTGAGAAGAAATGAACATAAGTTAAGTTGTTAGTCGGTTTCCTATAAATACTGAATTTACATTGAAATGGTTCTCTATGTATCAAACGTCTAAGAAAGGGAGGCAATTGTCTTTTTCTAATTCTAGAGTAAACTTAATCGATGGTACCTGGTGGTTTTTTAATTTAGAGAGTAAATCATTTACATCAATACCGACAGGAAGAACAGCTAAACAATCATCAACGTAACGATACCACTTTACAGGAATATGAATGATATTAGGTAAGTAGCGTTTTTCGAAGAATTCCATATACAGGTTTGAGAGCAATGGTGATAAAGGATTTCCCATTGCAAGCCAAAAATTTGTTGATAAAATTCACCATTGAATATAAACTTACAATCACAAATGCACAAACTCGTGAGTGAAATAATGTGACTTATAGGTAGAGGTAATTCATGCTGAGTTAGTTCATTGCTAAGATATTCTAAAAAGGGAGGATTCTATAGGGACTTTAGTAAAAAGAGAAGGGGGGCATACGTCAAAACTAACGAATCTATCAGTAGGGCAAAGAGCAACTTTTGTAGAATTTATCACTAAATCTAGAGAATTATATATATGAGAATCGGAGATGGTTCCAAGTAACGGGGACAAGATCTTAGTGATAAATTTCGAGAGTTTATATGAAATTGAACCAACAGTACTGATAATAGGCCGCATAGGGTTATTTTCTTTGTGCGTTTTGACTAATCCATATAAGTAAGGTAGCGAAGGAGAACTTACTGACAATTTGCTAGTAGTTTCTGTTTTATTTTCTTTAAGGAATACTTTTCACTATGCTATTGAAGTTTTTTTATGACTTGATCAAGAGGATTTTTTGTTTTTTGTTAGTTTTTATAAGTCACATCATCATCCAGTAGGCTTGCATACGTGAATATGTAGTCAGCTTTATCTAAAATTACTATACTATTTTGACTTATCAGCTTTTGTGATGTGGATAGTATTGTCCTTTTTAAGATCGGTCAAACTTTTTCTTATAGCGAGCAGGGAAGTTACTTTCATGCTTAACATTGGCAGCTCCGTAAACAATACCTTTAATCATGTCGACATGATTTTGAGGAAGATCACAATATTTTTCAAATTTACTTAGGGATGACCCAATCATTAGAGCCGAAGGTCTACTTGTTGCAAGAAAGATAAACCATATCCAATCGCACTCACAACATTTTCACTTATTTGTTTACTAGATAAGTTAACAACACAATCTTGACGTGCACAATTAGTCCAATCACTGCTATCAATAAGATTTTTTAGTTTTTCTGTTCGAGTTCCTTTTCCTTTTCAGGGCATCTGTAGTCCTAGTAGTTTTTCGTAAATTTCCCGTCGCAGCGAGTCCTTCCAATCAGCCGGGATAGAATGATTGAAAGAGATCCTTGTTCTTCCAGTTCCTTGAATTTTTTCTTTCTCTTCTTGCTTGGCGGCTGCTATGTGCTGTTTTCAACATCATGGCACTAAATTCATTGAATGGGTGATTGTCATATCTTCTTAGACGGCGTGGCAGCAAGGATTTAGGGAGCACTTGTTCAGTAGAAAGGCACTTCTTCAGGAACTTAAGACGAATTCTGGTTGAATGTGCAGCCACAAGAGACTTGGAGAAGGTAGTGACAACACATCTCAAAAGAGGAAACAGGATAGCGAAAAGAAAAAAATAAACGTGTCCCTCATTATGTATAACAGAATCACGAAAGTTAGGAACGTGATAAATCCATCCAAATAGATGAATAAATGCCACGAGGAAATAAAAACGCAAGGAGTCTGCGAGATCTTTCGGCTGGGGGACAAAGCCCTTTACTGAAGCAGTACTGACAAAATACGAGGAAAAAGAAACAATACAAGAAGGTTCGTATAACTGACAGATAGGGATTATAAAAAAAGGATTAGTGCCTAGAATCGGACACACCTGGAAGAGAAGAAACCTTCCCAAAGAAATCAAGCATAAACAAAGGGTGCAATTAAAGGTTTAAGACAATCATCTTAGATACAATCTCCAGCAATTAAAGGATATAGGTGACAGCTATACGGAACCTGGTAGACAAAACCATATTCACAAAAAATGACAGACATACATTACAATAAAATTTTTTTTTTAATAACTCTAAGGCAACTGATTTTTTATTTAAGTCAGTAATTATATATTTGAGGTCATTCTTAAACATGTTACAGATACAAGGGTCTAAATGTGAAAAAGGCCACGACTTAAATAAAAATCAGTTGCCTTAGAGTTATTAAAAAAAAATTTAAGTGAAAACAAACCCACCGAATTAATTGGATTGACAGTTCAGTAATTGCACGGTCAAGAGATGTCTTATCACGAAATCTTTTAGAATCTGCTTTAATACACTTACTTTTCATTGTAATTTCAATGTTAGTCGTGGCCTTTTTCATTTGAAGACCCTTCGTATCTATCTGTAACATGTTTAAGAATGACCTCAAATATATAATTACTGACTTAAATAAAAAAAAATCAGGTTTGCCCTTAGGAGTTATTAAAAAAAAAAAAAAAAAAAACAAAATTTTTATTGTAATGTATGTCTGTCATTTTTTGGTGGGGGAATATGGTTTTGTCTACCAGGTCCGTATAGCTGAGGTCACTATAATCCTTTAATTGTCTGGAGATTGTATCTAGATGATTGTCTTAAACCTTTAATTGCACCCTTGTTTTTATGCTTGTTTTGGGAGGTTTCTTATCTTCCAGGTGTGTCGGATTCTAGGCACTAATCCTTTTATAATCCCTATCTGTTCAGTTTTATTAACGAAAAAAACCTTTCCTTTGTATTCGGGTCTTTATTCCTCGTAAAGTTTTTGGTTCAGTAGCTGCTTCAGTAAAGGGCTTGTCAGCCGCAAAGATATCGCAGGACTCCTTCGTTTATTTTCCTTCGTGGCATTTATCTTTATTTTATTGGATTTATCACGTTCCTAACTTCGTGATTCTGTTATACATAGATATATATATATATATATATATATATATAGTATATATTATATATATATATATATAGTATAATCTATATATATATATATATATATAATATATATATATAATATATATATATAGATATAAACTATATATATATATATATATATATACTATATATATTATATATATATATATATATATATTATATATATACTATAATATATATATATATATATATAATATATATATATATATATATATCATATATGTATATATATATATATATATATATATATATATATATATATATATATATATATATATTTATATATAATACTATATATCTATATATATCTATATATATATATATATATATATATATATATACTATACATATATGATCCTATATATCTTTATTTTTATATATATGATATATATATATATAATATATATATCTGGATATTATATATATATATATATAATATATATATAGTGACAAAAGTTTCAAGTATCTGTTACCACACTTACCAATCATTAAATGAGTACTCACAAGCCAGAGACACCTGACCCTTCATCACAGGTACTAAACGACTGAATACTCTAAAGGCAACAGTGATCCTTAAACCAACTTACCAGTATTGCAGAAAATCAGACTACGGAAAATCAGACTAAGTTCATTAAAACAGGTGTGAGGTATCTTGTAGGTAATCAAATTAATTCAAGGACATCACTCTATCAACAACTTTAAAATTCCAAGTATTTCCCTGATTTCAGAAGTCTAAGTACTTCCCTGGTTCTAACTCACTTCAACCAAATTGAAGGAAAACAGCTCAGTTACCACTATTTTTTTTACCTAAGCCAATCATATTTATACTGGTGAAAAAGAAAACACTTATAAAATTTTAAATAAAAAATTTATTATAATTACACTCAAAATTTATAAGTGAAGTTCACAATATCAGGGAAAATTACTGTTACTTGAAAACAAAGCAAAGTTTAATTAATTCTTGATTTAAATTAAGTAAAATTAAATCAAAATTAATTTATCACAAAATTCAAGAAAATTAATTCAATCAAAATTCAAAAGTGTTAGGAAATAGTTAAAATTTGGAAATTAATTCACAAGTGCTAAACAACACTAAAACTTGAAAAGAATTCTAAGTAAGTGTAAATAAATTCACAAGTGTTAACTTCAATTACATGTGCAACAATTAATTAATAAAAACAATTGAGTAAATCAAATTGTGAATGCAAATGAAAACACAGAAAAATGTGGAAAATACCAAAATTGTAAAATGCACTAATCACACAGAATATAAAATAAAAACGCACACTTCAATAAGGAAATGGATAAATGCACAAAAAAGCACTTCAATAAGAAAAATGGATAAATGCACAAAAAATCACTTCAAATGAAACAAACAAACCAAACAAAAATTTGCAATGTGGAAAAATGGAAATAGTTTTAAACCATTGTAAAAAATAGATGAAACTAATAAATATTCAATAACATTACCTTGGTACCAATTTTCCTTCTGCTGCAGCTCGTTCAAAATATTTCAACAATTCACAATATTTCTCAATGAAAAGGCGCCGTTATACACTCGTACAATGTTGTTCAGATTCCACAAAAAGCTAAAAAGAAATCCAAGTAATCCGAAATCTAAAAGTTACGGGTGACCAGTTACATTACATTAATATGAAATCAAAAGTGACGCATGAGAGAGATGAAGAGAGAGAGAGAGAGAGAGAAGAGAGAGAGAGAGAGAGAACTCTGTACGCGAGGGAATCAAAGTCTGTAATGAATGCATCCTTTTCAAACATAAATTGAGCAGTGGATTTCGCACAAAACGTTTTGGGCATTCAAAAGAGGGTGCAATCCTTCTAGAAGCTTCTAATAATACTTAACTTTTCAGAAAAATCGTGACAAATATTCACGTGGTCATCTTGACAAAGAAGTACGTGTCTGAAACAGAATCCCTTATGAGACGTGATGACAGGTTTCCACACAACAACGGAGATCTCGAGTTCTCTTTATCGGAGGTGATGACAAGTTTATGGAAACAATTCTATCTTGGATCAGACAAAGTTCAATCTCTCTCTCTTCACATTTTTATTATGTTATTAACTTTTACATTATGTTATGCGAAATCTGAACATACATTTTTAGAACATCCTACAACTCTAAGCTAAATAAAAAGGAATCTGAAAATGTTACAAAACTCTCTTAATATTCATACAGTCAACGGAGAAGATATATGTGGTATAAAAGTAACAGCACACACATATATATATATTTATATATATATAGTAATATATATATATATATATACTATATATATATATATATATAATATATATATGGTTGTCTTTGTGTGTTCAGGTGTGTGTAAGCTGTTGTGAATACAGTTTTCTTCTATTGCAGTTTATGCATATGGTTAGCTGTTTGTTATTTTACATCCGTCTGGCTGACAGAGCAATACATACACACACACACATATAAATATATATATATATGTGTGTGTGTGTTTGTGTATATATATATTTCTAATAACAGATCCCACAAAAAGGCCAAAATATAGAAAATAAGTACTATATTTCAGAGACCATAATGTCTCTCTTTTCAGGTAGGTATTGAATGAGGAAAGTTACAGAAATACTATTTATACCAAGAGATCCGGCCCACAGGTAATTTGTTTGTCTAAGTCACCCTGGTTGATAATTTCTATTTAATCATCTTAAGCACTGGTTTGAAGAAGATTTTATTTATGAGATCTGAATCAGCAAAGCCCTTGGAGATATTTATTACTTATCTTTTTTTGTTTAAACCAAAGCTGACTCCATCATCTGGCTTTTTGTACTGACAATTGCTGATATATATATATATATATATATATATATATATATATATATTGTATATATATATATATGTAGTATATATATATATGTATATATATATATATATATATATATATAGATATATATATAGTTATATGTATGTATATATGATATATATATATATATATATATATATATATATATATGTATGTATATATATATGTATGTATATATATATAGTATATATATATATATATATATATATATGTATATATATGTATGTATATATATATATATATATATATATATATATATATATATATATATATATATATATTATATAGTATATATATATGTATGTGTATATATATATATATAGATATATATATATATATATATATATATGTATGTATATATATATATATGTGTATATATATATATATATATATATATATATATATATATATATATATATATATATAGTATACACACACACACACACACACACACACCATATATAATATATATATATATATATATATATATTAGATATATATATATATATATGAGTGCATACATATATATACATACATACATACATATATATATATATATATATATATATATATATATATTTATATATACATGTATGTATGTATGTATATATGAGGTCACCTTTTTAAAGAAATGTTTTACTGATAACTGTTATCCCAGTAGTATATTTTATAAATACCTTCACAAATTTATGAATATGAAACTTTTACCTAGCAATGCTATTCAGACTGTACCTAGGATGCCGTTCTATGCCATGTTTCCATTTTTAATCAATTCGAAATTCTATGTCAAAATGCTACAGATTATTAGAATTTACTGTCCGGCCATAAAATGTCAGCTGATCCCAACAAACCCATTGACATTTGGATCAATTTTTGAATATAAAGACAAGTTAAGCCCTCTCATGGCATCTACTATTGTCTATTTATATACTTGTCCCCAGATGTGATCTAGGGGGAAAATATATCGGAGCCTCAAGAAGACTTCTTAGGTTCGAATAGATTGCCATAGGGGGGTGAGTTTCCGTACTGGAAGTCAAATTATCATCTGAATTTTCCACACAAAGAAATGCAGAGTCAATATTGAATATTTATAAACTTTTAAGATCCTTTCTAAAGCTTCTTCTCCGCAGCAGCTAGTGGTCTTCGAATCGCTCTTTATAAAGACGATTGTTCCAAAACTGAACAACCAAACTGCCCCCAATCCTCTGTACCTGGCGTAAACAACAGAGATGCCTTCGTGTTTTGTTTTTGTTTTTTTAGTCACTCGTCTTCCTTCCTCTACTGGAAATGGTACTTGCGTTTAGTTGGTGCTCTTTTAATTTGCTTTAAGTATTGTAATGTATGTTTTTTAGATGAGTAATTATTTTTATTTTATTTTATTATTGTAATTTTCAGCTTGAAAATGGGGCTGGTCCCTAAAACAGATGTCTCCATTTAAACCCTTCTGCTATATAATATATATATATATATGTATATATACTATATATATATATATATATATATATATATATATATATGATATATGTGGTATATATCAGCAATTGTCAGTTTAAAAGCCAGATGGTGGAGTCAGCTGGTTTAAACAAAGATAAGTAATGAATATCACCAAGGGATTCTGGGATTCAGGCTATAGCAGAATACTTCATAACTTTCCATTTGTTCTGTGGACAGGGGCTCTAATTTCAAAACACCAGGTATATATATATATATATATATATTATATATATATATATATATATATATATATATATATATATATAGTCCTCAAGCTGTATGTATTCGAACAGTGTCTTGTGGCAACCCCTGTCAGCCCAGGTTTGACCAGTTTCCCTAGGCCTTGGCTTCCTAATACTATCTCCAGCATATTGGGGGTAATTTCATATTCCATAGTGACACCCCTTCAGACCTCCTCGAGTTTTCCTTGTTCATCCAAGGAAAGGGATTGGAAGGTGACTGCTCCCCTTCCGTCTGTGAGCTTCCCCAGAATCAGGGAAACCTCTGTGGAAATGGGTGTGTAAGTGAAGAAGACCTTTTCTATGTGGTCGAGCCACGCTTCTGGCTCAGAATCAGTCCATTATGGGATTAGGGAGCTGGTGCTGTTGAGAGTGGACTGGGAAGAGGTTGGAGCGGGGTTCATGGTGCTCTGAAGGAATGGATGAGTAATAATGACTCGCTGTAAACTATAGCTAGAGCATTTGGGGTTAGTGACAGAGAATAAGCAACTCATACAGTCCTAGGCCTGAATTGGGACAAAGAGAAAGATACCTTGACATTACATCCTACTAAGATAAAAAAAAAAGTCCAGTCAGACTAAGAGAGAAATATAAAGAACAGTGGCACAGATTTATGATCCGTCAGGAGTACTTCTACCTGTTACTATTAGGGCAAGGATATACTTTGCAGAATTTGTGGAAGTAACAACTGGATTGAGATGGTCAATTCCTGGACCCATTACATAAACAATGGTTCGAGCTATCGAAAGACTTGGAGAAATGTCTTGATATTTCCTTTCCTATGAATACTAGCTTAGGAGAGGGGGACTCCTTACACATATTTTGCGATGCCTGTGAATCAGCATATGATAGTGTAGCATGTAGAGTTAAGAATGAAAACTCTCATATAATGATCGTGAGGGCAAGAGTAGTGCCCATTAAAGAATTGACTGTTCTAAAACTAGAGTTGATGGCATTGTTGGTGGCCACAAGAATGGCCAAATTTATTAAAGAATCCCTTGAGAAGGATGAATTTGTTGAACTGTTCATTTGTTCTTACAGTAAAATCGCCCCAAGTTGGTTAGTATTGAAAAATGTTCTCCATCTCTTTGTTTAAAGTAGAGAATAGGATATAAACTCTTTAATTCTAGAGGCAGTGTTGTCCTATGTGCCTACTGATGATAATCCCAGTGACTGGTTGACACATGGGAAAAGGACAGAAATGATCATAGATAGTTTATTTTTGTTGGTTAAAAATTACCTCTTGGCCAATAGATAGGTCATGGGTTGGTGGATCACTTGTACATGATGGAGTAGAGGGCATTTTGGTCAATACTGTAGGGGACAACCTAAATGGTGATACTCACTTGCTGAATTGGGAAAGATTCAGCAAGGTTAAAAAGGTCTATAAGACCAGAACATGGATACTATTATTTTTGAATAATTGTAGGAATTCAACCACTGTGAAGAGAACTGGTGAATTGACCTTGGAAGAACTCCAAGAGGCAAAGAATATGACTATTGTCCTTATGCAAAAGGAATTTTTCCAAGAGGAATACAGGAGTTTGATGAAGGGGGTAAGAAAACTAAAACTACCTCCCATACACCAGTTGAATCTTTACCTGGACAACGGGGTAATAAGGTGTAAGTGTAGACTAGAACACACACAGTTACTCATAGCTGCTAAGTTTCTATACTATGCTCATATGGGCGTAAATGTAATTGTGGCAAGTGTTAGGCAAGAGTTCTGCATTCCTCAGATAAGGTAACTAACTAAGAGTATATTTTGCCATTGGTTTATTTGTAGGAAAATGCAGAGGAGGCTGTGTATAGGCCCAGTTTAGTTCCACCATTACCTGGGTTTAGGGTGCAATGTAAGCAGTCTCTTAATACCACAGGCATGAACTACACTGGCACATTATGGGTTAAGGGAAATGGACAGAGCCCTAAGAAGGCTTATATCATCTTGTTTACGTGCCCAATAAGCAGAGGCATACATGTGGAACTAGTTGACAACCAGTTCTGTGACTCATTCCTCATGAGTTTTAAAAAGTTCTGCAGTAGAAGAGGTTTCCCAGCCTTTGAGTGACAATGCCACCACATTTGTAGTGTCATCAGAATATCTGGAGACGATGTCAGAGAATCCCAGGGTAAAGGAATATCTGTTAGATATAAATTATAACTATAAGTTCATTCCAGCGAGAATGGTTTGGTGCTATATGGGAAAGGCTCATAAGACTTTGTAAGTTATCCCTAAAATAGATCGTAGGCCAGGCCTTACTCACTTTTGAAGAGCTGACTTCTGTACTGGTGGAGCTAGAAGAGAGCATCAATGATAAACCATTAAGTTACATGCATGGGGATGTGAATAAGTTGGAAATGTTAACCCATAACCATTTGATTCTTGGAAGAAAGCTTAAGTCCTTCCCAAGGGAAGTAGTAAATTGGGAAGAGATCTCTGGTCCCCCTACCTATGGACAGAGAGAGTTCACCGAGAAAAGATTCCTGTATGTTTCCAGGTTGTGCAACAACCTGTGGAAAAGATGGGAGAGGAAGTATTTAACAGTATTAAGAGAGACCCATCGAGTAGGAAAGATGCATAGGTCTTGGCCCAGGGTAGGGGAAGTAGTCCTCATTCATGATGAAGGGCCAAGGAGCAAGTGGAAGTTGAGTCAAGTGATTGAGTTACATATGGGGGGAGACAAGGTCCCAAGAGTGGGTACCCTAAGAACAGCTCACAGCCAGCTCATGAGAACTGTAATTAAGTTATACTTCCTAGATCTGTGGCAGGAAATGGAAGAAATTCAGCCGGCGATAGAAGAGGTTTAGTCAAGCACCAGCCTGAGCAAAAGGACTGCTCAAATAGCTACAGAAGCCAGGAAGGCACTGATAAGAACAGGATTATAGTAAATAATGTAGATATGTTTTCCTTGCAGGGGAGTATGTCGAAACTTCCACAAGAGGTTGTTCTTTATCGCAAGTTGTGATATAGTTTGGTGTATTTTCCTTATTTATTTAAAGTAGAAATGTATGTTGTGTTAAAGGAAGATTTGTTTTGTTTTGTTTGTATATAGTTGTGGAAAGCATTATGTTTGGTTGTTTCATGTATTTAATTGTAAATATAAATACTAATCATAAAAATGATCAGTCATCATTTGTTTATGTAGGTTCGGTAACTAGCAGATCCTTTTGTGTTAGTTAGGACAGCTTGACAAAGCAGTCCTAGTTGAGATACCATCTGGGCTAGACACTGGCATTGTGGACTTCTGGGAGTTGTCAGGGTCTCCAAGCCACTTAAGTATTCCTTTCATCTAAAGTTCATATAGGGAAATTCTTTTAGGAGAGATGCATATCTAAGAATAAGGAGAATTTCTGTGGTGTCCTTTGGATGAGTGTTACAAAGTAGAGATTGTGCTAATGCCGATCTTAGTCAGTTCATGCTAAGAATAACTAATCTGCTATTTGTATTAACAGTAAGTTCATATCATTTATAGATTACTTATATACACTAATTCAGTGTAATATTTTAAGTGTTATTTAGAATGAGTGAAGTAACCGAGGTGTCGTAGTCTGAAACCTAGGCTAAGATTAGGAGAGTATATTTCAATTCATTTTAGGCAGGCTACAATTAGGTTAGTATATTTCAATTCCTTTTAGTCTATATGATCTCTTACGATTTGAAATATTCTTAATTATTTTGAGTGAGTTGAAACTCTATAAGAGAATTGTGTGAGAAGCATGGAAAATGGAATAGCAAAAGAAAGGGGAACTATGTGAGTGATAAAACTAAAATTCCTGGCATTGCACCTCATGTTAGAGAGGTGGGTCCTCATAGGTACACTGATGATCAGAGTGGGAGAGGCAGGGTATTAAGGGAATTGGCACTTGAAGTATACTGGACTGGAAGTCAGCCACACGGTTTGGGAAATGGCTATTAGGGAGATGAGCTCAAAGGGTAGTAGGTGTTAGGACTGCATCTGGTGTGCCTCTGATGAGAGATGTCGTGTTTTGGTCCTCTTATCCCTTCGCTCAGATTAATTTCCCATTCTTGCAGTAGTCACCCATTTTTTCTCATGCTGCCTTGACCTCGTGTTTCACTTTATTGACAGCTTGCTAAAATGATGGACCAGCATGTATATATATGTATATATATGTATGTATATATATATATATATATATATATATATATATATGAGATATATTATATATATATATATATATATATATATATATATATATATATATATAAGTCATAATCACATTTCCGTTGTATTCATATACATATATCGAGCTACAATGTCCCTTTAATATCTAATTCGCTCTACCTCGGAATTAATATATTTTCATATTATTGCTTAAAAACCGGAAGAAGGGAATTTTTTCTCGATAATGATTTGCCTGGACCAGGCGCGAACCTATGGATCCTTTCAAACCCAGGAACGTCAGTGAAGCTTTACCATACTACCACCGCGAGAGGCTAAAAGTTCATGTCGCCTCTCACCCTCATACCTTTTCGCAGCGCAGGTAATTAGTGGTTTGGAGACAACATCAACCCACCTCGACTCCGGGTAGTGTGTAGTGCTTTTGACAGCACGTAGCCAATCTATAAGTCATATCACATTTCCGTGATTCATATACATATATCGAGCTACAATGTCCTTTAATATCTAATTCGCTCTACCTCGGAAATTAATATTTTCATATATGCTTAACCGAAGGGGAATTTTTTCTCGATAATAGATTTGCCTGGACCAGGGCGCGAACCTATGGATCCTTTCAAACCCAGAACGTCAGTGAAGCTTTACCTACTACACCACCGCGAGAGGCTAAAAGTTCATGTCGCCTCTCACCCTCATATACCTTTGCGCGCGCAGGTAATTAGTGGTTTGGAGACACATCAACCCACCTCGACTCCGGTAGTGTTTGTAGTGCTTTTGACAGCACGTAGCCAATCTATAAGTCATATCACATTTCCGTGATTCATATACATATATCGAGCTACAATGTCCCTAATATCTAATTCGCTCTACCCTCGGAATTAATATATTTTCATTATATGCTTAACCGAGGGGAATTTTTTCTCGATAATAGATTTGCCTGGACCAGGGCGCGAACCTATGGATCCTTTCAAACCATGAACGTCAGTGAAGCTTTACCTACTACACCACCCGCGAGAGGCTAAAAGTTCTGTCGCCTCTCACCCTCATATACTTTCGCGCGCAGTAATTAGTGGTTTGGAGACAACATCAACCCCACCCTCGACTCCGTAGTGTTTGTAGTGCTTTTGACAGCACTAGCCAATCTATAAGTCATATCATTTCCGTGATTCATATACAATATCGAGCTACAATGTCCTTTAATATCTAATTCGCTTCTACTCGGAATTGAATATATTTTCATATATGCTTAACCGAAGGGGAATTTTTTCTCGATAATAGATTTGCCTTCGGTTTAAGCATATATGAAAATATATATATTAGAATAAAATATAGATATATATATAGATATATATCTATTATATATATATATAATATATTATATATATATAATATAATATAATTTATAGGAGGTATACAGCAGCGCAGACATAAGAGGTTCAGGAGGTCCATTGATACTAAACATGAAGGCCAAGATTTATTATAAACGTTTTATAATAATCTTGGCCTTCGTGTTTAGTATCGATGAACCTCCTGAACCTCTTATTTATTTTATATATTTATATTATTTGAGCTACAAATGCCCTTCTTTAATTTCTAATTTGCTCTACATCAAACCACCACCAGCGGACAGAGACGAAATAAGGACTTCACTGACGTTATTGATTCGCCTAAGATCAAATATTTATATGAATCACAGTTATGTGATTATATATATATATATATATATATATATATATATAGATATATATATATATATATATATATATATATATCTATATATATATAATACAAATGTCTGTGCATTGGTATAAACTTGTGAATTCAGTTTTATTTCATTTTGCAGCATATAGATAGACAACATATATGACGGGTGTTGAGCGGCATTACATTTTATCTTTCTCGTGGTCAGGCCAGTAACATGATCTCGTCCCTGATGCTCCGGATGCAGGTTTGAATCCTTTTACGGAGGTCAGAACTACTTGAAATTCCTCCATTTGGATCCTAGATTTTGTAGTGACATGTGTATAAAAGAAGTGTGAAGAATTCGAGAAGTTAAGAGGGCACTGTTCTTATCAAGATTTCGTACGTAACTAGTAAAAAGTGGCTAGAAGATTCTTTAACAAATATCTCCTGACTTTTGTCGCTACTTTCGCTTTTTTTACCTGTAAATCTTTATGGTTTTTGAAGCCAGACTTCAGGCTACTAGAGAAATAATGGCTTTTAACGTACAGTTCTTGTTCTGTAAGTTTAACATGTTCACTAATAATATGCTGTGACTATAGTAAACAATGATAAATAATATTCTATTAATGAGTAAACGACAATGAAAAAGCTAAATTGAATACTTTAGTAACGAGGGAAATCATACTTGTAGGTTCATGGCGCCTTTGTTACCTACACAGGTGAGTATTTCCTGAAGATATATAGTAAATATAATGTGAGACCAATATGAGTATATATAGCTTTGAAATTCGTTTGATCTCGGTCCGATATAATACTCTTGTTAGGAATTCTGAGTATTAGTTACCGACATTGACGTGGATGTACGAAGAACTTTCCATGTATTGTCATCGGTAAAGATCTCTCTCTCTCTCTCTCTCTCTCTCTCTCTCTCTCTCTCTCTCTCTCTCTCTCTCTCTTGTACACAAACGTGAACAATGATAGCTGCTTCTACTGATAAGTTAACTCTATTTTTCATTGTTATGCTTTTCCTGTTGGTATGAACTCTTCATTAGTGATATGAAGTTTTCTGTAATGATTACCAAATACTCAAGGAGTCTTGCTGGCTATAATAGGGGTGGCGAGGAATTTTAAATTGTTTGAGATCGTTAGAAAAAGAGAAAATTCGGGTAGCTGTAAGCATATTGTTTAAGCTTTAAGGCATAATGCAATTGATAGTGAAAGTTTTTTATCCTTAATTGTTTTAACGTACAAGTTCAAAGCATAGTTTTATTGACCAGAAACGTTGACTGAAAATCATAAGTAAACACTAGTTGTCAACATACGTAGATCATAAGAAGGCATCTGGATTTGACTGACAACCAAGAGACGTAAAATGATACGTTGAAACCCTTCTCAGGTGTCAAGATGGTTTTAAGAGGGCGGTCGCTTCGGTCAGCCGCAACTTCAAACTCATTAGTTGGAATGTGGGGTCTTATTTGTATTTAGTGTCGTCTGGTATAATTGTAGTGACGAAGCCTTTTGCCATTATTATGTCATTGCATATCAACTTTACTCATTTGTATTATAAGAAAAAGAATAGGGTTAGTGATGGAGATAGTAATAATAATAGTAATTTTCATGGTGTATTGGTAAAAACATTGAAAGTAACGTTAAACATAAAATCAAGTGATAAAAAGAGTATAGGTAAAAAAATCTCTTAAACAGCAAAATCGTCATATTAAGCCGCATCTACACTTGTATTTCCATCGTATCATCGTTGCGTAGCAGTGTGGACGGGAAAGCGTTGCACCGTTGCATATCAAAATATGATACAGAGATACGCAACGGACTCGATCCACCATTTTTCGGGCTTTTGCCGTCACGTCAAAGGAATGATACGCAACGCATCTACCCTCGTGTGGACGGGAAGCGTGGCATCGCTCTATTGCACGCTCAGTCTTGTTGTAGCGACGACCACGACTATAGTTGTAGCTGATCGTGTGCGACTGACGTGATTGTGTCTCATATATATATATATATATATATATATATATATATATATATATATATATATATATATATATATATATATGTATGTATGTATGTATGTATGTATGTATATATGTATGTATGTATGCATGCATGTGTATATGCATGTATGTAGATTGGAATAAGGAGGATGTCATAAGGCTGATGGAATCTTACCAGAAGAGGGACTTGATTTGGGACTCAAAACATGCACATCTCCCTTCTTTCATAGTTTAGAAATCCACCAACGCCGTGACTTTCTGTTCCTTTTACTGACATGATGTTCATGAATAAAAATATACGTGGCCGCAGCCAACTGCTCATTTACACTCATGGCTACGGTCAGGAAGAAACTGGATGATACTGTTGCACCACGGAACGATGATACAGTACGCGGATACGCAACAAGTGGGTACAATACCCTGTTGCACTGTATCGTATCACTAGGTGATACGCAACGCTGATACGATACTTGGAAGTTCAACAAGTGTGGACGCGGCTTTATACATTCCCTGGCCAACATTCTTGAAGCCTCCGTGATATTTAAATAGAGCATATTCACTTACATTTCTTGGCTTTATAATGTTGTAATATAAAAATCCGTTACCTCCGGCATAATGATCCCTATGATTAAAAATTTTACTATGTAAGAATAATTCACTATACATTACTGCCGTTCTCATACACATATCTGTGCTGTTTCAGTCTTGTTTCCAGTCCTTGCAAGGAACCTGTAAGTGCAGGCCTGAGAAACTTTTGGTCGGTTCGTTGTCACATTTTTAAGAATATTTCAAAATTTAAAAACAACTTGGATATAAAAATTCTTATTAAAACTTGGAGCCCTCCATCGCAGATCACTGCGAGGCAAAATAAGCACATTTCAATTGTTAAAACCTCCTCTCATAGGGAATGAATAGTGTTTTTGTTTGCTTTCCGCAATAGAACGTTTAGTTTCTCAGAGATGGTAAGAATATTTTCAAGCTTTTGGAAAGAATTTCATGGCTGCAGGCACAAAGTTTTTTAAAATATTGAAGGAAAAATATCCGTCTTTACTCAATCGCTTTGTTTGTTAATAGTGGATTTAATGCAATTTGGAGTACCATTTTATATCTATCTAAAAATAAAGGACATAAATTTTATTGTACGCTCATGAAATGATAATTGCCCAATTGTTCAGTTGTAAAATTAAGCATTTAAATTTTTTTTTTCGGTTGAAGGCTATATTCAAAAGATGTCATCTACATATCTAAAGCACTGAACACCAGGTGGTAAAATGCTAGGTAAATATAGTATAAATATTGATTTTAAGTTTTAAAAATCTTTAATGTTACATCTGTTTACGAAAATACCTATAAATGATTTGCCTGAGTATTATATCAGAACTAAAAAAATGTTTTTCCTTTGTCCATTAGTAACGCTTTAGAACTAAATAAATTTTGCCTTGTGATTCCTTTTTCACTGTTGATGAACATTTTATGCAAAAAAAATTGGAGTAGCAATGGGAAATCCTCTTCTAAGTAATTTATTTGTGGATTTTTTGAAAAATATTTTTACATAGTAATTCTCTATCTGATCTCCTGTGGTTTACATATGTAAATGACATCTTTACCTTATACCCTTTAACCGAAATTAAAAAGAAATGTCTTTTACAACTGAACAATTTAGTACCTTCCATTAATTTCACGTGTAAAGATATGTTGAAATAACACGACAGCGGTTGTTACATCTTTCTTTTACTTTTCCTGTTGCCTCAACTGTATTTGTTACATGCTACTAAGTGACATAGAATCCATTGTATATATATATATATATATATATATATATATATATATATATATATATATATATATATATATATATATATATATATATACGTGTGTGTATGTGTGTGTGTACGCGGTTATTACTAAAACATGTTCGACCTTACTGATTTATCTTACACTGCCTCGAGGATGGCCAAGGAGCATTGATAAATGATGGTGATTAAACATATAAATAAGGTGTCCCATATATGGCTCCTATATGTGTTTTGCATCAACTTGATAGGGAGCATGGACTTCATCTTTCAAAGCGTAATTGCAAATGTCGAGACCATAAAACATTATACAAAT
>NC_087204.1:46547209-46589704 GCF_015104395.2 Macrobrachium nipponense
GGTTTATTTCTTTATTTTCAATATATTATTACTTTTGAGTAACATTTTGTGTAATTTCGTAAGCATATCTGGCAGATTTAAAATACATATACTGTAGTCTCTTCTACCTAGATGAATGACTCTCTCTCTCTCTCTCTCAGTGCCATTTTCCTTGGTGAGACGTACCTGTGCACGGTCTGAATAATTAACCGATATAACACTAATAACATGCAACAAGAAAACGAATTATAGCTAGAAGTTTTTGCGAAATTTTGTTGATTAGATTAGTGTCAGTATAGTAGGATTAAGCATCAATTAAGTTAGTTTTTCGAGTGAATTATTAAAAATTCGAACAGGTTGGCAGTGAGTGGCTGCAGCTGTGGAAAGCAATGGAGGAATCTTGCTTACCTTGCAGACATGCAATATGATGATTTAGCAGGAAGGGAACTGGCATTTCTTATATATGAGATCAATAACAACCCTAACCAAAAAGATGCAAAAATAATCATAGACATATTGGAAGGATATGATCCTTCAAACTGGAGCAGGTCTGCAGAAAATATTTTGAAAATAATTGAAGGAGTACCAAATAAAATTCAAGTGATCAAGAGACTAATAGAGAAAATTTACATCAATCAGCACATTCCAAAAAAGAAAATGAATAAGGTGAATATAGTGAATATACTGATTGATGCAATAGGAAAACGAATGCCGAAATGTAAGGTGTGGTATAGCATTGTAAATCCACAAAACCTGCAGAAGTCCAGCAAAATACAAGTAAGGACATAAGAGTATTTTGCTCAACATGTCTATCATGGATAGATAATGTTATAAAATCGAGACTTAATGAGCAAATAGTTGAGGAAGAGGAAGATGAGGAAAACGGAAAAGAATAAAATAGAAAAAAAATAATGAAAACAAAGAACAGGACAAGAGTATGGATACAGAGATACTCATAGATACTTCATATGAGGCAATACAGTTAAATCCCAAAGAGGCTGTACCCAGATATTCATACCTATAAGAAAGAGCAAGAAAAAAAAGAAAGTCACAATCTACACCCTTTTGAAAAGAGGGAATTGCAGATTCGGTGAAAGATGTCACTATAAGCATACCAAGATATATCACAATTATCTATGGCAAATGTGCATACCTAAACGGCTGTGAGGATGAATGCAGCGATCTACATCCAAGAATATACAAAAGTTTAAAAGGAAAAGGATGTAAGTTAAAAAAAATGTAGATATATGCATCCTGTAGCCATAAATCAAAATCAAATAAATAATAAAAATAAAATAAAAATGAAGCAAATAAAGAAAGGAACAAAAAACATGAGGTGAAGAAAAAAAAAAGCAAGCCATCACCTTGTTATGAAATGTCAGCATCGAGATATCAAGCAACAGCACCCAGACACACTGCAAGGAACAAGCACTGTAAATACGTTGCCACTGGATGGTGCAGATAGGGAGATAAATGCAGACACATACACAGAATGAATAAATATGAAGATGGAAGATCAAATGTGTTGGAAAAGATGGAGTTTTTAATGTCAGAACTTATGGAAATGAAAAAAAAGAACAACATACCAAAACAGGAAAGAGACAAGGGAAAATCCTTATTATTACCCATATTAAATGAAGGGGATAACACGCAAACCATTATAGTGATGAATGCACAGGGTATGATTACGAGTAACTCAAAAAGAAAAATGAATATAATGAATATAAGTGAAACCTGGTATTCCCAAGAGACTTGTAATGATGATCAGATAAAAGGGTTCCAAACTTGTAGATCGGATAAAAAAAAGATAGGAATCAAGGGGAACTGCGATATATGGGAGAGACATAAATCAAGGAAAAATATATGAGAAATATAGTAACTCAGAATGTGAATTAATAGCGGTAGAATTTGAATCTGAAAATTAGTGAACATTGTAATATATAGACCCCTAATACTAAAGAGATTGACATAATCGTAGAAAAATTGGATTATATATGTAGAAATAACAAAGACTGGACTATACTCCTATCCGGAGACTTTAACTTTCCTTTCGTAGATTGCAAAGACCAAATAGGAGATTGTGGCTGTATTTATACATATAAAAAAGCGAACAATAGTAGTGCAGAGGCAATTCAAAAAGCTATTAGATATGCAACTATAACACAACATTCAACAAATAAACCACCTGCCAACAAGAAAGAATAATACTTTAGACCTAGTATTTGTGAACGAGGTGAATTATGTTAAAAAAATAATTGTGTTTAATACGAGTATTTCAGACCATAATGTCATAGAATTAACAGTCCATGCCAAAGCAAGTGAAAACAGAGATAAGCAAGAGATGAAAAAGTGGGAAGGATATGGAAAATACAATTTCTATAGTAAGAATTTCAAATGCCCAGAAATAAATGAAGAATTAAACAAAGTTTGGGAAAACATATTCGTAAGTGATAATATACGGGTAAATATGGATATACTATATAAAATATTAGAGAAAATAGTGGATAAGTATATACCGAAGAAGAAAAGTAAACATCAGAAAGTGGGAAAAAAAGTCTTGCAAAAGAAAAGAATGCCTGGAAAGTGATGGAACTGAAAAGTAAGATAGAAAATGCACGACAAAAGATTATACAATCAAAAGAAAAAGAAAAACGCGACTTAGAAGAATGGACCTTAGAAAATATCAAGCAAAACCCCAAACTATTGTATTCATATGCGAAAAAGATGAATAAAAGAAGAATAGAAATAGGCCCTCTAAGAAATGAAGGGAGAGATTAATGGTTGAAAAAAAGGAAATATGCAACATATTAGCAGAAAGATATAAGAGAGAATTTAATCCTGCAATTGTTAATGAAGATAATGAAACAGAACTGAGAGATGAAAATAGTGAATATTTATCGGACATAGATATTAATGAAGCCGATATTGTGCAGGCTATTAATGAAATTAAAAAAAGGATCAGCGTCCCTAGGATTTTGTAATGAGAGTAGTTCATGCTATCACAAAGCCGCTCGCAACGTTATTAAGACAAAGTGTAGATCCAAGTAAGATTTATGATGAACATAAATTAGCATATTTTCAAAAGTGGTAGAGGCAAGTAATAACCCACACCCTTGGGAAATCCAACCCTTTTGCATTTACCTACCCAAATACCTTAGCCAAATCCCTGATTAACGTCCAACAAAAGACATCTCCCAAAGACTCTGGGCTATATGAGATCCCATGCCAGGACTGTGACCAATCTTACATCGGATTTACAGGTAAATCACTTCCCCAGAGATTAATACACACAAACGGTCAGTTAGGTATGGACAACAGAACTCGGCTATTTTCAACCATATAAATGAACATAACCATAGAATAAACTGGAATATGTCAAGTGTAATTTATAGCAGCAACTGCGGTACAAGAGTCAAATGATGGAATCGGCCTTAATAAAGAGAAGCAGGTAATGAACATCTCAAAAGGGGCGTGGATCTCAGATGTCGTCGACCAAGTGTTCATTCAACCAACGCTTAAGAAGATTAAAGGAAGATTATCAGCGGGGGGTGACCTAAATTGGCTTACTTGTGGACGGATCTCTTGGTATAAATACCACCTTTTCTTTAAACTTTTCTCATTCATATACCTGAAGAGAGAGACAGCAGTCTCTGAAATATAGTACTTTTCCTCTCTACATTTTTGGTGTTTTTATGGGCCCTTTTATTAGATATATATTTTTATATACATATATATATATATCTATATATATATATAT
The DNA here is from genome assembly GCF_015104395.2 of Macrobrachium nipponense. Classification (NCBI taxonomy): domain Eukaryota; kingdom Metazoa; phylum Arthropoda; class Malacostraca; order Decapoda; family Palaemonidae; genus Macrobrachium; species Macrobrachium nipponense. The sequence continues at coordinate 46,550,946 of NC_087204.1, forward strand.
ATATATATATATATATATTATATATATAATGTATATTTCATTTTGTGCTTTGCATAGTTCTACGTTGGCCGAGTGGATTTCGCTCTCGGCTACTAATCCAGTGGTCCGAGTTCGATTCTCGGCTCGGCCAACGCGGAACCAGAGGAATTTATTTCTGGTGAAAGAAATTAATTTCTCGATATAATGTGGTTCGGATTCCACAATAAGCTGTAGGTCCCGTTACTAGGTAATCAGTTGGTTCTTAGTCACGTTAAAATATCTAATCCTTCGGGCCAGCCCTAGGAGAGCTGTTAATCAGCTCAGTGGTCTGGTAAAACTAAGATATACTTACCTTTGTGCTTAGCATAACGGTTCTTGTCATGAGCAATAAAGCGAAACAATTCAGAGGGAGAAAAACAAACAGGAAAACACTGAAGGAGAATACAAGTAAACTTGATTTTTCTGAGATTATGAGTATTAGCAATTAAATGTTCGACTTCACTTGCATCATTAGCACGTTCATCACCGGTATTTTCTCTTCTGATGGTAAATCTGGATCATAAAACCCAAGGTCTAAAGAATACCTTTCTTAATAATCGGGGAGAATATTAAACACACACACACACACACACACACACACACACACACTTTATGTAGAATGTGTGTACGTGTGTGTTTACACAATTACAAAAACTGAAAGGAAAGATTACATGATTATATGTTGATTATAGGTAATTGAAAGTGATACGATGAAAACTGTAAGTAATTGGCTTGATATGAAATTATCATTGTGAAAATTTTGTAGAAAATTAAAATTGCCCAGGTAGGTAACAGAAGAACCGAAAGGAAGCACGCAAGGAAAATGGGGCGGAAAAAGACAAGTCGTGGTCAAGTTTCTGCAGCTACCAATATTCCATTCGGACACGCGGGTCAAGGTCGTTCTGGACTACTCGATTTCCCTTCCCCAGATAATCTTCTCAGGTATGCGCCTTCGTTGCCACTTTTCTATGAAATACAATTACAATAGCTCTCATGCAATTTTTTAGGGTTGTTTATATGACATATACCTCCGATATACAAAAGTAAATCTATATCATTATTCAGTTAGTACTTCTTGTAACCGATTTAGTATAACTTATGAAAGCCAAATAGGCGCATTATATAGATGAGCGGTAGCGCTGCTTTGTGTGTCGGATTTGAGAAACGCACGCCGCAAACAGGCCAAATGAACAGGGCTCAATTCGAGCATAATGGATACTTCTATGCAAAGATGTCGATAAAATAAAGCTGTAAGGATTTGCGCTCTGAGAGAAAATCAAAAGTCCACAAATACATTTACTGTGCTCCATGATGTTTTTCATGATAAAATTTTGTAGATGTGTCGTGTATCTATTTGCTGCAATAAAGTATCGCAGTTTTCGCTCTGATGAAGTTCAATTGTCATTTACTGAGCAAAAATAGAGGCTGGTGAAGAATAATATATTTTAATAACAGACTGATGCTAATATAAATGAATAGAAAATGTAATCACGACTGAAATGACATGAATGACATTACTGATAGGTGTAAGAATAAGTCTCATATTAGCCATGATATAAAAATCTTTTACATCTATACCTTGTGTGGAGAGTTGAAATTATACAATGAAAATGGATTTTTCTCATTATATCTGACGATAGCATTCATAAATGTCTCATTTATAATGATAAAACTTTTAAAATAATAAAAAGGAAGATTCTGCTGAATCTTGGTGTGGTAAAAAAATCGCACTGATAAATTTCTCTTTCAGTAAATTTACGTAGCTTTTGTTCTTAAAGATTTCATCAAAGAAAGAATTGTCTGATCATAGTCAGTGTAAGTAAAGATGAGTGCATTTTATCCGCTTTACAACCATATGAAAAAGATGAAAGCAAGAGAAATCACGGTAATTTTTACATATTTCTTTAGTTTTAAGCGAACACCTTATATTGCGCTACCGTCACTGACCGACCTGGACCGGAGGAGCTACCTGGCTGTGCTCAGTGGAATATTGGAAAGGGCCAAGTCCTCCTCAGTCTTTCCCTCTTTCCCTTCCCTAACAATCTCTCTCTCTCTCTCTCTCTCTCTCCCCTCCTCTCTCTCTCTCTCTCTCTCTGTTCAAATCTCGTCTCTCTCTCTCTCTCTCTCTCTCTCTCTCTCTCTCTGCTCTTATTCAACTCCCTAGCACCCCCACAGCTCTCTCTCTCTCTCTCTCCTCTCTTTCTCAATTCCTAGCACCCCCACTGCTCTCTCTCTCTCTCTCTCTCTCTCTCTCTCTCTCTCTCTCTCTCTCTCTCTCTCTCTCTCTCTCTCTCTCCCTCTCTCTTCTCTCTCTCTCTCTCTCTCTATAAGATAGGTGCTTCAGTTACATTGCCCAGCATTTTTGACATTATATATTTTTCACCCCCCTTTCCTATCAGGGCTGAACGTGGGTTAAAGAGCATCGGTAGTGTTACTATTCATCTCAGCAACCTTTAAAACTATGGATTAGACACTGATATCTAATATCTGTCATTTCTTTTCCACCCCCTTCTTAAACCCCCTTCCTATCGGGGCTGAACCTGGGCTTAAAGGGACTTGGGAATGTCATTATGCATCTCAGTGACCTCAAAAACTATGGATAAGGCATTAATATCTGTCACTCTTTTATTTTATTTTTCACCAATTCTCAACCCCCCCAATCCTTCCTATTGGGGCTGAACTTCGACTTAAAGGGCATCAGGATTGTCGCTATTCATCTCAGTGACCTCATAACCTGTAGATTAAACATTACTGTTATTTTTTATATTTTATTTTTCACATCTTCTTACAGCCCCTCTTCTTATCAGGGTGGACTTGGACTAAAAGGGTATCAGGAGTGTTACTAATCATCTTAGTGACCTCGAAAACTGTGGATTAAACATTATTACCTGTCATTTTTGGCATTTTATTTATTTTTTACCCCTTCTCACTGCCCGCCTCCTTACCGAAGATGAACTTTGACTTAAAGGGCATCGGGATTGTCACTTTTCATCTCAGTGACCTCAAAAGTTATGGATTTGACACATCTGTCGTTTTTTGGATATTTTTACATCTCACCCTCTTTCCACCCCCACTGGCTTTGTTGCCAGCAATGACTTATCCCTACATTATGTATACCAAGTTTGGAGAAATTGCTCATTGTATTTCGGAGTTATGTTGGAACATGCACATACACACGCACCTACATACATCCATTCACCCTTTATAAAATATATATATATATATATATATATATATATATATAATATATATATATATATATATATATATATATATATATATATATCATGATCATCATCAGCCGTTTCTAATCCACTGCATGGCAAAGGCCTCAGACATGTCCTTCCACTCCCTTCTGTTTATGGTTTTTTTATGGCAGTCTGAACCCACAAATTTTCTTATAGCTTGTCATTCCATCGCCTTCTCTTGCCCTGCTTTGTTTGAACACCCATTATGTTATTCTTTTTGTCCATCTATTATCTGACTTATATATATATATATATATATATATATATATATATATATATATATATATATATATATATATATATATATATATTTCTTATTTGTTAGAATATCCTCTACTTTAGTTTGCTCTCGTATCCATGTTGCTCTTTTTCGGTCTCTTAGTGTAATTCCATCATTATTCTTTCCATAGTTCTTTGAGTTGTAACTAGCTTATGTTCTAAGGCGTTAGTAAGGCTCCAAGTTTCTGATGCATAAGTTAATACTGGTAGGACCATCTGATTTAAATACTTTTTTTTATAGAGAAAGGGAAATTTTATAATTTTTCATAATCTCATTTTGTTTACCAAAAGCTCTCCATCTCAGGCTTATCCTTCTTTTAATTTCGGCCTCATGCCCTGGGGAAACGCTAGAGGTTTGTCCATAACTCTTATTTGTTATCTCTGCATTTTCATTGAACATTATCTTAGTTTTACTCATATTATTTTTCAGTCCTACCTATCTGCTTTCTCTATTCAAATCTTTTATCATCTTTTGTAATTCCTCCCCTGATTCACTGAGTAGAACTATGTCATCTGCAAATCTAAAGTTGTTAAGGTATTCCCCATTAATGTTAATTCCTACATTTTCCCGATCTAAATTCTTAAAACCTTCTAGGCACGCTGTGAATAACTTAAAAGAGATGGGGGTCTCCCTGTCTAACTATTTTCTCAATCAGAAATTTTTCAGTCTTATGTAGTTTTAGGATTGGTGCACTACGTGCATAAGACTCATCTGTCCCTTGATTTGAAGAGTTTCCATCACTGTTGAAGTTTTGACAGAATCAAAAGCTTTTTCATAATCTACCAATGCCACACATAGTGGTTTGCCATACTCTGTTGTTTTTTCCTTTAGCTGTTAATGACATGGATAAGGTCAGTTGTTGAATAACCGCTTCTAAAACCTGCCTGCTCTCTTTGTTGATTAAAGTTTCGCTGCCTTTCATTCGGCCTAATGTGATCTTTGCAAATATTTTACATAATACTGAGAGTAAATTTATTGGGCGGTAATTTTTCAGGTCTTTTGTGTCTCCCTTTTTGTGAATTAATCTATTGATAAAGTTTTTCCATGCTGTAGGTATAGAGCATTCTGGCAAATATTTTTTGTAAAGTTCAGCGAGTTTTACCATTATGAAATCACCTCCATCTATTATTAAATCTATTGCCATCTTCTCCTGCTGGTTTTTTTTTCTTTTTATGCCTTTTAATGGTTTCTTACTTCTACTGTTACTTTTGGTACCGGCTCTGGTGTTTCATTATTTCTATTGACAGAGTTATTTCTTATATCACTATTGTACATAATTGTATAGAAATCCTCAGGAATTTTTATCAATCCATCTCTTTTGTTGATAATATTTTCATTTTCATCCTTTAAAGCAAATATCTGTTGGCCCCCTGTTCCAAGTCTTCTTTTCATCAGCTTGATGCTTCTTCCATTCGTTGGTGTTTCTTCAATTTTGTTCTGATTGTATTTACGAATGTCTTGGGTTTTTAGTTTGTTTATTGTTTTGGATAGTTCTGTTAGTTCTATTTCATCTGTGCTGGATTTTACCTTCATTTCCAATCGTTTCTTTATTAAGTTTTTGGTGTTTTCTGACAGGTTTCCTTGATCTTGTTTTGGAACTTTTCCACATATCTCTATGTGCTGATTCCAGTGCAAATTGTGTTTTAAGTTACTATTCATTTCTTCTTTACTTGATTCCATTTCATCATGAAGCTGGGAGTATCTTTTTTATATTGCTAAACTGACCTCATTAGATTTTAATCTTATTTCAGGAGTGTTTATTTTCTTTCTTAAAATTAGATTTTCCTCTTTCTTTCCGTAGATCTAGACAAATTTTACTTCTCACCATTCTATGGTTGCTTGACTTTAACTTGTTTAACACTGTTACATCTTTAACTAAATTAACTTTTTCATTGAGAATAAAATCTATTTCGTTTTTCGTTTCTCTGTTTTGGGATTCTCCATGCCCATTTTATATCCTCCATTTTATTTATAAAAAGGTGTTCATGAATTTTAGATTGTTTCTTTCACCAAATTCTACAAGCATGTCTCTGTCATTTCTTGTGCCTACTCCAAATTTACCTACAGCTGATTTCACTCTCTTCTTTTGACCTACTTTAGCAATGAAATCACTTTAGCATTGAAATCACCCAAAACAAACTTAAATTGAGTGTTATGTTTTTTCAAAGATATCTCCAGACCTACATAAAAAAAATTATATTCCTTCCTGTGTATGAGATGTTGTTGGTGCATACGTTTGAATGATCTTCAGTTTATAGTTCTTATTTAGTTTGATAAACAATCCTGCATTTCTATCAGTAATATTTAAAACTCTTCAATGTTACCTGCAAGATTTTTGTTAATAAGAAAACCCGCTCCATTTTGTTTGATAATTTCATATCCACTGAAGCAAAATATATGACCTTCTTTTAACTCTATATAAGATTCTCTAGTTCCTCTAATTTCACTCATTTCTATTACATCCCAATTTATTTTTTTCAGCTTCTAGTAACACAGCCAGATCTTCCCTAGACAGAGTCCCGATATTGTACTAGTAGGTATCTATGCGGGTTTTACATCATAATTTAATAGGAGGAAAATGACTTTTATGCTACCAATTGTTTATGTTAACTATGAAAAATATCTAAAATGCTGTTCAAGAAATATGTATCTCGTGTAGTTGATATTCAGCACATCAACATAATTAGTGGATTGTGTATGCCAGGTATGAAATTAATCCCTATCACTCACAGTTCAAGAGTTATTTCAGTATTATTGGAATATGCTTGTCAAATATTGAATCAATCTCCTATATAGATAAAAAATTTGGACCAAAACTAAATTCTTTCTTTAGTGTTAAGTATGAACATGACCCTGATACTGCTTCCAAAGCATTCTTTTTGTATTGTGCCGCAGGAATTATAAAAAGGTAAAAATGAGCCGAAGAAATCGAGTTTTGTGTACATTATATTAAGCTGTATGAAACTCTCAGCCACAGTCCATGAAACTTAACGTGACAAATGAAAGTTTCAGCCACGGGCCGGTGGTGGACTGTGTTGTTGACATCCATACTACTGAGATTAGAGAACTGCAATTTGTTATGTTTGATGATTGGAGGGTGGATAATCAACATAACCATTTTGCAGCCCTCTAGCTTCGGTAGTTTATAAGTTATGAGGGCGGACAGAAAAAATGCAGAAGGACAGACAAATAGCCATCTTAATAGCCCTCTTGTACAGAAAACTAAAAGTATTACTTACAAATAATAATTTCCACTTGGAAGTAATTGATGAAAATATAGAAGTATTTTCAAAGTAATTTCATGATAGGCTATAATTTCAAGGTCAGATGAAAGTTTTTAGCTCATCTTTTACAAACTCATCCTCTCTCTCTCTCTCTCTCTCTCTCTCTCTCTCTCTCTCTCTCTCTCTCTCTCTCTCTCTCTCTCTCTCTCTCTCAGAGTATGTCATTGTTACTATGATATCTGCAACTTCTGAGAACGTTTATTTGTTTTATCCGAGGGAAAAAGAAAAGGTGTAATTATGGGATGGTTTCATATTTCACAAATCGTTTATATACTGACTTTTTACCTTAGTAGTGCTATATCATTGTTAATTTTATTAATTAACCAATATATGTGTGTTCTGCTGCCAACTTTCTTTTTTGTAACTTTCGTCCCCTGTTGGTGGTAAAACACTAGGCGTTGTTCATGTCTTCCTAGATAGTATTCAACATTCATAAAATATTCAGTAAGAAACGTCCATTAAACCCTCGAGTAACTGCAACCTAAAATTACTACATACTCGCTTTCTAGAAGATCAGCATCCACATTCTGTTGAGGTGCGATGTTGCCTCTTTCTCAGTACCGTAGGTCTTTCATTCACTCCTTTTACTGTTAAACCAAGACTTTTCTTCCTGCCATATTATTGATATCGATGCACATAATATTAGGAGGATTTGAGATAATTTTAAAAACCATGTACTTTTACCTTAGATATTGTGGTTTGTACTAATGTTTTATACATGTATTAGCTTATTGTATTATTATGTTCTTTTCCACTCTTTTTTCATACTTGGATTCGTTATTTACATCAAAGCTTGCTTTGCAAGTAATGTCTCTTAATTTTAATAACATATTGAAGAAATTCTTTCACTATTAACTTTTGCGTTCTAAACAACATAGTTTCATGATCGACTGAGTCAATTCCAGTGTTTGGGAAGCTTTTATAGAGCCATTAGTAATGTACAAATCAGTGTTTGAGACCACTAATATAATTTCAGATTTTGAGTATGACGTAGTGATATTATAATTAAGCGAGATTTCTTGTTGATCGTCACTTTAAAAGGAGTGTCATGTTTGTTTGAAAACAAGTTTATTTCTCAGATACTGGGGATCTTGTGAAGTTACCTCATGCTACCATGTGAACTCTTTTATGTTCTTGGAAAGGTTTGTGGTTAAACAGGTGTCATATTCAAGTTTAAACTTATATTATAGTGAATTTATGTGTATCAGACATTATTAATCTTAAAAGAGGTTAAAGGGAGCGTCAGATTTCTGTCATAAAAACAACTATCATCATAAAATTACATTTTTAATTAATATGAAATCACTGTTTACCCACTCCCTGTGACATTGTCATTGTAGACAGAATATGTATCGAGTTCAGTTTACAAAAAATCTACATAAATTTGGCTTTGTACACATTTTCTCATTTTTAAACATGATAATAAAAACACTTGCGGAAAGCACAAAATTTTTACCATAATTGTTATAGCTTTTAACGAAATTCAGGGTACCTATTTTAGAAAGAAAATATTTAAATCAATATTACATTCAGGAACTAAACTCTTGTATGTTCCTGACAGACTTTCACAGTAAAAAGCTGCAGCATTGCAGTTTACCATAACAAAGGATGAGCTACAGAATGGGTAGCCGTAAGGGCACGGGGAGGACACGAGATACAGATGCGAGTTGCGGATTTAGAAAAGAGATGGAGAATCATGAATTCAGTGCTAGTCCAACAGTCAGTGGGTGACATTGCAGAGAAGCTGTAGACAACTTAGAAAGTTTGGAGATGTTTATGCAATTAAACATTCGATTTGAATGTTTGCAAGTGAATGGGATGAGGATAAGCGGGCGTGGACAAGATTTAAGTGACATAGTGTAAATAGTAGATGAAAGGAATATGTTGGCGAGTGCAGTTTTGAAGTAAAAGTAGCCTATGATAGTTGGGCAAGAGAGGAGATGTGAATTACACTATAAATACTGTAAGGCATATATATGTGTGTGTGTGTGTGTGTGTATATATATATATATATATTATATATATATATAGATATATATATATATAATATATATATATATATATATATATATATATATATATATACACCCACATATATTTGAATATCATAAATAGTTTCCAAAAAGACGAAAGAAGAAAAAAACCAGAGGAGGAGGATAGGAAGATCCACGTAATTTACAGAAGGAACTTCACCGCTTACATACAATAGGGATGATCCAGAGAATAGTTGTTGCCACCAATATAGATGGTTGTGTAAATTATATTTGCCAATGCTTTGTCTATCCTTAGGAGGGCTCTAAATCCTCTTACAAAACAAAACAGTGGACCCTTTTTCAGAGTATCATCAATAATCTGGTTGGAGACCAGTGACATGTGAACTGATACTAGGAACAGCCATAATCGGATAGGAAAATGCTAACTGAAAATTGATGATTGCAGAAAAGTGATATCTACAAAACTACGGAACCTACTATGAGATTCAGGGCCTCTGTATCACGGTTTTTTGGACTTTGTTACTTATCAAAGCATCGGATGTAGCTGAAAGTTGACATATGTATATTTAACAACCACACACAAATTTTGTCAGCATTATCAATAACCTAAACCCGATAGTTTTAATTTTTATAGAGTAAATATTATCTAGCCGACGCCATGGCCAATGGTTATGAGCCAAGAGTCGAAAAACATTCATTACGTAAGCAAGGTAAACGCCTTTTGACGAAATGTTGCCCTACCCATCCACCAGACAGAAACTCATTCACCTTGTTCCATTGGCTCTGAAACCCAAAGACTTTATGAATGGCGGAACGATAAATAGATGAGGGTGGGGTATCTGTGCTAGCGTAGTAATACTACTGTAACAGTAGTGCCGCAACAGTATAGCAGTAATATACATGAATTAAACGTTTAGGCCAACTGCTCGGATCCTTGAGGATCATTTAGCACTTCTTGAGAAATGAGTTTTTATAGCCAGAAGATAAATTTTCTAATCCAACAATGCCCATGATAGCCTTCAATGTTGTCCTGAATTATAACGAGGCCAAAGTGGGTGGAGCTTCATGAAGTCATCATTCTGACGATAATTATTGGTATAGGTTTAAAGCCAAAATACGGTACCGGCTATTTTTTTCAGTAAATAGGTAGATAGCCAATAAATAAAAATTGCTTGACACTGGATATAGCAGCTATCAAATCAAGCTTGTCTACTATGTTTTTGAAAATTACCAACTATTCCCTACATCTTGTCAATCTGATTGTGACCTATAAAGTAGACTGTAATTTCTTAGGAAACTTATTTTGGGAGTAAGACTAATAATCGAAGTGTTTTTGTATTTATTAACATATTTTGTTGGTTTGTTAATTATGACAATTATCAGTGGAGAGGTTTCAGAGTTCATAAAGGTATGCTGTTTTGCTTGTATTTAAATTTGTATGTCATTGTTGCCAGAGGTCTAGCCTTCGTTACGTATAGCCAATCATCTATCGAGAAAGAGGGAAGAAATGCTGTCATAAGTTACGTAACGAGTTCATTCGAAACCTTTTCTCTGAGTAAGTTGGCCCGTCTTCAGAAAAAGTCACTTTTACATTATAAGTACCAAATTTATTCAACTTACGTAATGCAGAATACAGTCAAAATTTATGTGTAGATATAATGTGTATTCTGAATAAGCGTTATAATTATGAAATGCATAGAGAAAAAGTTATTGCGAAAAAACCGTGTTACAGAGGCCCTGAATCTCATAGTAGTGTACGTGTTTAGAAAGCATTGCAGTGCGTCTACCATCTACTAGGAGGCAGATGGCGTTGGACCCAGAGACGTCACTGCATTACGTTTCTAGGAGGAGGCTTGAGAAAATATGGCTGTTAACAAGTCACTGAGATACTTTGCCAGCAGTCATTCTAAAACTTGTGTTATTGCAGTAGTAAAAATTTAGTGAAAGTCAGCAGAGCACAAACATTTAACCAACATTTCCAGTTATCCAACATATACAAAAAGAATTCCTTTTAGCAAACAGCAAGGAAAAGATATTTGGGTGAATACCCTGTAATTGTCAAATAAAATACTATTAATTTCACGAGCCCAAAAAGCTACACTGGTTGGTTTAGCATAAGAATTAAGTTCTTGTTACTATGTATTGCCTATTGTTGAATACATATGCGAGAAGAGCTGCATTTTCTTTCATATTGTAATATAAGCCTTCTGGCTAAAGCAAATAATAGGCTTTGTGAATAGCTCACCATTTATGTTTCTAGTTAGTGCCAGTATGGGTTTTCTTTTAACGCATCATTTTACCTATTTGCAGTTGAAACTTAAACTCTAAAGCAACACAGTTTGGTGTACGTATTCCCAGTAAAAAGAGATTTGCGCTTTATCTAAAGATGATTAGTCTCATGTATCTCCAAATAAATACAGCTGCGTTTTGTCACTGGAGGATAAAATGACCCTGAGTATATACTCAAATAAATTTTAAAAATTAGAAAGTAAAGAAGACGTAACAGAATGCTCCAGTGTAATATCAGGCAAAGGATCTCGAAACTAAGATGGTTATAAGCCATAACACAAAGGCTATTGCACAGTCCGAAACTTGAGAACAGTAGTATTCTTTATGGTCACCTGCCAACAGAAGGCAGCAGCTACTTGTGGCAGCTGAGAACAGCCACCAATTAGTTAAGTGAAACAGCTAAATTAAGAGTGTTGTTGAGTGTCATTAACTACCCATTATGTATAATGATGTTGTTTTATTTTCTTAAAATACTAGTGTATCGATGGTGGACTACTCTTCATACATAGATTTAAAAATCTTACGATTTATGTGAAGTTTATTGTCTTTTTTTTTCTTATGGTGCACATTCACACACAACCACACACACACACACATATATAGTATAGCCTGTGTGTGTGTGCACACCATAAAAATGAACTTCTCATAAATCATAATTAAAATTTATATATATATATCTTCAGGGCTGCTTCTTGTACATAAAGTACACAGCTTTGTTTACAAAGTCTTCTCGTATTTCCATTGGTGACTAACCATTTCAAGCCCGTTGTCGTATAGGTTTTCTTGAATATATATATATATAATATAGAATATATTATATATATAAATATCTATATATATATATAATATATATTATTTGTATATCAGCTGTAACTCCTTGATATTGTGCCACAATATGCTTTAGACCCTCCAGTAATTTTCGGCAATCCTCAACATTCGTAGTAGATATCCTTGGCTTCAAAGAGTCAGGAAAGAAGCGCCGCCCACTCGCTTCTCCCTCTGTCTCATACTTATGAGTGGAAGAGTGCACTACGATATGGCTTTTTACGTTTTGAATTACCGACAATAACCATTTGCTATGCGGTATCTTTCATATAGATTTTTATATATAAAGTATGTATGTTATTATTTTTTACCATGAGAATGGAGTGGTAGTGGGCCAGTTTTGATTATAAGATATTGCAGATGTGGAGCATTGACTATCCTCTGGTATCATATATGGATTGGCGTATCGTCTACTACCAGGACCGATGGCTCGGAGGCAAAGGTAAAAGTAGTGCTATCAGTTATCGGAGGAACAATTGGCCATTCATCTCATGGTAGTCGCCATTGGTGGTGGGTTTTTATTTTTTTTTTTTTTATTTTTTTTTTTTTTTGAAGAATAAAATTTTCACCAAATCCTTCCACAGAATGCTATAATTTGATAAAAAAAATTTAAATCAGTCAATCATGTTAAAATTTTTATTCATTCATGTTCCGGTACATGTATGTTATAGGGAAGCCTCAAAGAGATTATCACTTAACTTTTCAGAGACATTCATAGCCCACTGGCTACCTTTTCTGCATTATATGCAGCGAACAGCTGTGACGTAAATGCATCAACGATGACAATTCTGGAACATGTTTGCCATTGCTGGTACAGTTGGATGGACAATATATACTTGCAACTATGAGTGATTTCAGACGTTTGTACATGAATTTTGACTTACCTATTGTCTTTCATGTCCGTAAAGATGAAAAGTCTTTTATTTGATTAAATGTATTAACTCTTACATATCCACTTATTTTTTAGCACTGTGTCCCCAGATATCTCAGGTGTCTGGGAGCGCCCGACAGTGCGAAAATATAATTATTTCGAAAATTCCGCAAAAATATAAATTTTATACCAACAACGTTCATTTTGCTGTACTTTTTTTTGTAAATGTTATTATTTTATGGTGGAATAGTCAGAATAAGAGTCCCAGCCCTCTAAATACGAAAAAATGTGAGTTATTTAACAAAAAAACAAAAAAATCTTTACTTTTATTTTATATTTTCGTTCGTAACCCAAAAACTATGAAAGTAAGGCGAATTAATTATTTTTTATAAGAAACCCAATAAAATTCTCTAGATATCGACATATAAATTAATTGAAAACGAATAAGTCCAGCAGGTGAAAAAATTGATAGAAAAGAAGGTAAGAAACAGAGCACTCTGCCCGGCGCATAGTGAGAATTATCGCTAGAATTTTTTTTTTAAGAGCCCTATCTCGGTTATTTTTCATTGAAATTCCTTTATAAATATACGAAAATGTAGAGGAAACGTTGAAAAATAAAGGGAAAGTCAAGAAAAATGGCTTTGGTAACGGCAACAGTTTCAATTTGACGTTATAACTTGATCGAAACGAAAAAAATGTTACCGTTAACATTATCGTTCGTAGGTCACATGCTATAACAGTTATGCGATAAATGATTTTTTATGAGAAAGCCAACAAAATCTTCTAAATATCGATATATAAAACAATGGAAAACGAATAAGTCCAGCCGGTGAAAAAATTGATAGAAAAGAGGGTAAGAAACAGAGCGCTCTGCCCGGCGCATGCTGAGAATTATCGCTAGAAAAAAACTTTTTGAAGAGCCCTATCTCGGTTATTTTTCATAGAAATTCCTTTGTAAATATACGAAAATGTAGAGGAAACGTTGAAGAATAAAAGGAAGGTCAAGAAAAATGGCTTTGGATAAGGCAACAGTTTCATTTTGACGTTATAAGTTGGTCGAAACAAAAACAAATTTTACTGTTCTCAACATTTATCGCTACAATAAAAAATTTTTGAAGAGCCCTATCTCGGTTATTTTTCATAGAAATTACTTTGTAAATATACGAAAATGTAGAGGAAAATAAAGGGAGAGTTAAGAAAAATTGCTTTGGTAGCAGCAACAGTTTCATTTTGACACTATAAGTTGATCGAAACGAAAAAAGATGTTAACGTTGTCAACATTATCGTTCGTAGCTCAAAAGCTATGCATAACAGGCGAATTTCTTCCTCCTACTCCTGACGAAGTAGTTCCATAGCTAGGTTAATCCTAGAACCTTCCAAGAAAAGTCATAGTCCATTAGAAGCCTATTTATCTAGGCATCTTCTGGAGATTCAGAGCACTGCCGAAACTAATCGTCTCTTATGGGATGCACTAACGCATTTTCCGTTACTTTTACCATAAGAACTACGCGAATGCATGTTGGAAAGCTATTGTTCTTGTGTGACGTAACCATGTAAACAAACACTTGTGTCAACAACAGCTCGCACGTGGGTCACTGAGAGGGAAGTGTAGGTGCGATCAGCTGATTTTATTGTGAGAATTTTACTACGCCAGGGAATTGAGCTTGCTCAGTACAGAAACTGATTCACGGTCCAAGGTATGATCTAGCCTATGGAAATCACTACATGTACAAAAAAAAAAAAAAAAAAAAAAAAAAAAAAAAAAAAAAAAAAAAAAAAAAAAAAAAAAAAAAAAAAAAGCCCCTACCACACGTACGAAAAATTTCTGTAAATTTTACGTACTGCTACGTCAGTTGGATAGATAGGGGATAGAGTATTTTTACGTACTATTACGTCAGTTGGACATGAAAGAGTTAAGAGTTAAGTGGGTGATTTCTTTTCTCCGTGAAAGAGGATTACAAGCCATGGTCTCCCATTTCACATCTTTGCCACCTTTACTTTATGACGTATTTCACGAGTAATGGTCGCTTAAAGGCTTGGTGGGGGGGGGGGGGGGGGCGGGTTACAAATGGGAAGGCATTTCGTTACTCAGTTAAGTCTGTCAATACCTTTAATACTTTGTTGTCGTTATCTTGGTGGTAAGTTTTTGAACAGATGTCTTACTCTGTTGTTCTTCACAGTCTACTGTTTCAGTATTTATGACTTTAACAGTGAAACACTAACATTGTAACTGAAGCAGTAAGCTTCAGTTGGAGCTCTTTGTTTGAAATGTTGAATGTGTGTGTGTGTGTGTGAGAGAGAGAGAGAGAGAGAGAGAGAGAGAGAGAGAGAGAGAGTTGGTGGTTTCACTTGTAAACTACTTTCTAGCAAATCAGACGCAGCATGTGTCAATGTTGATTTAATGTTTCTCTTTTATCAAAGTCCAAAATGATAATGATAAATATGTTTTTTATAAGGATATTTAATTTGAAAATAATAAGTCATTATTATCATGATTGTCTTCATTATCTTGTAGTACATAATGTACTATGTAAAATTGGAGACAATAAAGTCTAATTCAATGAATCTTGAGATTCATGTGTTTTCATTGACTCTATTATCTGTAACTAATCCTCATCCTGAACATTAAATGAAGTTTAAATATGTTGTTCAAGATGATATGCTGAAGTCGTTAATATGGAGCGACGAAGTTCAATCATCAAGCTGGCAAAGCCTTTCAATGAAACTTTTCATGAGTAATACTAGTGATCAGTATCTGAAATATATAAATGTAATACGTAGGAATAATGTTCTTATCTTGCTATAGTTGCAATGATTAAGATCCAACATTAGATAGAATTACAGCAAAGCATTCGAAGGAACGATAGTAATTGATGTATATTCTCTATGTTGAAACTGGAATGAATGAACCCAGTCGATGATGTAAAGTAATATTTTAAAGTGTTAAGAGAAATTTATGAGAATTTTTATAATTAAGACTGAAAATAATAGAGACTTGAAAGTATTATTACATGATGTATGTAAAGATGAACATTTGAATATACTTGAAATGGAGAGGTAATTCAGTTATTTAAATCAGCATTAATTTGCAACATGTGCTGTTTATAATTGAGAGCCCGTGAACCTGTGCTTTCCCTCAACTGTCTTTCTTGTGGTACCCACAGTTTTATGCATTATAAAAAAAAGTAATGTACGGAATATTTCAATGGCAAGGTGGTTTAGCAGAGTAAGAATATAGCATTCGTGTTTGATAAATACCTACTACCTCATAAGGCTCAGGAATAAGAAATTGAATGTATCAGTTTCCTGTAATCTTATGAAAAATTATCAAAATAGATCATACGGCAATGTTCAAAATACTTTTTGACTTTGTTAAAAAAAGTAAACCACCTCCTGTACCAGGTTTTTCAAGAACGCTTTTGTCCTTTAATGGAACTTATAACTAGATATGTGGATAATTTTCCAGCTATGATAGATCTTAGAAAGTTAAATAGATAGTCATTAAGGTCTTCTATTTAGCTATCAGATATCATATAAAACAATTATAGTTATTCAGTGTTTTTTCAATGTACAACAGATTCTAAATGGATAAGTGGTGCTATATAAGATAATCATTTTAAGTGTCAGTCTCGTAGTTCACTGGTAAGAGAAGTTGATAATATGCTTTAGGCCTGTCATAAGGCTGAAATTGACTTTTGAAAAGCATAGACGTAATATTTGCTTCCTCCGTTTCTCAGAAAGTTGGTATATTGCGGAGATATTTTCGAATGCTTCGTGAGTATGCTATTATATCCTAGTGGATTAGTCCTTTTCATCCTTGTTTGGAGAACTGTTGTCTAGCGGGGAGCACAATACACTTGGCAGGCTACTGCTGCAAACATTGTGGCATTTGTAGTATCAGGATTGATACTATTCAATTTTTTTTCTTTCTTTTAAATCTTCAGCTGAAACTGCGTATGGACAGTCAACAGTCTTTAAACACAATAGGGTTTCAAAGAGAGATCCGCTTGCAGAGAGAGACAAGTTATAGGAAAATGTGATAGATAAATAAATATGAAGGAATAGGATACGAAACCAATGCAACTGAAATTCAAGAGACGTAAGATAACTCCTAACAAGCTGAGTATTGTTAAACCTGAGGCTAGAAAATGCCACACTGTTGGCTCAGCAGCCTGTCTAGTGTTGCGAGCAAATTCAGCTAGGTCAAGGAAATTAGTGGAGAGGATGTTTGCCGTTGTACTTCATTTTGTGAAACAACATAACGAACTCACTTGACACCCATGCCACGGGTCAATATTTAGAGTTGGCAAAATAAACTTGACTAATGACATAATTCTATCCAAGAGTTTGGAATGAGAGTCAGCACCAGAAGACCACACTGGGGAATAATACTCCTAACAAAGAAGAAGAAAAGAACCAAAACATTGATATAGTAGCTTCATAATGAAACATTCGAAAATATTTTTTGCAAGATACCAACAGTTTGAGCAACGGATGGAGCAATATTATGTGTATGCTTCTGAAAAGTCAATTTCTTATCAATAGTTACACCTAAGATCTTAAGAAACTGACATTTAAAACCTCAAAGGCAAAAGTGTTCTGGATCGACTAACTATCATGTTTGCGTTTTAGAAGGGTTAAGCTTCATTCCCCAAAGCCTACTCACCTCATGAATACTTGCCAGGTCTCTGTCAAGGATTCTGCAACCACAGACCTAAGATGCAGGGAAGCAGCAACAGCTAGAAGAGTAGCTTCATCGGCATATGCAATCAGTTTGCTCTCCAGACCTTTTCATGCCACTTTTATATATAGCATAGGTCCAAGAAAATGCCTTGAAGATAGCCAAAAATAACATTACTAAGGCTGCACTACTGGTCATCAAACACGGACCATTTGGGTTTTGCTTATTAAAAAGTCGTTGGAATATTAATAAAAGAACCGCCGGTTCCCAGTTATCATAGCATAAGTGTTTCGTGATTCATAGGATGCACTCAAATTTAGACTGACCATACGTGCCACAGCATCCTCATCAAGAACACAGATAGTGACAAGAGTGCATCATAGTATCAAGGCTTTTACAAAACCCAATCTGTAATACTGGTAGCCGGCTAGTATATCTTTAATAAGCCAAAGAAAATGCTTATAGAGTAGCGTCTCAAAAACCTTACATAAAACAGGGCGATTGAAATTTTGCCTATATTCAGAGGAGGGTCATGAGGACGTTGTAGTCCCTTGGATAGCACAGCTAAGTTTGCCTTCCTCCAAACAAAAGAAAAATTTGCCAGTCCAACTAATCTTAAGAAAATAGTAATAATTTTAGGAGCAATGAAATAAGCAGTCTTTTAATCCTGGATACAACAACTGCTAGCGCAGTTGTGTAATCTTTTCACCTCCAAATGTTTAAGCTAATTGAAAATTCATTTTTACTTTGCTGACTCCTGAATTCAGGCGCATCTGTGTTATTTTATATTCCCTCATATTTATTTATTCATCACCTTTTCCTGTATCTTGTCTTTCTCTGTAGGCTGATTTCCCTTTGGAGCCATCTTGTGTTTACAGTCTGTTAATATTATCCATAAGGAGTTTCAATGAATTTTAAAAAATAATAAAAAAAAGAAAGACATAATATTACTTTACATTAAGACTGAATCAATATAGAACAGATTTCGTCACTATTTTTATTTTCAGAGCTAGTGATTATTTCATTTTCTGGAGAATTACAGTGGCCCTTGCATTCTTATGGATGAAATAACAGACACGATAGGTCTATGCCTTGTAGAGCACCATCAGCGACTATGATTTGATCCTTGTGACTGAACACTGCAAAGGAATTGAAGTATCTAATTTTCTTTATCCGCATTCCTCCATGATACATTTTTATGAAAAGAAGAAAAGATGTAGATTACAGTCAATTTCCCAAGGTGATAGATGTTTTTTTATAAGAAACAAAAATATCAATAAAAATTCATGTAGATTGATTTGAACTAGAAATTTGAGCGCGCATAAAAAATAGCATCTTTTTAATTTTCCATTTTTATATATAAAACCAGTAGTTAAGAAAATCGGAGATTATGTACGATTATTTTATTTTAATTTGACAGTTACTAGATTACATATTAGAAATTATCACCTAAAAGCTTTATGACCGACTGGCAAATCGAGACTTTACAGATTAATGAATTTTTATGGAAGATATTCTTTGAGGAAGACATATTTCGGTTTGATGAGAGAAACCATATTCCTGGTGATTTTAGTTGAAGAAGTTTTGGTCTTATATTTATGGATGATAATTGATAAAAGCCTGTTTAATGGGTTAAGAAAAGGCTTGTTACATGTAAAATATTCCTAATTCGGAATTATATATCTAGCTAACGCATGTATGTAGTCCCAACCAGTCGTATCTTATAATTTCAGTATTATGCAACCCACAATGAGGGTGAGTAATTTGATTGTTTCTGTTGTTTGTATGGTGTTTTTACGTTACATGGAACCAGTGGTTATTCAGCAACGGGACCAACGGCTTTACGTGACTTCCATACCACGTCGAGAGTGAACTTATATCACCAGAAATGAACATCTCTAACCCCTCAATGGAATGGTCGAGAATGTATAGTTAACCTCGTACAAATGAACAAACTTCAATACGCTTACTAAATTGTTGAAGCTCAAATATGTCTCGCTATGTAGCAGAAAGAGAATTTTTCACCAAATTAAAACATCAAACATTCGGACCTTTGTGAAAGTAAATTTCACCCTTTCTCTCTCTTAAGCTATTAAAAGGCGTCTGATGGTTCTCAGGTAGTATTCTTAACAATGGCTCTGGTATGAAGGGTAAACAGCATAATTAATGTGAACCCGACCCCTCTCCTTCGTCTGCAAGATAGCAGTAGTTCAAATCGATTTATCTGAAGAGGTTGACTTCGGTTATCACTTTTAAGCGCATTTTTCGCAACTGTAATATAAGTATGCATTATTTCCTCATAACAATAGAACAAGACTGAAAGTCGATAACAATATATTTTGAAGTCGACAGAGTCGACATTCTTATCTATCTAGAATTTTGAAGCCACGAGTTGATTAGGTATGTAAGAAAAGGTGATGACTTAGTGGTTTTATTATATTTTTATTTTAGGACAATTCGGACATTACCATTTTTAAAGAAGTTCTTCTATGCAAGAGCTGTTTTGAAAATAATTTTCTTGTTTCTTTTGCTGTTTTTAGGAGTGTTCTTTTACGTACAAATGGTTTTAGCCTAAAGCTAAGGAATCCGAATTAAAAAGTACTTTTTCGAGTAGATTTAAAGTTATAATTAAAATATTTCAAGTTAAATGCAACGGCAATAAATATTTGGTTTGTGAGTGAATGTATCAAGATGTTTGAAGCTTTAGTGAAAAGAAAAAAGGAAGAGAATGTGAACGGATGCTCGTGATGAAGAAACAGCTAACGATAACAGCGAACCGATGGCTGAAATACTCTCAGTCTAAAGAAGTCCACGTTCCGCAACATTTTAAGCTGCTTACACTTTGCGGGAACACGATTTCGAAAGCTGCTTTGTCACCTTTTGTAAGGATAGGCGATTGGACTTCTTATGGAATCAGTGCTTTACAGTAGTTATTGATATTTATCATGTTCCTTAAGGTTTTTCATTTTCTTTTTCTTCAAATCTGGCTCATGGTACACATTTCCCAGCCGATTTCTATCTCTTGATCCCAGTGTTAGTAACCTAGACATAAGTTTGAAGGCCACTCATTGCTTTCGGCCCAATTTTCAAAATGAGCTTTTTTCCTTTTGTCTTTTATAAAGTTGGGCAAGTTGCATAATCTTGAAGGTTACATAATTTTGTACTGTATTTTGGAGCAAAATATTCTTGGTTGAACAGATATTGAGAACTTCTACAAAGTTACCAAGCAATTCTCGCAGTTATGGTTCCAGGTGGGAAAGGTATGATTTTGAGTAAGATTGCATTAGATTTTGATCATTATAAGTATCAGTACCGAAGGCAGTATTGAGGAAAATGGGTAAAAAACCTGAAGAGTTATATCAAATTTGATCTTTTGAGCATTTTTTATTTCTTTATTCTGTCATCACACAAACTTCAAAATGTTAGGCGACGACATTCTCATGGTTCATGAAGCCTTGAATGATATGCTATATAATACGGAATCAGTTTTTTCTGCGAATCGGGTTTCCTCTTTTCATTAATGTAAATTTATCGTTTTAATGTCAAAATAAGGTTAAAGACGAAATATTTCATATTATAGTAAAAATTAAGAATATAGTCAACAAGACAATGTTTTATGCAACATAGTGTATGTAAATAGCTGAAAACATGTCTTGGAACCTTTCTTTCATAGACCAGAGGACGTAGTACACTTTTACGGCAGTCGAATTGGACAAGAATGATATAACGACAGGTAAACTAAGCGTCAGGCCTTGATATAATAGTAAGGGGGCTCCGGAGTACCGCACAAAATTGACCATGTGGATAGTCGGGAGTTCAGTTTCCGTATGAGAGCACATAATTTGGAGGGAAGAAAAATGATCCTTCTGGCTCAGTACATGCAGTGTTGCTTTTCACTTTGAATTAATGGGCGGAGCTCACCTGTCCATAGCCCTTAGGAGTGATAAATGGCAGGAACGTAAGGAATGGAGAAAGACATGATGCTGGCTCATGTGAACAGGGCGGTTAATAATTGATAGACCTGAGAATCCATGTAGTAGAAAACAGTAAAATGAGAAAAACTGACATAAGTGATGAAGTACCATAAACATCCATATTTTAAAGGGAGTATTACAAATGAAGGTCGCATACAGAGTCAAGACTCAAGAATAAAAGTATGTCATATACAAGAACCTGATTATATTACGAGGAGAGAATGTTAAAGAAAACACCAGGAAATTCATCAAATGACTGAATAAGTCGAGGAATTTGAGAGAGAGAGAGAGAGAGAGAGAGAGAGAGAGAGAGAGAGAGAGAGAGAGAGAGAGAACTGTATAAAATTAAGAAACCACAAGAGATAATCAAGGTTCCTTTCTAGTGTCCATATCTGACAGTAATTCGAGAAAATGAGTAGTCGACATTGACTTTGTTCATTATGTTTAGCGTTGCTGCCAAGCCATTGAGCAGCTGTTGCCACTGATTCTCTGCCGGTAAATCATGGATCCTAGCGAGAAAATTGCCTAAATCATTCTGAAGCCCCTGGCAGATATAGCCAAAAATTAGGGTCAATATTATATCTATTGATGAGTGTGAACTTGTTTATGGTCGTTGTAAATGAGCTTTATATGATTTATATTCGTAAGATAATAGGCTTCAGAGGATCAGAACCGTCGCCACCCCATTCTGTTATTGTTTTTCTCTTTTAAGGTCGTCTTTCTTGAATTTCTTCCTCAAATTTATAACTCGTTTTGAACCCCTTTATTGTGAATTCTAAGGTTTTTCAATATTACCTGCGTAAAGAGGGAAACTTCAGCGTACACGATTATAAAATGGGTGCTTTCTAACTTTGGGTCAGTTTCATTCAGTCCATTCCTGCAAAAAACTTACAAATTGAATTTTGTATTTTTAGGAACAGCGATTATCGAATGATATGGGGTATTAAGTAATGACGTCCTAGAAGTATGAAAATATCGTGTGCTCACAGACTCGTGCGTGTACACACGCAAGTACACACATACACACACACACACACACACACACACACACACATATATATATATATATATATATATATATATATAATATATATATATAGATATATATTATATATTTATTATGATTGTGTGTGTCTTATATATATATATATATATATATATATAATTATTATATATGTGTGTGTTTGTATATATATATATATATATATATATATAATGTACGTGTGTATGTATTGTACAAATACACACAAACACACACTGCCGGTTAGTTATTTCAGTATTAGACCGCAATTATAACTTCTCGACTCTTTCATTCTTTAGGGATATACTATCTGATAAAAGCCACGATGCTATAGAAATCACAGACGGTAAAACGAATGGGATTATAATTTATGTACCATACTAAAATAAGTACAAAAGTTTCTAACATCTCATGCCTGAAATTTAGATACGCATTAGTGAATCAGAAATTGATCTATCCTCTGATCGTTGCACAGAATATACCAGTTTTCGGTTGTTGGCGGAAATGTATGGAATCTGTTGATGACATTCACAAAACTTTTATCTTCTAATAGTTACAATGACCTCTTCACGTTTTAGTTTTCTGTAAACGAAAACTATTGAAATGGTTTGTCTCTCCGTCTGCACTTTTTCTGTCCTCCCTTAGGTTTTAGAAACTGATGAGGCTAGAGGGTTTCAAATAAATATGTTGATCATCTCCCCTCCAATCATCAAACATGCCAAATTGCAGCCCTCTAACATCAGTAGTTTTAATTTTATAGAAGGTTAAGTCTAGTCATGTATCGTGCATCTGGCAGCGGTGCAAGCTGCCAGCCGCGGAGGCATCTTCACTTAACCGCATCTGGAGAGCAACTGAGAGCTGCTAGGTTGTGGCTGCGAATTTCATACTGCAGCACATCGAGAGTTTCATGCAACATTGTACGCTCATCAGAAAACTCGATTGCGCCGAAGAAACTTCGGCATATTTCTTACTTGTTTCTTATTTCTCTTTGGAAATGGTTTCTGTTGAAATCTTTTAAGGATAAGACTGCTTCATCTTAATCATGCATATATCTTCCGTGTTCGTATTCATTTTACTAGAGCCAAAAGTACATAAAGAATCAGTGTTGTAACATTTTATTTTTTGTTTTTTGTTTTTTATTTTCGTTTTGTTTGAAATACATAATCCTCTGGTATTTTTAAATAGCTGCAGCGATCTCATAACTTCTCGATGGATAATCGAGTTTAATCAAAGTTGGAATAAATGACGAAGCTCTATTTTTCTCATATGGAGATGAAGGTAGCACACTGGGAGAAAGAGTGAGTGTACATTAATGGTTAAAAGCTTCATTTCGTATAGAAGTACAACACATAAAGTTTTCCTTTTAGTCTCAAACTTCTCTTGCACCTTACTCATACAATCTACGCAAATCAGTTACACATTTCCTTGTGTAAACCCACACTCGTCCTCTCTTTACAAGCTTTAGTTTTCTTTATTTAGTTAATGCTTTTATACACCTTTGCAAGTATATTTAGCACCGCTGTTCTTTATTGAATTTACAGTTCCTTCCGTGTATTTTCACATCATAAAGAGGCTTAATTATTTCTCTTATGTCATCTGAAACTTTCCTCCTCTAAGTAAAACTTGCATTGCCACAGTACTCATTTAACTCCTCATGGCATATTTTTCACCCCGCCTGTAATTCCAAAAAGAATTGTTGGCTTTCCTTTTTTCAGTTTTTTTTTTTATTATACTCACATTATTAACAGTCACTTCCATAACCATTGTAAGATACCTTTAATTACATACTTCAGGTCAGCATTTGGGAAAAAGCATCTTCCCATTAAAATCTATTTTGATGTTAATTTTAGTTAAGTTCAGGAACTTTCACCTATCTTTTACAAAAACCTCTCGTTTTTTATATTCATCGTCTTTAATGTATACTGTACCTCTAAACGATTTTTTGTTTCCATTTGTTCTGTAACTCCAATCAAAGCCCATTTTGAACCTTTCAGACTCACCTTTATTAGATCCTACTACTATTGATTTTTTAATATTTACTTATTTTCTTTGTTACTTTAATCCGTTCTTTCACGCTCACTTTAGTTTCTTGTGGACCTAAATATATTTTTAGTAACATTTTAAACTTTTCTTTTAAATTAAAACTGCCCTATGTTATGCTTCTACCAAATAATTGATATCGCCTTTAGTCACCCATCACCAACATCATATACTTCAGTTAACCTTCATTACCACATTTTTTTTTTTTTTTTTTGCCTGTGTAAATGCAGCCGTGCTCAGATTAACTGCCATTTGCCTTACTAATGAAAATTTGTGTCTTTGATTTTCTTTATCCTAACTAGCAAAGAAAGATGTTCACCCAGATGTAAGAATTAAGGAAATAATTTCAAATGCATTTTCTACCTAAACCATTTTTTTCTGTTTTTATTATTTTGCATAATGGTGTCATTTCTTTATTTACATGTAAACAGCAGACATAAGAGTACCACCTCTGTGCACAAGTAAACAACATAAAGTATAGTGTGCTACCTAAGCAACCTTAGGAAGTCAAATGTCTTTCATATTTTATGTATACATTTGTCTGTGCATACACATTATATTGTCATCGTTACATTTTTAATATTATTAGGTTACTGATGTTCATAGTGTCGAGACCTTAAGGCTTCCCTCATTAAATCTGGTTTACTTGGCAGCTTCAGCAGCCAGTCAAGAAGTGTCCCCAAAGTCATATGTTTAATCATTATTGGAGTTACCTGTCACCATTTTTCTGTCCACATGCCTGCTCAAATAACTGTCATTAATTTTGTGTACATGCCCAGTCAAAACAAAATAATTTCTTTGAGTTAGCTGTTTTCAGACTTTATTTCTCTTTTCCTTACACTTATGACCTCTTGGAATGAGCAGTAGACCAGTGGCGTTTTCACAAAAATCCTGATCCTTAATGGACTCAATACTGCCTTTCCCTACCTCTAACAGGAAGCCACAGATGGAATAAACTCAGAACTTAGGTTTTGGCTACACTCTTCATTAAGACCTCAAGATCGTCCTGCAATGGTTCAGAGCCAACTTGGTATTCACATAATCCCCCTTGCAGTTAATGGACTCAATACAGCCATTTCTACTGATACACAAAGCCACTAATGGCTAAATATTGTGCTTAAGCTCTGGCTTTGCTCTTCTTCAAAAGCACGCAGGTTGTCCTTCACTAGCCTGGTAGACCTGTTCATCTTGGTATTCACATAAACTCCGCAGTGATTAATGGACTCAAAATGGCCATGCTTTATGGCCTATGTAGCCATTAACAGCTAATTATGACATAACGGTTTGGGTTCTTCACCCAAGAACATGAAGAATAACTGTCAAAGTAAAAACACACACACACACACACACACACACACACAATGTCCTTGGGCAGTCAACCAAACACAGATCTACCAACCTCTGTTTGCATCCATTCTCAACAGGCAAACACTCAATGCTGCCTCCACAACATGTTCCATGAAAAAGGCAGACTATGTACATGAGTCAACCCCAGACACACTTTTCCACTGGATTGCACATTGACTTGATACCTAGAGTGAGAGAGTATATTTGTGGGCCTGTAGGCCTTCCTTATAATCGAATTTTCCCTGCCCCCATCCTCAGTTGTCTAGTCAGCCTTTGTCCTGCCAAATACTCTGCTGGGACAAATTAAATTCTCTTTTAAGGCTGATGGAACATCCAAGAAGGTCAGCCTCACAAGAGTGGATCCCTCACCTTTCCAATGCATGGAGCTATCTATGGCAGTCTATCAAGGGAAAGGCTAATGAGTTGCTGGAGGATTGCAAGGCCTTGCATCATACCACCCACATCATCTGTCAAGTCAAAATCAGGACTAGAATGACAAAAACCAAGACATGCAGAAGTGCCTTTACATGTCACAACAGAAAAGGCACCCCCAACCTACTTCCAACTGTTAATGCTATAACAATTTCAGGAAAGCCACCAAGAACTGCGACTGGTTGCAACTGGAAAGAAAATTAGCAAGGTAGCTAGCTATCTGAGAAAAATTCTGGTGGGAGTTTGACGTTGCCTATGAGCAAACAAACAGATGCCTATGCTCAGCTCCCACTTTCTCAGATCTTTCAGCCTGCTGATAGATGTCTTTCGTCACCGCCATCTGGTCCCAGTCTTCCAGTCAATACCACTCATTGCCAGCCCCCAAACTGCCATGTAAGACTTCATTTGGCCCCATGGATCTCACCACCCCTGTGCAGGAGTTCCCCCTGATACCAACTCCTTGACGAGATGGGGGCTTAGGGATCACTGCAGAGAGAGTATGCCCCTTTATGCCTACACTCTCTGCTGTGGATCCAACTGAACATAAAGACCTTTAACTCCTTTACTCCTCCTCCTCTAAATTTTCCCCCTTCCCTTCTTTCGTTGACGACCTTGGCATGGTTTTGGACTATTGAATTGACTGCTCTTTTAACTTGATGGATGTGGAGTTGGACGGCATGCCAGTCCACCCGTAACACTAAAGTACCTGACGTTTTCAAGCGAGGGGAAATTTTTATGTCAAGCCATTCCCACAGAGGCCACTGATTTAAGGTACTGTGGGTGTGGCATATATCAAGGTGAAGAGCCCAGGACAGTTACACTGTGTAACAGTATTGCTCCTCCCCCAGTTGGGCCTCCCTGGTGAGAGGGACCTCATCCTGGATGAAATTTACACTTTTTTGTATGGAGAATTTAACAAATATCCTCACGACTTCTGGCACGGATTTGGACCAGAGTCATATATAGAGAGTTTGGCCATGCTCGAAACTACCCAGGCGACGTCACTGACCGATGGGTGCCATCTTGCTTCTGTTTGACAAAAGTTTGATATTTTTCCAGAAAGGCAAAGATCTGAAGCTTACGCCAAAACTCACTGAAGCTCGTGTAAATCCGTCTCATTTTGAGAAACTAAAAGTATCATGTGCTTTAAATTTCTTTAGCAATTCGGTAAAAGCAGGTCTTCATTACTTGTTGAACGCTAAGGATACAGTAAAGACGTACTTACAACAGCTTGGTTCATTGATCTGATAAGTAAGTGGTTCTATTTAATGTCAAGTAGACATTCAATCATGGCACTAGTAACGTCAATGAATCCTGTTATAAGCAAGCTATACTGCATCTTGAGGAAGTTGTAAGAGTGTTGCATGAAATATGTATTGGAGTTAATGCACAGTGGTAGCCAGTTCAAACGAGTGATATTGTCCACCCCTTCCCTTCTTAATCCCTTCTTAATCTTCAATGTAATTATTTGGCCAAAGGTCACAGATTTTTACTGACATCCAGATTCACTCAAGATTGTCTTGAAAACTTGTTTAGCTCCATAAGACTGAAAAACCCGGTGCCAACTGCCCTAGAATTTCGACAGTCTTTGAGATTGATATCAGTTGCATAATTTCTTAAATGCTCAAGTGCAAGTAATTATAACGTACATGACTGCAAGTTTTTAGCTGACTTTCTTATTAAGCCAAATGTTGAAACAAATGGTGATGCTGAAAATGAAACTGAGGAACCTGATTTTGACCAATTCTCAAGTGACACTTTAATTAATAAAGCAGAACTGAGCAGCCTGCATTATATTGCTGGTTGCCACATGAAAAAGGTTAAAAAGTCAAATAATCATTGTACGTTTTATCTTCAAACAAGAGAGAGTAACCAGTCAACACAGACAGATCCTTCTCAAAGGTTGACTAATAAAAGAATATAGAGAAAACTGCCTAGTTTTCAGTTTATTTCAGAATGTAGAACATATTGTTGGGGCAAATGAAAATAGTTTTGGAAACGAGCAATTTTTAGGACGACTAGTGCCTTTGGTAAACACTCGGACAAAAAAATATAACCTTTCCGTCTTGCCATGACATTAGGGTAGACTCCTGAAATTTTTCTTCACCCAAGATTGCATATTTATGCTAAAAAACAAGAGTATTCGTAAGGTTCTGTCGTTAAAACAAAAGGAAGTGAATTAGGGAGTAAGAGTATGATGATGAGAAAAGCAGTAATGAATATGGGTAAACAGTGATTTTTGAAACTATGTATAATATTTCATAATACTTGTTATGTATTTTAAAGTTAAAACTGTAACAAAGTTATAAACTGTCATAAGTGTTTAAATAAAAATCCTAATGGTTGATAGAAAGCTTAAGTTAACAATCAGCAGCATATGATAAGAGAGAGAGAGAGAGAGAGAGAGAGAGAGAGAGAGAGAGAAGAGAGAGAGAGAAGAGCTGAGACATCGCTCAGGTGGATGTGCGTGGCTGAACAGGAAGGGAACAAGATGGCGCCCTGTCAAAAGGTTGGCCAAACTCTCTCTATATACGGCTCTGATTTGGACCATTCTAAAGAAAGCTCAAGTCACAAAGACTAGGTTAGTATTAAAACGTTAATACCATATAATAAACCAAGGAAACCTAAGTTCCATCTTGACCCAACCTTGACTCTTTGGGAATGGAAGTTGGTCAAGTTTCTAACTATGGAAGCCGAACAAATTATTTCAGCTTTGAAATAGAAAAATTGTTTCTTAAATAGTCATCCAACGGCAGAAAAGTCGTTCAGAAAAATAAAAGAGAAGACTTGGCTAATAGAAGCCACAATAAAAAGTCAGTCTGAAGACTATTTGTCTTTAAAAGCAATACATAACATTAATGTCAAAGTGGAAAAACATGATAACATGAACAGCATCCAGGGTACCATTGTACTTCCTGACAATAACGATGAACCAATAAATAAGAAAACGCTTTTACTATCTCAAAAGACACCTAAACGTTGAGGATTGTGAGGTTTATGATGTAATAAGTAAAAGAGGCAATAAACAAATACTACGAATAACAAAAATAAAATTTGAGGGTTCAGATCTACCTCAAAAAATAAAACTTTTAAGCCAAAATAGAGAGTTAAGACCCTATATTCCAAAACCACTCCGTTGTCAAAATTGCAGTAGGTATGGACACACAAAGAGAAATTTTATGAATGAACCGGTGTGCGCTTACTGTGGATCTACAGAACACACCACCAAATGGAAGTGCAGTGAACCTAAGTGTGTAAACTGTGAGCAGAATCATCATGCAAGATCCAAAGAATGCATGTATTACATATACAACACGGAATTGATAATGTTAAAAGAAAGGACGGGCATGTCTATAACAGAGGATAAATTAGAGTTGTAAGTGAGAGGAATTCAAGATCCTGCCAAGAAACGTACGCATTCTTCTATAACAGGAACCAGTAATGAAACAAAAAAACATACAGATGGAAGTAACAACATGCAGCAAAGTAGGTCTCAAGAAGAAAATATACAGGAAAGACTAAGATAGTAAAGAATCAGGAAACGGGTGCAAATGAATTGGATAATATTCTATCAAATTCATTTGAAGTGTTAATGCACAGGAAGATACTACCACAGAGGTGGAAGGAGGAAATTGTGATGTACCGGAAATTAAAGAAAAAAAAAAGACCTTTAGAGAGAACGCCACCCAAAACAACGAAACCAACTATAATTAGACAAACATCGGTCAAACCTAAACCAAAAGATATGAAGAAAGACCAAAAACAAAATAAGAACATACCTTTATCTCCTAAAATGATAATAAAACCTATAGATGCAGAGATAGCATAACACCAAAGAAGTGGAGGAGAACCATACCATGGATGAGGTGACTATGTCAAGGGTAATGAGATTACTCCATCACCAATAATCGGTACAACAAGAACAAATAAAGCAATAGATATACATGATAACACATGTGGATGTCATGATTGCTTCATTGCATTGTGCAACAATAACAAAAATATAACAAAACATTGTTTAACAAACATTATAGGAGATTTTATGAAATATAGAAAGAAAGAGGCCACTGATTTAAACACCCATGAAAAAGGATGCATGTGTATTGAGCACTTAAAATATTATAAAGGTAAAATATTATAAAGATAAACACTTGAATATTGTAAATAAAACTTTAGAAAAAATTCAAATTGATAATAATGCAAAACAAAACAAAAAACTACCGATATAACATAATATTTTCAATAGCTATATTATACATTGGAACATAAATGGTTTACAGACTAGATTACACCTGGGAGAAGTGCAAAGGTTATTAAAGAGAATATGAACCAATGACATTATGTCTACAAAAATAAAACAGTAAGTAAATATACCTTAATAACATCACAGGAAGAAGAAGGAAATTTAGGTACAGCCATAAAGTACATAACAAAGTATGTTATGACAAAGTACCTGTAATCATTGCTGACCTCCAAATATTGGGTATTAAAATTCGAATAAAAAACGATAATTATATCATTTATAATTTATTTACTAGCTTACTAACAAAGATAAATGCAGAATGGTTTCTCCTATTTACATAACAAAATAAAATCTTACAGTATGTGAACTGGGGAAACAGTGCCGTAATGAAATACTTGCAGCAACTTGCTGGCCAGTTTTGCAGCTGCCCAAAATCAATGCACGAAGCGATGGCTTCACAAAGGAGAGCTGTAGAACTTTGGACGTCTTCTTGACTCCATACTACAGAAAACAATGTCTATTCTTGATACTTGAAGGGCAGGTTACTCCTCAAAATCACCTTGTAGGACGTTTCTTCTCTGAAGGCTTGCTGAACGTCGGAAAAATCTCTATCGATCTCTCTCTGAGTCTGGATGACTTGACTCGAATCCGATCAAACTCTCGTGCGCCTATTTCTTCTCTTATCCTTCGTCTGTTCCTTCTTCTCTTAACTCTCTATCTGATGAGCTCTGCTGCTCTCACTGATGATCTCTCCTGACCTGATCTCTCTGAATTTGTCAGTCGTATATATACGGCGACCTGGGGGCAGGGCCTACCAGCGAACATCACAAACTCCCGAGACGACAGAAACGTTTTAGAAGGATCTAGACGAAATGTTGCATCATAATACCTCTGTGTTCCTAATGACACGTAGGTGCCTGTCAAGTTCTATATCCACCGGACGATTCTAGAACAATCATGAGAACAGGCGCCTCCAACATGTGCGCGGATGCCTCTTTGCTGCAGACCTACTTGAAGAAAATGCATTTACATTTCCTTTAACTTAATATTCTTTGCTATAAAGCAATTACCATGACAACAACCCAATATTGGGACTGTAGCTGTTCAAACTCAAATTGAGCAGGAAGTAAAGTAGAAGAATTTAGGGATTCAAATGACATTTGCTCTATAAATGATGTTGAAGTTAGCACATATTATTCAAGAACACTGGAACATTTTCCTCTGTAGACTTAACCCTATGTTCAACAAGTATAGTTAACAAATTGGATTGGAACACACTTGATGACTTGCACACCAGTGATCATTTCCCAATATTAATTTCCTTATTACAAAATAATCCAGCTAAACATGTTTCTCACTATAACATTTATAAAGCACATTGGGAGCGATGTGAAATGCACACCAGAAGTATACCACCATTTGAATATTAAAAGACTATAATGAAACTAATAAGTTTCTTTGTTTTCATTAAAAATGCTGATGATAAAGCAATACCAAACTCAAAACCCCAACCAACAAAGCACAAAGTTCCATGGTGGTCCGAGGAGCTAACAAAATTAATAAATATAAAACACTCAATAGGGAGACGATTGGATAATTTGGATAGGAAGTTCAGCAAAATGAATAAAACATTACCAATATTAGAAGGTACTTTACAAAAATTGACTATATTGTTGCTAGAAATTGATGCATTAAAGCCTCTATACAACAAAATATCTGTAAAATTTAAAAAGGAAGTAATTCAAGGAAGAATAATTTTATGGAGGAAATATGTATCAGATCTCTCTAATAATACTCCCATGCAAAAAATATGGGAAAATTTCAGGAAAATAAATGGTACCCATTTGAAACCACCCAGACATGCCATATTAAAAGAAGGAAAAAGGATACTTAATTCAAGAGAAATAAGTAATATAACAGGAGAAAACTTAGCAAATGTAAGTAGTGATAGAAATTTAGATGACAGCTTCTGCACAAAGAAAAATAATATAGAACTAATAACATTAAATATCAAAACAATAGAAGACATACAATAGAAAATTCAATATGGAAGAGTTGGAATATGGTCTCACAAACATCAATAAATCTGCACCTGGAGGTGACAATTTTTGTTTTGAGATGATCTGCCACTTAACACCTCTGGCAGTCATGTTTATTACAATTTTTTAATCATTTATGGCTTAGAAATTTATTTCCTGATGAATGGTGTAAAGCAATAATAATTCCTATCCCCAAACCTGGAAAAGGTCCAAGAAATGCAAATAACTACAGACCAATTTCTCTAACAAGTTGCTATTGCAAATTACTAGAAAAAATGGTAAATGCTTGATTAACTTGGCAAATTCAAGAAAATCAAATTTTGACGCACACTCAATTCAGGTCACAGTGTAACAGATGTATGTTAGATTCTCTCTAACCTCGAAGACCATATACGTAGAGGATTTGAGCAAAAACAAATAACTGTAGCAGTCTTTTTTTTGACACTGAAAAGGCTTATGACACTACATGGAGGTACGCTATATTAGAAATTTACAAAATAACAACATCCATGGACATATACCTAGGTTCATCCAAAACCTATTAAAAAATCGTAGTTTTCAAGTGAGAATTGATGATGTATATTGTCCAGAACCTTTCCACTTGAAAAAGGTGTTCCACAGGGAAGTGTCCTTGGTGGCACACTGTTTACCCTAGCAATTAATGATATTAATAAAAATCTACCTACTGGAATTAAAAGCAACCTATGCATGGATGAGTTTGCCATATATTATTCAGCCTCTCATATTAAACTTACAGAGCGCAACATTAATAAAAGTATAATAAAAATAAATGAATGGACCTCATCTGTAGGAGTTAAGTTAGCCATACATAAGACTCAAGCAGTTGTGTTTTATACAAATAAAAGGTGGATGAATGGTGAAGCAATAGATTTAAAAATCAGAAATCATAGTATACCAATTAGACAGACTGCAAAATCTTTAGGTTTAGTGTTTGATACTCACTTAAACTGGAAACCCCACATAACGTACTTGAAATCAAAATGTAAAAGAGCATTAAATCTAATTAGAAAATTATCAAACACTACTTGGGGAGCCGATAGACAAACCCTTACATTACTATGTCAAGGAACAGTCCTGTTTATCATTGATTACGGTAGTGAAATATATGGCTCGGTGTTAGACGCAGAACTGAAAACGTTGGACCCAGTTCATAACGAGGGCCTTAGAATATGTTCAGGAGCCGTTAAATCATCACCGACCTCTTCTTTACAGGTTGAATGTGGTGAACTACCTTTCTCTTCATAGGGAGCTTGTAATAATGAAGAGTGCTCTGAGAATTAGGACAAATGATTCTCCAAAAAAAAAAAATTATTTGAACTAAGAGATATATTTATAAACAATCATTTAACCCCCTCCCCAATTAGAGCTAGAATATTTTTTGAGTCACTAAATATGTATATATTAATTCCTCCATTAGTAAAATTACCTCCGCCTTGGACAATGATTGAAATGAAAACTTGCACACTATTAAAATATTTATATGAAAAATACTCATTTACGCCAGCACACCAAAGACAACAGACAATAGAGCATATAAGCCGAAAAGGTCCACATTATGCAATATACACAGATGGGTCTAAATCAGAACACGGAGTGGGATATGCTGCAGTGTCCCAAGAGAAATCATATCAGTTCTCTCTATCTAATACAGCTTCAATATTCACAGAGGAGCTGTGCGCAATTGCCTCGGCCATAAAAGTAATTAATGAAACATCACTCAATAATTTTGTGATTTTTAGTGACGCGAGAAGTGCCATAGAAGCCATCCAGAGTTACAAACCAAAAAATAATATTGTACGACAAATTAGATTATTATTTCATAAATTAGATATTATTGGGAAAAATGTAGAAATATGTTGGATCCCTGCCTATGTAGGGATCAAAGGAAATGAAGAGGCTGACAAAGCTACCGAAGAAGCAATTCAAATGACAAGATCAAGTGTAAATCTCCTTATGAGTGATTATGTAACATACATAAAGATATGTATTATAAGGAAATGGCAACATATTTGGAATGAAGAATAAGAAAATAATAAATTAAAACAAATAAAACCTGATGTTGGAAAATGGAGTTCATCACATCAGAGAGGGAGACATGCTCAAGTAATTCTGACATGTCTCTGTATAGGCCATACCCGTCTGACACATTGACACTTAATGAGCAGCCCACATGGCTCAGCTCCTGTCAACATTTGGAAACAGATCTTTGAAAGAAATCTTGTCAGAATCCTCTGCATTTTCAGTCATGCCTATTTTTATGTTCTTGAAGAAGTGTAATTTAGTTGAAAGAATATAAAACTAAGTAAAATGTGAAAATCCGAAAATTATTAGACTATTTAATGAATTTTAAAAACAAAACTTTTAAATGTTACTTATTCTGATTTTATCTTTTATGTATGTATGGATATGTGAGTAAATGTATTTATTGTGTGCATGTGTTCCAGTGTGTGTGCTTTTGTGCAATTTTTAGTTTGATTTTCACTCATTTGTCATCACACCGAATAAACAATTCAGTTCCAGAGCTTTGCCTCTGGCCTAGACATGATTATTTTTATTTTAATCTATCCTTCGGGACAGCCCTATGAGAGCTGAAAGTCAGCTCAGTGGTCCGGTTAAACTACTTTAATAATGATAAAAAAAATTAGTAATAATAATAATAATAATAATAATAATAATAATAATAATAATAATAAAATAATAATAATAATAATAATGTCCAGGAGTTGTCATACATCATCAGGCTAGACCTCAAGCAGAGTACTCGGATCTCAGTAAGTGTGGTTCATACCACCACATAATGAAAATAACTGGCCCATTTTCTTAAGATTTCCCTCGTTTTTCACAGAAAGATGTATTGCCATGAAGAATGCATTCAAGGAAAAGGAATGCATGCGCCTTTGCCAGAATGTCTCCAGTTTTTGGGCCTTTCCATTTCAAATGGTGACGAAAATATATGGCTTTTGATGTCCTTGTAGAGACTACGTATAATTGCTCATCCTACGAAAGGAGTGCAACTACTACCCACTCACCAGCCTGGCAGCAGTCTTTACCTCCATCCTCCATGAAGCAAGAAGCTTTTCTAAGTTCAACCTAAAGAAAGGCTACTTCCATGTTGTAGCCCACCAGTATATCCCAAAAGCATGATCATAATATACTTTGGTACCTGCACTCTCAGTAGCTCTACCTTCAAGAGGCTTATGGACAACATTCTTGATGAACTTCCTTTCTTTGCCTTCTACATCAACTGTATCTTCATCTTTTGCAGGAATTTAGAAGCTTGTCAGAGTCGTCTTTGCCTTACTCATGATACTACTTTGGTGGTTTGTTTCAAGAAATATGTCTTCACGACCTTTGCTGTAAATTCTTGGGTCATCAAGTCTCTGCAAATGGTGTCTGCCTTCTGCCCTCCAAGGTATCAAACTCTTAGGCAACACTCTACTGCATAAGAGATCTCCAGGAATGGTAAACGATTACTGCTGATTCCTGCTTATCATCAGCCAAATCAGGGCTCCCTCTGCAATATCTTCAGTAGTAACTCTGAAACCTCAAGGAGGTGCCCTGCCTAATGAGAAGAGCTGCCAGGTGTGCCACCATCACTTAGACGTTTCCAAATCCACTGGCCAAACTCATGCTAATCACAGCCACTAGCAATGTCACTGCAGTACCATACTAAAACAAACAATTAACAATAAGGCCATTCATTTGGTTTCCTCACTAGAAAACTAAACCCACTAGAGAGGAAGCACAGCACCTTCCACAAGAGATATCTCACTGTACACCTTTACCTGACACTTAAGACTCATACATGAAAATACACCTTTTTCAATTCATATGGACCACCAGCCACTCATGCATGGCCCATACCAAAAACCAAGATGCAAATTCCACCAGCACTCAGTCATTGCCTGGCAGAAAAAACCCTGAGATGGTTGCACTATCCAGAAAAAATATCAAAGGAATCTAGTTGGGAATAAAATACAATGAACCGCTGATGCCCAACTCTTGGGACTCAGAACGCTTTGGAAACATTGGATATACTATCCTTTGTGACATAAGCACCTGCAGCCCTTGACCCCTTTTGCCAGCTGCTCTTGAGAAGAAGGTATTCAAGTGCCCCCTTCAGGAGCACAAAAGCTAAATTACTAATACAAGAAATATTTGGCATGGAGCCAAAATGGACTTGAGAAACATAGGCTGGTCAGTGGTTCAAGTGCCAAACAAGTAAAATAACCTGTGATATGGAATCCTGCTTCTGTGAATTTTCACAAACCTGATGTTTTTTTTTTTAGATATCTCCACATCAACATAGTAAGCCCCTACCCTCAGATACAGATAATTCATCACTAAGGAGCCGTCCAATGTTGGAAACACCAGTGCTGAAGTATTACTAAATGGTTGGGACAGCCACATCGGCATGAGAAACATGGGCTAGTCAGTGGCTCAAGTGCCAAACAAGTAAAATAACCTGTGATATGGAATCCTGCTTCTGTGAATTTTCACAAACCTGATGTTTTTTCAGATAACTCCACATTGACATAGTAAGCCCCTACCCTCAGATACAGATAATTCATCACTAAGGAGCCGTCCAATGTTGGAAACAACTTCACACACCAGTGCTGAAGTATTACTAAATGGCTGGGACAGCCACATTGGCAATCCTGATAATGTAACTTCTTAAGGAGTAATAGCCTTCATCTCCAAGATATGGAGTGCTTTTGCCAGATCTATGGGATGAAAAATCCCCCACACCAATGCCTACAGCCCAGCTGCTAAAACCATGGCAAAGAGAACCCATTGCTCCTTCAAGGCTGTTCCTATTGCCAGATGCATTGGCATAGACTGAAAGTCACAACCACCTTGGTCTTCTGCCTTCGCACCACCTCAGGGGAAGAGATCAACACCTCTTCTGCTCCCATCACCTCCCACCCCCAAGCCCAGGTTGACATTTAACCCAAAGCAGACCTCTTAAAGATTCTCAGGGTTGTCAAAATGTGCCACCTGTGAATAACAGCCTCAGTGATATAAAGAAACTGTACCCTCAGAAATCTCCATAAGTGCAAATTCATGTTCCTGTCATACAACAACCATGGGAATCTGCTAATGACTCCATACAAGGGCCCTACCTTGTCTATGAACGTAAGAAAAAACATTCAGGCTACATCTCCATGGACAAGAGGATTAGATCTTCATTGACAGGCAGAAAATTGCTTACTTGAAAGTTGACATGACCCTTTTGTCACCTATTTCAGTCTTGATTTCAGGCCTTTTGTCTACAAAACCCAGTTGTTAACAAAACAATTTCTTGTAAATTGTAATTTATAGAACTTATCAGCATCCGGAAAGGTATTTGCCCAGTAAGGATATAGAACAATTGCATCAAGTTGCCTTCAAAATATATTTTTTAATTTAATATATTTGTGATTTATTCATAGCAGCATTGAAGCATATTGCCAGAATCTGGTGTAGCCTCCAGCTGTGCCATCTAATAGTGAATATATTTGTAAACTATTCTTAGCAGGCTATAAGCATATTGCCAGAATCTGGTGTAGCCACCAGCCGTGGCACCTAATAATAGTGAATTGACTGTCGTCATATGCATTTACATCACTAAGAGGCTATCTGTTGACTAGTTTCTGTCTGCATGCCTTGTTAGAACAAGCCAGTATCAGGGAATAAAGTTAGTCTTGCCCTGGACTACTTTGTGTCTTTCACCCAGAATATGAATAAATTAAGGGAAATGTCCTT
Source organism: Macrobrachium nipponense (assembly GCF_015104395.2). NCBI lineage: Eukaryota > Metazoa > Arthropoda > Malacostraca > Decapoda > Palaemonidae > Macrobrachium > Macrobrachium nipponense. The sequence goes on from NC_087204.1 coordinate 46,589,298, forward strand.
CTTGCTCCTTGCTGTCCTTTAATATTCATAAATCTAATTTGTATTTTAATTTACCTACTGATTTTCCATTCACTATTTTATATAAAGACATTTTTAACATTGATAAATGTACAGAAACTCTGATTCAGAGACTTCTGGCAATTGTTAGTCCTCTGTCTCTGTAGCACGAAGTTCAGTGCTGTTTGTCTATATCCTTTGGTAAACTAAATTAAAATGAAACATGATATTCTCCAAGCATCCTCACCAAAACATTTCAACTTCACTTTAGTGATGTTGTTACTTCTTTTACCATGCCACACATCATCTTATCTATAAGTAACACTTCTCCCTTTCAACCACAGTCAAACATGATAAATCAGCTTAGCAGAGAAAGTGACAGAATTCAAAACTGACCATTGCACAATGCT
>NC_087204.1:46590204-46632074 GCF_015104395.2 Macrobrachium nipponense
CATTAGTAATGGATATACAGTTAATTTTTTTGAGTGATAGAGAGAAGATACATAATTAATTTATGTTTCATATACCAAAGTTTTATTTCTCTCAAAATGAAAGAGGTTTTAAACGTGCTGAATGTAGGAGAAATTAAGTGTATATAAAGAAAAATGTTCTTATATACACTTAAGTTTCAAGTATGATATCATTTCATTCTTTACTATAAAAAGTTGTAACTTTTGTAGGAAGCCTGCTTCCTCCACAAACCTAAAAATAACCACTCGCCTGACTAATAATATTCCTTCCAAGTACCCTGAAGTGAGATGTATCTAACCAACGTTAGAGAGAGAGAGAGAGAGAGAGAGAGAGAGAGAGAGAGAGAGAGAGAGAGAGAGAGAGAGAGAGAGAGGTTTGGAAACAATGAATTTCTTACTCTCTACTCTGTCTTTGTATCCCAGTGTGTATGACATCGACCTTTACCTTACTTGACACTGATAAGTATTAAGTATCACAGTGGCATATGTTTCAAAAGTGTTACATAAGTATGATCTCAACTATGAGTGTGTTTGTTTATATAATATACTATATATATATACTATATATATAATATATATATAATCATATTATATATATATGTATGTGCATATATATATATATATATATATATTTATATATATAGGTACTATAATATATATATATACATATATAATTCAAGGATGGAGCACATAACGTGTATGGCTATGTAAAGAACTCCTACTATTGATAGAAATGAAGCCTAATTCTTTCTTGGTCAATATTGTCCCATCTCTGATATCATCAGTTGAGGGTTATAATCCATAATCATTAACTAAGTAAAGAAATGTGAAACGACGTAAATGAAATGGTATAAGCATTTTTCTTTCTATATGGTTGTTTGTTGGTTTGGTATATAGTAGATGTAAGAGGTGATTGATCATAATCATCAAGAGTAAATTAATAAACGTTGACGGTAAATATCAAAACCAAGTTCCAAATAAGTATTCAGAAGCAGTAAGTCATAAAATGATTTAAATAAATTTATATTTATTAATTGGCATTTATATTTGTGTGCCGTCTATCTAATAAACTACAGATACATACAAAGTAAACAGAGATTAATTGATTTTGAAAATCAAAACTATGCTGTAATATTCCCTTTTGCTCTAAGAGAGATGTAAAGGATTAAAGTGTATGTTTATATGTTTATTCAACTGCACTAGTTAAATGAGGTCATTATTATTTCTGTGAACGAAACGCCTTTCGTGATTGTTGTACACCATTGTATGTTGTAGAAGTCTGCATGTTTTAACTTACATATGTATATATAGTATATATATATATATATATATATATATATTATATATATATATATATATATATATATATGTGTGTGTGTGTGTGTGTGTGTGTGTGTGTATGTGCAAGTTTTATGCATGTGGGGTTTATCCAAGATAGCAATCACAGTACAAATGTGACAATGACTGTTGCATACAATGTTAAGCTCTCATGAAAAAGCCAATCCCAACTTCAGATCCTTTGAAAAGGTAAGCTGAATCAGTCAAAATATCTTAGCATTCTAAATACTCTAACGAAGTCACATTCTGAACCCCAACTTGCCAACGAACAAAATGCAGCTAAAGAGCGACCAGATACAGTCTCAGGAGAGTAATAATAATCAAGATCATTCATCAAACGAATAAGAATCATCAAAACGAAACGTCTTTGTCAAGTTCAAAGTGAAAGGAAGTATAATCTAACTAAACTCAGGGCAAAGAAAAAAAACAATGCCCCAGATAAGTCGGACTTCAAATGAAATTTAAAGGGAGTGAACTCTTGAATATTTTTGAAAATTCACATCAACGATAAATCAAGGAAAGGAAACAGTTGAAGATTAACAGAAGGCGTAAAAATGGTTTAAGGAGTCATGTTACTGTAAGTTAATGCGGGATTTACGAAAGCGCTGTGCCAAATGACAAGTTAGTGAAGTGAATAGCGATTCCATTCACGAAAAAAACCAGGTTTATGAATAATACTGATGACCGTTTTTTAAGGGTAGAGGGAGGCAGACTGCAAATATGCATATATATATATACTATATATATATATATATATATATATATATATATATATATATATATATATATATATATATATAGATATATATTATATATATATTATATATATATATATATATATATATATATATATATATATATATATATATATAATAGTTATACATATAAATATATGTGCTTGTGTAATATATATATTATATATATATATATATATATATATATATATATATATATATATGTGTGTGTGTGTGTGTGTGTGTGTGTGTGTTACGTTTTAGGCGCGGGAATGGACAGTTGTAATAGGGAATTTACATAGACCTTGCATAACCACTTACCGTGACGAAATCGTTAATCCATTAGAAACAAATGGACAGGCTCTTATCACTTATGTATGTTATACTAGAAAAGGTCCCCTCTGAAAGCTCTGGTTAATTACAAGATTCTACTTTATTGAACAGTTATAGCATGGCAAATGAGAATAAATTACTCATGAAATTTTGATAAACATTATAACAAATTTATGATAAAAGTTAACAGTCTCATTAGGAAAAGAAGACCGTAGGTTGAGGCCACCACCCCATTGCGACGCGTTTCCTGGTCTCTTCATGACAACATTTTCAATCCTAATAGAGACATTACAGTATTTTAATTGTTGAAAGAATATACAGTCATTGTTGACTGTATAGCATTCAGTATGCATGGATGAATTGGAGAAAGACATCAGGGATACTCTGTTACAGGTGGATCAGGGCAAAAGTTAGAGGAATGTTTTATAAAAGCCTAGTTAGACTAGTCATGCTATGGGGCAGAGACTTGACCAAGAAAGAAAAAAAACAAGAAAGAAGGATAGAAGTGGCCGAGATGAGAATGCTGAGGTGGATGTGTGGTGTCACAGTCAAAGTATTAGAGGTTTCAGAAAAAGCTCGGGAAAGAAGACTCATGTCATGAGGAGAGAAAATGAACACGTATGTAATGGGTTATGAACAAAATAAAGGTTGAATGGGCAGAGAGGTAGGAGAAGGCCAAAGTTCAGGTGGAAAGCCAAATTGTTGAATGACATGAAGGAAAAGGGTCTAAGAAAACAAGATGTACAGGACAGATGGAAGATTGAGAAGCCTGACTAGAAACAGCGACCCCTTACAGAAATGGGAAAAGCTGAAGACAAAGAAGTTGGGCTGTATAATCTTGTAACTATTAAAATACTGTATTTTAGACTTGAAAATATTATGAAGAAACAACGAAAAAACATCACAAATAAAAATGTGATGGTTCGTAATCTACACTCCTCTTTTCCTACTGAGACTGAGATTTCCAAACATCTGTTTACTTTGACTGTAATCCGGAGATATGATGGCCAGACTACTAGAGATGTACGGAAATGGGAAATGCTGGCAAAGCAGTCAAAGGCTTCATTAGACGTTGGACTTTCTGAAAAGATGCTTTTCTTATGTTTTATCATTTTCAGAACGTCTCCTTTTATTGTTGCTTTGTCAGCCAATAATGATTCTATAATCTTTCAACTATTCAAATACTGCAATGTCACTTTTAGGCTGGAAATGTTATGAAGAAACAACAAAACGCATCGCAAATAAAATGTGGTGGTTCTTAACGACACTCTTCTTTTCCTACTGAGACTGAGATTTCCAAAAGTTAGCAGTAATTATAACTGCTAGGCTTCCAGAATCAGATTGATTATACAAAAGTCAATTACGCCGGAGCTGAGGGCTCAGGAAAACACAATGGGATCCTTGAGACTTCAGTTACAGGAACATCTAGCTTGCAATATGGCGAGATAGTTGTGAAGGAGGCAAGGTTAACAAGACAACACATATCTGGAGATATAGCAATTCCTTCATGTAAAGCCCTGTGGACATGTGGTTTTCTCAATAGGAATTATAAACACATGGGAGGAGTGATTTAAGGTTCACTACGAGCATGGGGCAATTAATTCATGAACTTAATTCACACAGGGAAGCATTTTGAACGCTAGGCAACAGGATATCAAAGAGAGTTGACCGGATAAGAAAAAAATGACAAAATGAAACTAAAGATTCAGTGAAAGAAAACAGAGAGCTGTATAACCAAATGCTCACAACCGTACCTTGGTTTGCCTTGGAGCGTACCTGCAATAGTAGCGGGATGCTTGGTAATTACCTTCCTTAGATCTTGGGTAGCTACTTGTAGATAAAGCTGCTTGTAGCTTCCCAGTTCAAAAAAAGAAGACCCAGCTGGGAAAATTAGTAAGACTTCCCCATACTGAAACTGGGCAGTGACTGGGAGTGCAAGCAGGGGCTGACTTGCTTTTATAATTGTTGATCTTGCTTTAGGACAGATGCAATTTCTAATGTATTTTCATGTTATCTTGAAGAACTTTCTAAAAGCAATTCCAGATCTCGTGAAAATTGAAGGTAGGAGAGGCGAAGGATTAAAATTTGTGATGTTCAGTCCCTGGCACTTAGTACTCCCCCAGGACTAATCTAATTCCTATCAGGACCCTTTTTGAATAACACGCCTCAAAAGTGACCGGTCGGGCACTCTTCCATGGGTAGGCTTGGGGGCTGGCCCCTTCCCCTTAAAGCTTAGGACTTTGGATCTTAATTCAAGTAAAGTAGGAGACAAAGGCTGCATATCTATGAATATATATATATATATATATATATATATATATATATATATATATATATATATATATATATATATATATATATATATATATATATATATATATATATATATATATATATATATATATACATGGTAGGGTGGCTAGGATAAAGGGATTGAATGGCTCTAATTAAGACCTAGATGCAGAGCTCAATATGAATGAGTTTGCCATTTTCAGAGAACAGAAAGTGAGATCCTTAGTGGTATAAGAGATAAACTGTAGCACACTCTTCACACACTGGGCTCTGGGAAATGCTTAACCAGAAATGACACTGGTAAGGGAATGCCAGTTTACGTTGACCCTGTTGATCTACTCGAGACCACACCTGGGAAAACTCATAAACAGATCTACAATGCAGGGATTGTTGTAACACACAAGGGAATGATGAGTGAAATTGAAATGTGATAAAATCAAGCGAAGCACTTCAACAATATAAAAACTTTTGTTTTCAAGTAGCACATCACAAAATTATCACTGAATTGGTGTTTCCACATACTTGCCATTTACTACTTTAACAATTTACCGAAGGTCACAGCTAAAATCCCTTAGGGAGATTCCAAAAGTTAAGGGCTCAGAGATCAGTAAAAAGGAAGAAACAAAGCCTGAGAATGTGGTGAGCCTACATATACTTCCATTCACTTTACATTAGTCTGTGGATGAGACATGTGGAGAAACAGAACCAGTCTGCAGTGTGCCGAATCTTCAATGGAAATTGGTGTTACAATGTGCCAGGCACAGGGAGAATGTTGTAAGAAAAGGCGAGGCGCTGCTGGTTACAAGTTCATGGTGCAGAGGATCATCAGCAATGGTATGCAAACCCACCTTCCTACAAGGTGCAGCATCGATGGGCATCGTGGTGCAGACTTCTCCTCAATTCCTAAGGTACTAGCAGGTAAAAAGTGCTTATGCAGACCATGTAATGACCAGCAACATTCTACTAACCATGAGTCCGGCAGTGGTATCTCTCTCCTCTAGACTAAAACTCCTGCTACTACTGGGTCAGCAGCGAAGGTCCTCTTTATACCAGATAAAGGACTAAAGAGTCTTAGTCATTGTCTTGTGATCACATTTGTCTTGTCCATTGTTTATTGGGTAATCTGAAATGGAATGGAAATGGACGAAGGCCAGAACCACAATAAACAAGAAAGGGACACAATAGTGTAAATCTCTAGAGAGTTAGGAGCGGGCAATAGGGTAAATTAGTGGGGAAGCTGCCTAGGATTACAAGGGTCAGGTCAGAGGGAAGCTCATTTCGAGAATGGAGGTGCAAGGGGTAAGGTGTTAACCAAAGCAGAAATTTTTTTAGTCGATAAGAGATATATCGGCTCACAGCGCGAACCATCGATCCAAACAAATCCAGGACACGACAGTGAGTCATGGATTGTTGGGATCGATGGTTCACGCCCATAGGCCGACAAATCTCTTATCGACTAAAAAATTCCCCTTTCATTAACATATATGAAAATATTAATTCCGATGTAGAGCGAATTAGATATTAAAGGGCATTTGTTGCCCGATGCATGTATATGAATCACGGTAATGTGATATGATATATATATATATATATATATAATATATATATATATATATATATATATATATATATATATATATATATATATTTATATATAGTCAAGTCCTTAAGACACCTGCTTTTTCCCTCTTTTCCTCAAGTTTTGGCAAAGTAGTTAATGATTTTGAGAAATATACACACACACACACACATATATATATATACATATATATATATATATATATATATATGTATATATATATATATATATATATATATATATATATATATATATATATATATATATATATATATATATATATATATATATATTATAGTTATGTGTGTGTGTACGGGAAGGGATGATGACTGGGAGAAAAACATAACAGACTTTAATGCGAATAAACAAACAATTCAGCATTAGGAAAATTATAAATGAAAGAAGAGGGACATATAATTTGAACGGGGAAGTTGTTATTTTTCCACGCACGCACTGAAAAAATGTCAACGTAAGCGTATATTCGAATATTAAACTGTATCGATTATCACTGATTAAGACTCAAGGATGGAAAGGCGGAAGTGTGAAGAAAAAACGTTTTATGTTGCCGTTACTGTGACCTTTTAAATAAAAATAATAATAACATATAGAATGTCAGTTCAATTCACCGCGAAAACAATAATTTCTGTAATACAAGGTTCAACTCAGTTCTTAGAATAATTGTTAATTGTGAAATTAATTAAATATATTTTACTATTCTTAAAAATTAGGTAACAATTGGCGACCAGTAACTTGTTAAGAAACATGTATACCCAGAAAACATGGTACTAAAGCGCCAGGGGGTAAGGACCAAATGACTGGAACTTAATTTTGCTTATTACATTAATTCATACGAAACGATAAATATGTAACTGACAAATCACAATTACAAAATATGACAACTGATAAAGTTATAAAGGTTATTTTTAACTAGATTAAACTGAAACAGAAAGAGAGAGAGAGAGTCTGTGTACATGTAAGTTGTCCCTTGAATATGCAATTATTTCCAGCATAAATTTACATACTTGTTTGTAGCGTATGCACTTACAATTTTGCAAACAAGTAAGGCAAATTTGTGCGAGAAATTCTGCTATATTCCAGGGACAATTCATTAGCATAAATGACGAGAACAAACAATAGTGTCAGATACTTAAGACATACGCTCCATAACAAGAATGAACGATTTATTGTAATCTTTAACCAACAAGGCTTAAGAATGACACGTTTTCTCCAACTGGAAAACTATCTTTTTTTCACAAGTGTTTTTTACAGAAAAAATCAAATGGAGGATATAGTGAGAAACGGGCAACTGAATTTAATTTTCAATGAGTAACTACTAAGGGATTGTTTTGGGAGCGTGTAAGTGATGTAACGTCTGGTAACCGAAGTGGTATTTATGTTAATTCACTTCTGCAGGAGATTACAAATGCCATGCCTACTGCAATTCGAAAATACACCAATCTCTAGTGGTCGTCTTGAAGTTATGCTGTGATGAATTACATGTGGCAACCCCACGAGTCCATGGGTGGGTGGAAATCACTGGAAGTGGATCTTCGGTGGGCTTCTAAGGTGAGGTTGTTAGACAGTATGTGATTCCCAAACCGGTATGGCCAATGGAATTTTTATGGGTCTTCACCTAACATTTCTGTATTTTAGCTGCTTGACGAAAATGACGGACGGTTTGGTTTTCCTGCACGTTTAATAAGGTCAAGGAAGGCAGTTGCTAAGGATTAACCAGATAATGCAATAGATTGGCTTTTCTCCAGTGCAAAAAATGGATGAGACATTACAGGGGGAGGCCTCCTTACTGAGTCAAGGATTAAAGATACTACAGTTGATGGTGTGTTGTGGACACGTTTGTCGAAATCAATAAGCACGCCTTTGTTGTAAAAGTGAGATACAAATTAGGACTAAGTATGAGAATAACGTGGAGATCGAAGTATGCAAAAGGAGGCTTACATATTAGTCCTTCCAGTGAAATGTTAGTTCTTATAGTGAATAGCAATATTTTAGAAACTGAAAATAGCTTTTTATCCATCTGGCATTTATAATGCAACATAACATAGAACATCAGTAAGGGAAAAAGACCCCATTTCGGCTCAACCTCGACACCCGACCCCCAATTCGGCTCACAGGCAATAAACCCCATAAGCTTGCCTTTTTTTTATTTTAACCTCAAGTACATTGACCATTAACAACTCCACAGGAAAACCACCTTATATTTCACTCTAGTTCAGAAAATAACCCCAAAATGCCCCCTGAAGACAGTAGGGTATATATAAGTCCATGGGAAAACCGAAAATTCTAAGTCCCTTAACCTAACCCAACCTAACCTGACCTAACCCACCAAGTGAAAAAATTCTTAGTCCCTTAACCAAAACTTAACTTAACGTAACATCTCCATTCAAATTCAGATAAGCAGCTGATAAGCACCCACAACAGTCACTGTTTCTCTGTCACTCGTTGCCAGGTGCACAACATGTCGTATTGCGTGATAGTATGAATGCAAAAAGATTTGTAAACTCCATCCAAATTCAGATAAGCAGCTGATAAACACCCACAACATTCACCCTTTCCCTATGACTCGCTGCCAGGTGCACAACATGTCATATAGCAACGCTGCGCATTCACACGAGGCGCATAACACGACGTGACTATCACAGCTCAATAACCCGTCTCCATGTCCAGTGTAATGCACACACACACACACAACACACACAGGACACAATATACCCCTTTAGCGAAACCTCATATGAGGGTGATGAAAGATGATTGTAACCACCTGCACACACATACACTAATAATCCCGTAAGTTTCGCTGATGCGAGTTAATCTCCGAGACCCAATGTGGAAAGATATTTACAATTGCTACATCAGGTATATAAGCTCACATGATAGTATGAATGCGAAAAAATTTTCTAAGCTCCATTCAAATTCTGATAAGCACCCCACCATTTCTCTGTGACTCACTGCAAGGTGCACAACATGTCTATCACGACAGTTTGCTTTCACATGAGACACACAACACGGCACGAATATCACAGCCCAATAATCTGTCTCCATGTCCAGTGCTTTATACACACACACGACACGATATACGGCTTTAGCAAAGCCTCACACGAGGGTGATAAGAGACGATTGTAACCACCTGCACACTCCTGCACTGATAATTCCACAAGTTTCACTGACGTGCGTTAATACCCGAGACCCTATGTGAAAAGACGTTTATGATTGCTACCTCAGGTATACTAACTCGAACAGCTGCAAGACCCACATCAGTTTGCCAACAGGCTGCTCTACTCCACAACATCTCCACAAGCAGACATGGGTAATTCCACCAGCAACAGCGCCAATGAAACTACGAGTGACAGCTCCATTGAAATTCCTTTGCCTTGGCACATATATATGGCACCGAAGGCTCGGACTAGCCAAAGGACTGCAGAGTCTGCTGTCAACGTAGAAATAAGAGGAGCGATAGGGGTGGAAACAGACCCGACCCATGGACGGTCTTTAAAAGGAGGTGCAGCAGGAGCGCCACTCCCCAGGATGGTGAGAATAATTATTTTTATTTAGAAGTGTGTCGAGATGTGTCACTCTGTGAAAAAGAAAATAAAAAAAATGGCACATCGTCTCACCACCGCATTGGCATATAAAACAACCAGTTTATTTTAATTAAATTCTCTACTTGTTATTCCTAATTTTTGCAGGTTCCACCGTGAACGCTGTAACAGCTCTACCGAATGGGGAAAAGGCAAGGGAAACATTGCTGAGAGGAGGTCACTGTCAAGTAGGAGGTGCCAAACAACAGCAGACACTACTTAACAGGGAAGGAGAGGAGACCAACCGAATTGTGAGTACTATCACTTATTCAACTGCAGTAGGAACGCACAATGAGGTGATAACAGCGCTCAGAATTAACAGAACACAGCTCGCCGAGGACATCTTGCGAACACTCCAGGAGAGGGGTATAAATTCTGTCATGTTATACCTGTGCATCATCAACACCAGGCAAAGAATGGTGGGTGGCAGTGGTACCACTCATGAAACAGGTTCTTTTTACATTAACACGCCTCCAGTGCTAACATTGGTGGACACAGTGTACGAATCGCTAGACAAAGCTAGTGAATACGTGGATAGCAACCTTGAAGAAAGGCTCAACTTAAGCGAGGTTTTGGGTTGCTGCACAGTGTACAAATCAACATCTCGCAGTGAGAAATGGTGAACATAGAAAACTTAAAGAGTATCCCGCAGGAGTAGGGGGCAGTAGCCAGGTCATCAACATCGAATCCGGGTACAACTGCGTCGTTACAGCGCTAGAAGAGTATGTGCTACTCAGGTTAAACCGCAACACACCAGGAAAAAACCTCACCACGGATGTGAAAAACCGGATAAGGACAAATCAGATCAGCATTAAACACACCTGACATGCCACTAAACAGTGACTTCTTCAAGACATTGGTAAAATACAACAACCTTAAAATCTGTGTACAAATTGTTTGTACTGGTCATGGGAAAACATTGGAAAAAATGATGGACTGTGCATCTCCCTAAAAAGGGGGGTAACATGTCATGTCCTCGACTGGTCACTCACTGCTAATCAAGGATGACCACCTCGCATTCATCAAAGACATGTAGGCCTAAGTGAAGGCATTCTGCCATGGGGTAAAGACAACGAGGAGAGAATACACAGGTAGCATGTGTTATCATTGTCTAACATTGTTTAATAGCCCCGCGATTCACAATGCCCACACCTGAAGTTGTTCAACCCAAACCACAGTTCTATACCCAGAGCCCGACCAATATAAACAGTTTGAAAAAGCGAAAGCACTGAGTAAAACCTCCGACATCACCTTCTTAGATTTTGAAGTGTACAAAAGACAGCCTGATGCAGATGAAGACCAGAGAGTTGTGTCAAAGCAGAAAGCGTACACATATTGCTAAGCAATTGTGAACTACAGAAGCAATGAATACTTTACTCGCAGAGTAGGTGTATGTGAACGTTGTGTTGACAATTTTCTGGTAAAATTAGCCGAAGATTAGGTCAGGATATGAGACGATGGTGGCACACAAAATCAGCATGACCCCTTGAAACAACCCACCAGTTTGAACAGGCTACACACTGCAAAAGTTGCAACATTAAGTTCACCAATAACACTATGAAAGGTACATACCGACGGACAACTATGCGTGTGCATTATGCAGGAAGTGCACTTTTAATTTGAAATATGCAGACAGAGCCCTACCAGTGTTAGTACACAATTTGTCTTACAATGCAGCACTCATCTTGAAAGAAGCGGCCACTAAGCATATCTTCAAAATCTTGAAACATGATGGAGGTACAGTTTATTCGCTTAAAACTGGCAACATCATATTGATGGACAGTGCCTACATGATCAGAGGATCACTTTCCAGTCTCATGTCGAGTCACATCAAGCAGAAAGAAGCTGTGGAAATCACATGCCAGATGTTATCTAAATATCCTGACAAGTGCACCAAACTAGTTTTGAGCACAGGTAAACAGTGCTACCCTTACGACTACATCACAGGCTTTGAAGTGTTGCAAAAACCCGGCTTCCCTCCCAAAGTGTGTTTCAATTCCTCAATGACAGGGGAAAGCATGCCCTGCAAAGTGTGGAATGCTGCAAACTGTTCTAACTTACTGGATTACACCGTTTTATACCTTCTCATGGACGTGTGATTATTGGGGGATATTTACTTAACTTGGAGGAAGGCTGCTTATACACAGTTTGGACTGGACCCAGTTTACTATTTGACGTCTACCTCCCTTTCACTAGATACTTTTCTCCACACTTCGCGAAGGCGCCTCCCCCAGATTTCTGATGGGGCAACTTACCAACTGATCGCTAACATCAGAGGCAGTTTCTGCAGTCTAGTCCAAAGTCATGCCATAGCGAACGACCCCGAGTTAAACCCACAATTTAAAGCTGCTGACCGACAATCATATATACTGTACGTCGATTTTACCAGTCTTTATCCTACGTTGATGAGCAGATATAAAATGCCTTTACATGAAATAACGGAGCTCTCTCCCACCAAACTAGAGAGGTTTACCGCTAGCGATATCACATCCATCAATTCACGGGGAGAACACAGTTATTTCATCCTCCTCGATACTAAGAAGGTTAGAGATGATGTCACTCTCAGGGCGGATGTGTTCCCTCTAGCTATACATCACATGAATATAACCCTCCAGGATTTATCCGCTTACACTAAAAGCCTACTGGAAAAGTTTAATGTGAAGGTCCCTAAAAGTGTCAAACTGGTAGGCACACATTTCCAAATGCAAAACCACTTAATTTGCCTTCCTCTATTGCAAACATTGAAAAGACTCGTTCTAGAAGTTGTTGTTATAAGAAAAGTTTACAAGTTCAAACAAGGATTTTATTTAACGGAATACATCACAGAGAATGTGGAGAGGAGAGCAAAAGAAGCAGACCCAGACAAAGGACACCATCAAAATCTTGATGAACGGTCTTTTTGGCGTGGCTATTAAAAACCATTTGAATCATTCCACCAGGACAGTTGTCAGCACCGATGAACCCTCACTACTTAGAAATGTGTCTAAACATACATACAAGTCCTTTGAAAGGTTGAACAATCAACGATACGTTGTGAATCACTGCAGAGGAGACAGTTACAGCAGAATCCGCGATCTATGTCGGGTTCCAGCATACTTGACCTGGCTAAGGACCTTGATGTACAAGTTCCGTCATGACGTCCTTCAAAAACTGTTTGGTGATAGAGGTAAGCTCCTGTACATTGATACTAACAGTTTGATCCTCTCCTTCGAGTCTGACAACCTCGCACATGAATTGAAAGATTTACTTAAACCGTGTTTGGATTTGAGCAACACTCCCAAAACTCACGAAGTGTATGAAGATACGCGCAAGGGGGAACTCAGACTTGTCAAAGTTGTAACAGGCATTGAACTTATCAGAGTTCATTAGTGTAAAACCCAAAGTTTATTCATATGAAACCCAAAACTGTCAGTGTAACACTTTAAAGGGGATTCAAAGATGTTGCCAAAAGACTATTAGTCATAGCCAATACCGAGATGTAATTGAGAATAATGAGATCACTTACACCACGGTTCACAATTTGCAGATGGTGGGAGGAACGATGTGTCCACACACAGAGGAAGGTAGCTCTATGTCCTTTAGAAGATAAATGGTATTACATCACCCTTATAAATCCCTCGCTTACAGTCACCCTTATATCCTGGTGAATGATCAACTGGGGGAGTGGAAGGAGTTGACGCAGAAGAGAAGATGAGGCGGTCCTGGCACCCCCGACACCGCCACAATCATTGGCCGTTGCAAGCACATCCAAAGCCTCCGCCCAACCTTATGACTTTCAACCCCCTACTCCTTCACACTGCTTCTCCAAGATAAAAGGTTGTTCCAAAATATGGAGAGTGGACAGCAAATTGGAGGTTAAGCAGCAGCAGCAGCGTCCAATAACTGCCCTTGCAATCCTTGGGCGAAGTTGATGTTTCCTCTCCCTTCAAGAGAGTCGACTCAGTCTGAGTAGACATGTCACACACTAAAATGTGTGCCTGTATATACAAATTTATGTATGAATTTATAATTTAAATTATTGTGAATGTATGTAAAAAAATTATAATGCATAAAATTAACGCACAATCAAATTCGTTTCTCTACAACCCTCACCTGTATATAAAAAATTATGATGAATAAAAACATTGCACAATCGAATTCATTTCACAACAACCCTCACCTGTATATAACGCTTAGGTAAACGTTGCATCTTCTCAATAGCATATTAACTGCAACCATGGAAAACCGGGTCCTTTCCAGGGAGAAATTTTGAACCTGTTTGCTGTTCCTGCACGAATTATCATAGCAGGTTTCAGCTATTGAAATGTACGAGTCCAACTTTCTCTGTATTATATTGTGGAGTGAGTGAACACCCTCTGGAAAGACATCACACCATAAGCACTAAATTCAAAGTATCCAAAAAGATACTAAACCCATTTGATTACACAGAAAGAAGAATGGAGGATAGAAAAAGGTCTATTATTTGTATGGACACCTGTTTTCTTGAAGCCAGTGATAATAAATTCGTCACCCAGGCATTCACTGCAGGGACTGCATTCGGGCATATCAGTGATTTTCATAACCCAGGACATGTTCCACTCAGGTAAATTCAGCAGGAACATCAGTCACAATTGTTCCCATTACCATCCTCAAGAAGAACCGTGACATTGGACAGATTGAAACTGAGTAGACAGTTGTTCGGCCAGCGAAGGGGTGCGAAGTTTCCGGACACATACAAAAGAGCTTTAACACATAACCGGTACGGATATATGTTAGTGGACTTTCGCATACAAATATGACTGAAGAACAGTTCGAACTGCTAAGGAATTTATATGAAAATGTAACGCAACCTAGCTGTTTAGCAGTGTGAATGCGCTACTCAAAGCAGCAAAGAATGAGGACAGAAACATAACTAAAGCGGACATCACAGGTTTTTTATGGGGTCAGCCATCATGCACCCCACGTAAAACCACACGCAAGCATTTCCTTATGAGGAAAATCATATCTTCCAAAACCTCGAGCTGTGGCCAGCGCAGATCTGGCTGAAATGTCAAAACTCGCTCCACACAATGAAGGCTATAAATATCTGCTATTCCTCATCGACCAATTTTCAAGATATTTACACTTCCTCCCTCAGAAAAAAAAAAAGACGGTGTCACAGTGCGAGATGCTCTGAAATTGCTTCTAGAATCTAGCAATTTTATCAGGACTGTCTGAACAGCGACAAAGGTAGGGAATATTATAACAAAAATGTGAGGAAATATGTAAAAAGTAGGAGCGTGTTGTAATATAGCGTCCTACTCGCAGGAAATTAAAGCATCTATAGCTGAAAGGGTAATAAGAACTATTAAAAACCGAATCTAAAGATACCTTACACACAAGAACACATTGAAATATATCCACTTTCTGGAGGACATAGTGAAAAGCTATATCAACTCACCATACAAGAGTTTAGGGAATGGCAGATGCTCAAGGAGGTGCATGCGATGAAGACTAAAGCAGAAATTAAAGTCAGTTCTCGAGAATGTATAAAAATGCTTTTCCAACAACGGACCGCATCAGTTCAACCTTGAACGTTGGATACACCCTACGCATAGCTGATGAAAAACTGTAACGTTGCTTTCAGGAAAGGATACACAGTTCAAAACACTAGGAATTTTTAAAATCAAGAAGCTCGTCATTGTAAAGAGAGGCAACAGATGCAATATTATGTTAACTGGAAGGGTTATCCTGCTCAATTTAATTCGTTGGTCGACGAATTCCAAATTGTGTGGACATGAGTTGTAAAAAGGAAGCTTTAATATGTAAAAACAAAAAAGATTTTATTTAATTCATCTCCCATTTGTCCCCCTTCGAGAGGAGTAGAGTAATTCCCACATCAAGCAGAGCGTTTATCGCTACTATATCCGAAATATTTACAAATTTTCTTCATGGTAATCTAACCAGAGAAACAACCCTCATTAAAAAACTCAGAAAGTGTAAGAGGGAAAATCAATAAGGTATCCTTAAAAACGACAACGTTAGCTGGGAAAGAAAAACATATTGAAGAGTCGCAATGTGGCCACTATTCTGTCTGTATTACTTCCTTTAGCAGCCAGTTTGATAGGAAGTCTTTTTAAATAGGAAGATTAAAAAAAATGAAGGAGTTCTACATTATACCAGCCTTCATGAATGAGAGGTTAACAAAAGCTTGGGAAACTTGTGGTAAAGCGCTGGCAATAACAACAACAACAACATTAATAACCATAGCATCAATAGCGACTACAATAATAATAATAATAATAATAATGAAACAGCATCAATGCAGGCAGTGAAGACAGCAGTTGGGGAGGTAGGGTAAACACGGTGGCGGGTGATGCATACATTCCTCTTAACATGCATAGAAGCGCAAATTTTCCCATGAATGCTAAAACATTTATACCTCCACCTCCTTTACCCTCCCATTGGGGATGACCGTGCGAAGAAGAGAGAACTGCCAATTTTGAATGTGCTCAACCACGAAGTTACCAGCTAAAGAGTAAATCGACCTGACTAGTGTTATTCCTATATTGTTCAAAGATCATCAGATACCATATGAAACATCCTTAGTTAATCATCTGCAAAATTCAGGATTCAAGCGAATAAGAGGACAGATGATAGCAACATACCCAGTTATAAGTTATTTAATCGAACATGGGGGTATTAGTGAATGGATGGTGAGAAATACTGCTGTAAAAAGATAGATAGAAGTATGGCACAATTTATTTTGGTTAAAGAAAGGAGTAGCAGAACAATGAAGAACAGGGTAGCAAAGAAAAAGGGGGATGTTTGGCGGTGCCGTATTGATGAATCATGAAATTATCAGAGGTAGAACCGTCATTCTAAGGGGGCAGTTCTATTGGCGTATCGCAAAATTATCAGAGATGAACCCGTTCAATTGTGTGGGTGCGATAAAGTTTTGAAGGGGGGTTGGGCTTAGCATGAATCACAGTGATGGGGGAGGAGAGGACGTGGATACCCGGCAAGTTTAAGAGTGCATTAGCGTATTTAGGCTAACTGTGGTTGATGTGTATACTCCCATTCACTGTTCGCGATGGCTTTTTGACCCTGCAAGCTGGTTTTTTTGGGGAGTTTTATTTCCGAGACCAAGTTCAAGAAGGAGGAGATGAACCTGTTCAATCGTGTGGGCGATAAGTTTTGAAGGGGGCAGGGATTAGCATGAATCACTGCGATGGGGGAGGAGACGGCATGAAACCCCGGCAAGTTTAAGAGTGCATTAGCGTATTTAGGCTCACTGAGTGTTGATGTGCACACTCCCATTCACTGTTCGAGATGGCTTCTTAACCCTGTTAAAATTATGGATTAGTTGAAGACATCGTGAGGGTTTACCCATATGCTGACATCGTAGGTCACCGTTAAAACAGAGCCCGGACTAGTTACGCTTCACTCCATCACTGTGGGAGAGAAGGTACTGCCATTCTGTCAACACCCGAGGGAGAGAATACGTTCGATGCTGAAGAACCCCACCTTCCCATCATCTTCACGTTGTTAACCCAATATGGAATTGGTGTACCCGTGGAAGACAATGAATTCGCCAAATCGAGTATAAAGTATTCTAGGAGGATGACTATGTGGAAAGGTTGAGGAAAGATACGAGAGAAATGAGATACAATCACTTCTATTCATTGTTGAAGAGTTTAAAAATTCAATTAAAAAAAGTTTCGTTTGAAGATGTGAAATATGTCCTATTCCCCACAGGGATAGGACAAAGCAGTCGCGTGAACTTTTGTCTGGTTAAACCAATACCTACCTGTGATTATTTCCTTTGGTGAGGAGATGAAACGCCATGGAAAGGTCACATGTATAGTTGTCAAGGAATCAGTTTTATCCTTCATGGAAGAGAAGTGTGCAGATGTGCTGTTGAAGGATTCATTTTCCAAATTGAGACGTTTGGAAGTGATGGACACAGAAATTAAGTCTTGGGGTTGAACTAAGTGTAGCTGTGTGACCCTCTTATGAAAAAAAAAAAAAAAAAGTTTGCCAACCTGTATATGTACATGTGTATATATGTATGTATGTTCCATTATTTTGTATAATAAGTACAATATATTGTTTCATACTTTTATTTGTCCCTTCTAAGCTGTGTAGTATATATGACCTCAATAACGTGTATTCCAGCATTGTGTGTTCAGCATGTGTAGTGATCACATCGTATATGTGAATAGCAGGGTGTGCCTAGATTTATTTCCCAAAAACTGACCGTGTAAATTTATAAACAGGTTGGCCACTCCCATAGCTCTATCAAAAGATGTAGAATATAAATTAGGTGTAGGTCTCATAGGGGTTACACTCCCAAATGAATACTACGCCATCACACCAGATGATGACAATTTCACACTTCAGTTTAAAGTCACTTTAATCAGAGTTTGACAACTCGTTCATATGCTTTCAAGTATGTTCCTGCTGTTGGCTTATTAGTGGGGGATATGAATGTATTGACTAGAGCACTCAGTACAGACATTACAGAACAAATGGAAACATTTTACGGTGCATACATTCAGGGTGTTATGCGTAGAAATGGGTTATTTTCATGGGATGAATTGAAGAGGATGAGCCTCACATACGTGAATGTTGAGGTTGCGAAAGTAGAAGAGTTGTTTCAGTTGTTGTAAAGTTTAGTGTTAGGGCTGCACGTTTATTGGGGTTTAACATAGGAGTGCCAATACATGATTGATGGTGTGAGGGGGGTGTGGAGAAATCATAGCTCCAAAACTCCCCAACTCGATGATCACAGTATTGATTATGTTTACTTATATCCATTATTATTCAACCCTCATCGCTGGGTGATTAAAACAGTAAATATCCTGGACTGTTTCATGTTGAATGTGGACATGGTAGAGCTTCGCAAAACGCAGTTTATAAACCTTTAAATACAAATGTGGTAGATTACATTTCCATTGGTGTGACGAATCAGAAGGGGGAGGATATTAAGTTTATTGAAGGTAAAAGCGTGTCAGGCACCCTTCATATAAGACATAGAAGAGCGAAATTATGAGTAGTACTTCACCAGTATGACGGGTTAACACATTATATATGTGAGCAGTCTAGACTGCTTGGACAAGTACGTGAATAACTCAGTGTCCCAGGTTTATGAATAGGTTGCCTTCTCCTATATTCCTACCGAATGGAAGTGAATATGAAGTTGGTCTAGCTTTGATCATGTTTCCAGGAGTTTATTATGCTGTATTATCAAGAAATGAAGAATTCTCCCTCCTGTTGTTACTAGACGCGGTAAAAATAATAAGCACACCTATATCTATAGACCGACGTTGGTTGTGTTAGCGGGGAAATGAAAGACTGGTGAGGTGCTTAACAAGGATATTTTTGAACATTTAAAAGTATATTTTGACAGCGAATACAGAAACGTTTTCAATAGTAACGATGTATTGGTTGGAATGAAGACAGCAGGAGAATTATATCACTCACGTTAAGAGAGGGAAGACCGGGTGGGGGACATTAAATGTGTGTACGTCAAATTCAGTAATAAAGCCGTGAGATTGCTGGGTTTTAAAATAATACAGCATACGAGTTTACGGCCTTGAGCGGTGAATGCACATCTCTTGTTTGATTGCTTACCCGATAATTGCGGTGTAGATTATATGTATGTGTACACTGATATTGTTCAACCAACTGTTTTTGGAGGGAAACTAGTAAATATATTGGATTGTTTTACATTAGAGAGCGGCAAAGAGAAGGGGATACACAATATGATATACAAAACGCTGAACACCGAACATTCTAAAACAGATTTCAATCATCATCACTGACCATAATTGAAGGCGCATTCATTTCAATAATGACTCGAGCGTCACCTGTGTGCTTCATATAAGGCCCAGATAGGGAAGTATGTATAAAACCTGCATTCTTTTCCATCCTTTACGTATTCACTTTCCCGAGCTCGTGTAATTAAGCACGCTCAAAAGAGCGAGGGATTAAAGTTTTTTTTTTAACAGGTATGAGGGTCATATTCACCCCACCCTAAGAGGTGGAATTTTAGACGTTGTTCTTGTCTGAACCCTTAAGAAAGGGAGACGTGGTCTAGAGGACATTTTGGTCTTCTATCTGAGTCATAGAAGAGGTGGAGGTGTATTTTCAGCCATGGCAGGCATTGCACGCAGGGTGCTCCCTTTCCTGGTCAATGCTGCTAAAACCTTCAGTTAAAGAGTTTGGTAGATCGGTTCTTTTGGATGTACTGAACGATCAACAACCCCTGATGGAATCTTTAAAAGGCACGGGGGAAGGTCGACAGAAAAGGTTGGGTGGAGTGAAACGTACACTCGCTCAGTTGGCTACCAAGACAAAGAAGAAGAGGAGAAAGAAGAATGGATGGGTTAAATCGAGAATTAAATATAATAAGGATGTGTGTGATCTTTAATTCATTCAACCTTTGTCAACGGGTGTGCACACGCATTCCCTCCTTCTCGCAATTTTATGAAATGGTGGGTGTGGTTCCAAATGTGCCAGGACTTAGTTTTTGAGAAAAACTCAAGAGGTGCTCAAGTATTTCCAAGTTTTTTATCAGAGTTCAGAAAAGGAAAAAATTAAGAGGAAAGGATAATGTTGTAGCTGATAGCCTCTCTAGAGATTTTTCAGAATGAGTAGCGTGATAACAGTTTTCTATTTTCGGCACAAGTGGGTGAGTGAATGGAGAAGTGTGCGTGTTAACTGGATTAAAGCTGTATGCAGAATTGTTCCCCTGCTGTTTGTTTTTGTTTTCTGTAAAAAAGAAAATAAACTTAGTTGATTTCATTTTTTTTTTTTTTTTTTTTGGGGCGGAGCGTGTCATGGGGTAATCGCTTTATAGCAAAGAATTATATAACTAAAAGAAATGAAAATGCATCTTCTTCGAGTAGGTCTGCAGCAAGGAAGCATTCGCGTACGTGTTGCATGCGCCTGTTCTCTTGATTTATTCTAGAATGGTCAGGTGGGATATGGAACTCAACAGGCACCGACGCGTCGGTAAAAACGCTGCGATATATGATGCAACATTTCGTCGAGATCCTTCTAAAAAGTTCCTGTCAGGAGTCTGTGATGTGTTCACTGTTATGCTTCGGCCCCTTCCTCCCCGCCCAGATTTTATATATATATATATATATATATATATATATATATATATATATATATATATGATATATATATATATGATATCTTTTATATATATATATATATATATATATATATATATCGTATGTATGTGTGTGTGTGTGTGTTTGTTTGTGCGTGCCCTGGGAAGTAGAGATCATCAGAGATCAGCAGAGAGATCGTGGGAGATCATCAGAGAGAGATAAGCGAAGAAGGAAGAGATGAAGGATAAGAGAGGAAGAAGGCGCACGAGAGTTTGATCGGATTCGAGTCAAGTCGTTCAGTTGGAGAGAGAATGATGGAGGTATTCCAACGCTGAGCAAGCCTTCAGAGGAGTAACCTGTCCTTCGAGTACCAAGAATAGACTGCTCTGCAGTACGGAGGCAAGAAGACGTCTATAGTTTACAGCCCTCCTTTGTGAAGCCGTCGCTTCGAGCATTGATTTTCACAGCTGCAAAAACTGGCCAGCAAGTATTTTCATTACCCCCCTCACTGTTTCCCCACTTCACATACTGTAAGATTTATTTTTATTATGTATATAGGAAAAGCCATTCTGCATTTATCTTTGTTAGTAAGCTTGTAAATAAACCTTTGTTCTTTTTGTGTTTCTTTCTATATTCGTATCCCGAGTTTTTTTCAACTGTTGGTGTTGAACCATTTTTGTGTATTATAATATTGAACCTGTAGCAGACCTCCGGAGTCCGTGACAGGGGTGTAACCAATCAATCCACAACTTGGCTTCTTCTGTATTCAGATTGTTTAAGTGCGTCGGTGTGGGCGCCCATCACCCAGTTGTTATTGGCCATTTCGAGCCTATTCCTCAAATCTATGGAATCCAACATATATATACATGTCTATACTCGCTAGATCTATAAGGAGTGGAAAATATGTGAGCACTCCTCTCATCTTAATGGAGCTCGTCACCCGAATTTCCCACCTACTCGTCTCTCCGAAAAAAGCAGCTATATAGGTTTGCGTAACACCATGGAAAAACCCACTCATACCAAAAGTCGGTAGAAGGCTCGTTGCACGCTCTTGAGCATTTTTATGTATGATTGATAGTTAAAAACAGGACACGATTCCACCAACTTTTCGTTCAAGAACACAGACGTATTTAAAAGGCGTATTGCTTATACCGTTAATGAGTGCAACATGTGCATCATCCGGCAGCTGAGCACCCCCCACCCCCCTAACCTACTGTGATGTATAATTCCAAAGCTATACTCGACAAATCCAAGAAGGAGCCTGCGACACCGTTAATACGAAACTCGATATAGTTATCACTAAGGATTTGATTTATAGATTGTTGCTAGGTGTGAAATCCAACCTTTCATTCAAATTAATTGAACTTTATATAATCCTACACTTGTTGACATTCGAGAACAATTCTGAGATGCCTGCGATATATGAAGAACAGGAACCTTCTTTCCCGTCCCTGTGCACATTTGGAACCACACCCACCATTTCATAAAATTGCTAGAAGGAGGGAATGCGTTGTGTGCGCACCTGTTGACAAAGGGTGAATGAATTAAAGATCATACACATCCTCGTTATATTTACTTCTCGATTTAACCCATCCATTCTTCTTTCTCCTCTTTTTCCTCGCTTGGTAGCCGACTGAGCGAGTGTACGTTTCGCTCCACCCAACCTTTTTTGTCGACCTTCCCACTACCGCTTAGAATGCGTATACCCGTACTTTTGAGAGCTGTCACCCTCGTGCCTTTGTAAAGATTCCCTCAGGGGCCATTGATCGTTCAGTATATCCAAAGCACCGATCTACCAAACTCTTTAACTGAAGGTTTAGCAGCATTGACCAGGAAAGGGAGTACCCTGAGTGCAATGCCTGCCATGGCTGAAAATACACCTCCATCTCTTCTATGACTCAGATAGAAGACCAAAATGTCCTCTAGACCCGCTCCCTTTCTTAAGGATTCAGACAAGAACAACGTCTAAAATTCCACCTCCAAGGGTAGGGTGAATATGACCCTCATACCTGTTAAAAAAAAAACCTTTAATCCCTCCGCTCTTTTGAGTGTTCTTAATTACACGAGCTCGTGAAAGTGAATAACGGAAAAGGTGGAAAAGAATGTAGGTTTTATACATACCTCCCTATCTGGGCCTTATATGAAGCACACAGGTGACACTCGAGCCATTATTGAAATGAATGCGCCTTCAATTATGGTCAGTGATGATGATTGAAATCTGTTCTAGAATGTTTGTGGTTAGCGCTTTGTATATCGTATTGTGTATCCCCTTCCCTTTGCCGCTCTCTAATGTAAAACAATCCAATATATTTACTAGTTTCCCTCCAAAAACAGTTGGTTGAACAATATCGGTGTACACATACATATAATCTACACCGCAATTATCGGGGAAGGAATCAACCAAGAGATGTGCATTCACCGCATCAAGGCCGTAAACTTCGTACTCTGTATTTTTAAAACCCAGTAATCTCGCTGCTTTATTACTGAATTTGATGGACAAACTTTTAATGTCCCCCACCCCGGTCTTCACTCTCTTAACGTGAGGGTGGGGGATAATAATTCTCCTGCTGTCTTCATTCCAACCAAATACATCTTACTATTGAAAACGTTTTTGTATTCGCTGTCAAAATATACTTTTAAATGTTCAAAAATATCCTTGTTAAGCACCCTCACCAGTCTTTTCATGTCCCCGGCTAACACAGCCGTCGTTGGTCTATAGATATAGGCGTGCTTATTATTTTTACCGCGTTTAGTAACAAACTGGAGGGAGAATTCTTCATCTCTTGATAATACAGCATAATAAACTCCCGGAAACATGATCGAAGCTAGACCCACTTCATATTCACTTCCATTCAGTAGGAATATGTAACCTATTCACAAACCTGGACACTTAGTCATTCACGTACTTGTCCAAGCCAGTCTAGACTGCTCACATATATAATGTGTTCACCCGCCGTCATATGGTGGGAAGTTACTGCTCATAATTTCGCTCTTCTATGTCTTATATGAAGGGTGCATGACACGCTTTTACCTTCAATAAACTTAATATCCTCCCCCTTCTGATTCGTCACACCAATGGAAATGTAATCTACCACATTTGTATTTAAAGGTTTATAAACTGCGTTATGCGAACCTCTACCCTGTCCACATTCCAACATGAAACAGTCCAGGATATTACCGTTTTATCACCCAGCGATGAGTGTTGAATAATGATGGAATATAAGTAAACATAATCAATACTGTGATCATCGAGATGAGGAGTTTTGGAGTTATGATTTCTCAACACCCCCCCCACACCATCAATCATGTATTGCACTCCTATGTTAAACCCCAATAAACGTGCAGCCCCCTAACACTAAACTTTACAACAACTGAAACAACTCCTACTTTCGCAACCTCAACATTCACATATGTGAGGCTCATCCTCTTCATCACCCACGAAAATAACCTATCCCTACGCATAACACCCCGAATGTATGCACCGTAAAATACTTCTAGTTGTACTGTAATGTCTGTACTGAGTGCTATAGTTAATCTATTCATATCCCCCACTAATAAGCCAACAGCAGGAACATAAGTAAAAGCATATGAGCGAGTTGTCGAACTCTGATTAAAGTGACTTTAAACTGAAGTGTGAAATTGTCATCATCCTGGTATGATGGCGTAGTATTCGTTTGGGAGTGTAACCCCTATGAGACCTACACCTAATTTATATTCTACATCTTTTGATAGAGCTATGGGAGTGGCCAACCTGTTTACAAATTCACATATACGATGTGATCGCTACACATGCTGAACACACGATGCTGGTAATACACGTTATTGAGGTCATATATAACCACACAGCTTAGAAGGGACGAATAAAAGTATGAAACAATTTACTGTATTTATTATACAAATAATGGAACATACATACATACATACACATGTACATATACAGGTTGGCAAACTTTTTTTGTTTTATATTTTTACATAAGAGGGTCACACAGCTACACTTAGTTCAACCCCAAGACTTAATTTCTCTGTGTCCATCACTTCCAAACGTCTCAATTTGGAAAATGAATCCTTCAACCGCACATCTCCCGCACACTTCTCTTCCATGAAGGATAAAACAGATTCCTTGACAACTATACATGTGACCTTTCCATGGTGTTTCATCTCTCGCCAAAGGAAATAATCACAGGTAGGTATTGGTTTAACCAGACACAGTTCACGCGACTGCTTGTCCTATCCCTGTGGGGAATAGGATAGAATGTCCACATTTTCAACAATACTTTTTTAATTGAATTTTTAAACTCTTCAACAATGAATAGGAGTGATTGTATCTTTCCTCAACCTTTCCACATGGTATCATCCTGAGAATACTTTATACTCGATTTTGGCGAATTCATTGTCTTCCACGGGTGCACCAATTCCATATTGGGTTAACAAACGTGAAGATGATGGGAAGGTGGGGTTCTTCAGCATCGAACGTATTCTCTCCCTCGGGTACTGACAGAATGGCAGTACCTTCTCTCCCACAGTGATGTAGTGAAGCGTAACTAGTCCGGGCTCTGTTTTAACGGTGACCTGCGATGTCAGCATAGGGGTAAACCCTCACGATGTCTTCAACTAATCCATAATTTTAACAGTGTGAAGAAGCCATCTCGAACAGTGAATGGGAGTGTGCACATCAACACTCAGTGAGCCTAAATACGCTAATGCCACTCTTAAACTTGCCGGGGTTTCCCACGTCGTCTCCTCCCCCATCGCGGTGATTCATGCTAAGCCCTGCCCCTCTTCAAACTTTATCGCGCCCACACGATTGAACAGGTTCATCTCCTCCTTCTTGAGCTTTGTCTCGGATACTCCCCAAAACCAGCTTGCAGGGTGAAAAAGCCATCTCGAAAGTGAATGGGAGAGTGCACATCAACGCTAAGTGGGCCTACGCTAATGCACTCTTAACTTGCCGGGGTTTCACGTCCTCTCCTCCCCCATCACTGTGATTCATGCGAAAGCCCTGCCCGCCTTCAAAACTTTATTGTGCCCACACGATTGAACAGGTTCATCTCTGATAATTTTGCGTTACACCAATACAACAGCCCCATTAGAATGAACAGGTCTACCTCTGATAATTTTGTGATTCATTAATACGGCAGCCAAACATCCCCCTTTTTCTTTGCTACACTGTTCTTCATTGTTCTGCTACCTCCTTTCTTAACCGAATTGTTGCCATGCCTCTATCAATCTTTTTACAGCAGTATTTCTCATCATCCATTCACTAATGCCTCCATGTCCAATTAAATAATTATAACTGAGTATGTTGCTATCATCCGTCCTCTTATTCGCTTGAAATTATCTAGTCACATCTAAATGGTTATTAACGTTGTTGTTGTTGTTATTGCCAACGCTGTTACCACAAGTTTCCTGAGCTTTTGTTAACCTCTCATTCATGATGGCTGGTATAATGTAGAACTCCTTCATTTTTTTTAATCTTCCTATTTAAAAAGACTTTCTATCAACTGGCTGCTTAAGGAAGTAATACAGACGGAATAGTAGCCCCATTGCAACTCTTCAATATGTTTTTCTTCCCAGCTAACGTTGTCGTTTCAGGGATACCTGAGGGATTTCCTTCTTACACCTTCTGAGTTTTTTAATGAGGGTTGTTTCTCTGGTTAGATTACCATGAAGAAAATTTGTAAATATTTCGGATATAGTAGCGATAAACGCTCTGCTTAATGTGGGAATTACTCTACTCCTCTCGGAGGGGACAAATGGGAGATGAATTAAATAAAATCATTGTTTTTACATATTAAAGCTTCCTTTTTACAACTCATGTCCACACAATTTGGAATTCGTCGACCAACGAATTAAATTGAGCAGGATAAACCCTTCCAGTTAACATAATATTGCATTCTGTTGCCTCTCCTTACAATGACGAGCTTCTTGATTTTAAAAAATTTCTAGTGTTTTTGAACTGTGTATCCTTTCCTAAAAAGCAACGTTAAAGTTTCATCAGCTATGCGTTAGGGTGTATCCAACGTTCAAGGTTGAACTGATGCGGACCCGTTGTTGGAAAAGTATTTTTACACATTCTCGAGAACTGACTTTTAATTTCTGCTTTAGTCTTCATCGTATGCACCTCCTGAGCATCTGCCCATTCTTTGAAACTCGTGTGGTGATTGTTATAGCTTTTGACCATGTCCTCCAGAACATGGATATATTTCAATGTGTTCTTGTGTGTAAGGTATCTTTAGATTCGGTTTTTAATGGTTCTTATTACCCTTTCAGCTATAGATGCTTTAATTTCATGCGAGTAGACGCTATATTACAACACGCTCCTACTTTTTAGATATTTTCTCTCATTTTTGTTATAATATTCCCTACCTTCGTCGTTGTTCCGACGGGACAGACCTGAAAAATTGCACACATGACGCCGTCTTTTTTTTTCCGAGGGAGGATGTGTAAATATCTTTGAAAATTGGTCGACGAGGAATAGAGATATTTATAACCTTCATTGGTGTGGAGCGAGCTTTGACATGTCAGCCAGATCTGCGCTGGCCACAACTCGAGGTTTGGAAGATATGATTTCTCCTAAGAAATGCTTGCGTGTGGTTTTACGTGGGGTGCATGATGGCTGACCCCATAAAAAAACCTTTGACGTCCGCTTTAGTTATGTTTCTGTCCTCATTCCTTTGCTGCTTTGAGTAGCGCATTCACACCTGCTAAAAAAGCTAGGTTGCGTTATATTTTCATATAAATTCCTTAGCAGTTGGAACTCTTCTTCAGTCATATTTGTAGGCGAAAGTCCACTAACAGATACCTGTACCGGTTATGTGTTAAAGCTCTTTTATATGTGTCCGAAAACTTCACACCCCTTCGCTGGCCGAACAACTGTATACCCAAGTTTCAATCTGTCCAATGACACCGGTTCTTCATGAATGGATGTAATGGGAAACAATTTGTGACTGATGTTCCTGCTGAATTGCCTGAGTGGAACATGTCCTGGGTTATGACAATCACTGATATGCCCGAATGCCATCCTGCAGTGAATGCCTGTGTGACAAATAATAGACCTTTCTATCCTTCATTCTTCTTTCTGTGTAATCAAATGAGTTAGTATCTTTTGGATACTTTGAATTTAGCGCTTATGGTGTGATGTCTTTCCAGAGGGTGTTCACTCACAGAGAAAGTTGGCCTCATACATTTCAATAATGTTCTGACACAGGATCGATTTTCCGCTGTTGCTGAAACCTGCTATGATAATTCGTGCAGGAACAGCAAACAGGTTCAAAAGTTCTCCCTGGAAAGGACCCGTTTCCATGGTTGCAGTTAATATGCTATTGAGCAGATGCAACGTTTACCTGAGCGTTATATACAGGTGAGGGTTGTTGTGAAATGAATTCGATTGTGCAATGTTTTTATTCATCATAATTTTTTATATACAGGTGAGGGTTGTAGAGAAACGAATTTGATTGTGCGTTAATTTTATGCATTATAATTTTTTTACATGCATTCACAATAATTTAAATTATAAATTCATACATAAATTTGTATATACAGGCACACATTTTAGTGTGTGACATGTCTACTCAGACTGAGTCGACTTCTCTTAGAAGGGAGAGGAAACATCAACTTCACCCAAGGATTTGCAAGGGCAGTTATTGGACGCTGCTGCTGCTGCTTAACCTCCAATTTGCTGTCACTCTCTTTATTTTGGAATAACCTTTTATCTTGGAGAAGCAGTGTGAAGGAGTAGGGGGTTGAAAGTCATAAGGTTGGGCGGAGGCTTTGGATGTGCTTGCAACGGCCAAGGATTGTGGCAGCGTCGGGGGTGCCAGGACCGCCTCGTCTTCTTCTTCGTCAACTCCTTCCACTCCCCCAGTTGTTCATTCACCAGGATATAAGGGTGACTGTAAGCGAGGGATCTATAAGGGGTGATGTAATACCTCTTATCTTCTAAAGGACATAGAGCTACCTTCCTCTGTCGGTTGTGACACATCGTTCCTCCCACCATCTGCAAATTGTGAACCGTAGTGTAATTGATCTCATTATTCTCAATTACATCTCGGTATTGGCTATGACTAATAGTCTTTATTTTGGCAACATCTTTTGAATCCCCTTTAAAGTGTTACACTGACAGTTTTGGGTTTCATATGAATAAACTTTGGGTTTTACACTAATGAACTCTGATAAGTTCAATGCCTGTTTCAACTTTGACACTTCATGAGTTTTGGGAGTGTTGCTCAAATTCAAACATGGTTTAAGCACATCTTTCAATTCGCGTGCAAGGTTGTCAGACTCGAAGGAGAGGATCAAACTGTTAGTATCAGTGTACAGGAGCTTACCTTTATCACCAAACAGTTTTGAATGACGTCATAACGGAACTTGTACATCATGTCCTTAACCAGATCCAGTATGCTGAACCCGACATAGATTACGGATTCTGCTGTAAAACGGTCTCTCTGCAGTGATTCACAACGTATCGTTGATTGTTCAACCTTTCAAAGGACTTGTATGTATGTTTAGACACATTTCTAAGTAGTGAGGGTTCATCGGTGCTGACAACTGTCTTGGTGGAATAATTCAAAGGGTTTTTAATGGTCACGCCAAAAAGACCGTTCATCAAGATTTTGATGGTGTCCTTTGTCTGGGTCTGCTTCTTTTGCTCTCCTCTCCACATTCTCTGTGATGTATTCCCTTAAATAAAGTCCTTGTTTGAACTTGTAAACTTTTCTTATAACAACAACTTCTAGAACGAGTCTTTCAATGTTTGCAATAGAGGAAGGCAAATTAAGTGGTTTTGCATTTGGAAATGTGTGCCTACCAGTTTGACATTTTTTTAGAGAGCTTCACATTAAACTTTTCCAATAGGCTTTTAGTGTAAGGGGATAGATCCTGGAGGGTTATATTCATGCGATGTATAGCTAGAGGGAAAACATCCGTCCTGAGAGCGACATTATCTCTAACTTTCTTAGTATCGAGGAGGATGAAATAACTGTGTTCTCCCTGCGAATTGATGGATATGATATCGCTAGCGGTAAACCTCTCTAGTTTGGTGGGGGAGAGCTCTGTTATTTCATGCAAAGGTATTTTATATCTGCTCATCACCGTAGGATAAAGACTGGTAAAATCGACGTACAGTATATATGATTGTCGGTCAGCAGCTTTAAATTGTGGGTTTGACTCGGGGTCGTTCGCTATGGCATGACTTTGGACTAGACTGCAGAAACTGCCTCTGATGTTGTTAGCGATCAGTTGATAAGTTTCCCCATTGGAAATCAGGGGGAGGTGCGTTCGCGAAGTGTGGAGAAAAGTATCTAGTGAGAGGGAGGTAGACGTTAAATAGTAAACTGGGTCCAGTCCAAACTGGTATAAGCAGCTTCTCCAAGCTAAGTAAAACTCCCCCAATAATCCCACATCCATGAAAAGGTATAAAACGGTGTAATCCAGTAAGTTAGAAAAGTTTGCAGCATTCCACACTTTGCAGACGTGTCTATATACTTCACAAGGCATGCTTTCCCCTGTCAGTTAGGAATTGAAACACACTTTGGGAGGGATGCTGGGTTTTTGCAACACTTCAAAGCCTATGACGTAGTTGTAAGGATAGTACTGTTTACCTGTGCTCAAAACTAGTTTGGTGCACTTGTCAGGATATTTAGATAACATCTGGTGTGTGATTTCCATAGCTCCTTTCTGCTTGATATGACTCGACATGAGACTGGAAAGTGATCCTCTGATCATGTAGGCACTGTCCATCAATCTGATGTTGCCAGTTTTAAGCGAATAAACTGTACCTCCATCATGTTTCAAGATTTTGAAGTTATGCTTGGTGGCCGCTTCTTTCAAGATGAGTGCTGCATTGTAAGACAAATTGTGTACTAACACTGGTAGGGCTCTGTCTGCAAATTTCAAATTAAAAGTGCACTTCTGCATAATGCACACGCATAGTTGTCCGTCGGTATGTACCTTTGATAGTGTTATTGGTGAACTTAATGTTTCAACTTTTGCAGTGTGTAGCCTGTTCAAACTGGTGGGTTGTTTCAGAGGTCATGCTGATTTTGTGTGCCACCATCGTCTCATAACCTGACCCAGTCTTCATCGCTTCTGCAGTTCACAATTGCTTAGCAATATTGTATGCTTTCTGCTTTGACACAACTCTCTGGTCTTCATCTGTGTCAGGCTGTCTGTTGTACACTTCAAAATCTAAGGTGATGTGCGAGGTTTTATTCGTATTTTCGCTTTTACAAACTGTTTAAATTGGTCGGGCTCTGGGTATAGAACTGTGGTTCGGGTTGAACAACAGCAGATGTGAACATTGTGAATGGCGGGGCTATTAAACGTGTTAGATCAATGATAACACATGCCACCTGTGTATTCTTCTCTCCTCGTTGTCTTTACCCCATGGCGGAATGACTTCACGTAGGCCTACATGTCTTTGATGAGTGCAACTTTTGCAGTGTGTAGCCTGTTCAAACTGGCGGGTTGTTTCAAAGAGGTCATGCTGATTTTGTCCCACCATCGTCTCATATCCGACCCAGTCTTCGGCTAATTTTACCAGAAAATTGTCAACACAACATTCACATTACACCTGGTCTGTGAGTAAAGTATTCATCGCTTTTTCTGCAGTTCACAATTGCTTACCAATATGTGTACGCTTTCTGCTTTGACACAAACTCTCTTGGTCTTCATCTGTGTCAGGCTGTCTAACGTACACTTCAAATATAAGAATGTGAGTGCAAGGTTTTATTCAGTGCTTTAGCTTTTACAAACTGTTTTAAATTAGTCGGGCTCTGGGTATAGGAACTGTTGGTTTGGGTTGAACAACTTCAGGTGTGGGCATTGTTGAATGGCAGGGCTTATTAAACAATGTTAGACAATGATAACACATGCCACCTGTGTATTCTCTCCTCGTTGTCTTTACCCCACTGCAGAATGCCTTCACGTAGGCCTACGTGTCTTTGATGAGTGCGAGGTGGTCATCCGTGATCAGCAGTAGAGTGACCAGTCGAGGACATGACGTGTTACCCCCCTTTTTTGGGAGATGCACAATCCATCATTTTTTCCAATGTTTTCCCATGACCATTTCACAAAATTGTACACAGATTTTAAAGTTGTTGTCTTTTTCCAATGTCTTGAAGAAGTCGCTGTTTAGTGGCATGTCAGGTGTGTTTAATGCTGATTCTGATTTGTCCTTTATCCGGTTTTTGCACATCCCTGGTGAGGTTTTTTCCTGGTGTGTTGCAGTTTAACCTGAGTAGCACATACTCTTCTAGCGCTGTAACGACGCAGTTGTACCCGGATTCGATGTTGATGACCTGGCTATCGCCCCCGAGCTCCAGCGGGATACTCTTTAAGTTTACTATGTTCACCATTCTCACCGCGAGATGTTTGATTTGTACACTGTGCAGCAACATGATGTGCCAACCCAAAACCTCGCTTAAGCTTGAGCCTTTCTTCAAGGTTGCTCGCCATGTATTCACTAGCTTTGTCTAGCGATTCGTACACTGTGTCCACCAATGTTAGCACAGGAGGTGTATTAATGTAAAAAGAACCCATTTCATGAGTGGTACCACTGCCACCCACCATTCTTTGCCTGGTGTTGATGATGCACAGGTATAACATGACAGAATTTTTACCCCTCTCCTGGAGTGCTCGCAAGACGTCCTCGGCGAGCTCCATTCTGTTAATTCTGAGTGCTGTTATCACGTCAGTGTGCATTCCTACTGCAGTTGAATGAGTGATAGTACTCACAATTCGGTTGGTCCCCTCTCCTTCCCTGTTAAGTAGCGTCTGCTCTTATTTGGCACTTCCTACTTGACAGTGACCTCCTCTCAGCAATGTTTCCCTTGCCTTTTCCCCATTCGGTAGAGCTGTTACAGCGTTCACGGTGGAACCTGCAAAAAATAGGAATAACAAGTAGAGAATTTAATCAAAATATCCTGGTTGTTTTATATGTAAATTGCGGTGGTTGATGATGTGCATTTTTTGCTTTTTCTTTTTACAGAGTGTCACATCTCGACACACTTCTAATTAAAAAAGAATTATTCTCACCATCCTGGGGAGTGGCGCTTCCTGCTGCACCTCCTGTTAATGACCGTCCCAGGTCGGGTCTATTTCCACCCTGTTTGCTCCTCTTATTTCTACGTTGACAGCAGACTCTGCAGTCCTTTGCTAGTCCGAGCCTTCGGTGCCACATATATGTGTCACGGCAAAGGAATTCAATGGAGGCTGTCACTCGTAGTTTTCATTGCCGCTGTTGCTGGTGTAAATACCCATGTCTGCTCGTGGAGATGTTGTGGAGTAGAGCAGCCTGTTGGCGAACAGATGTGTGTCTTGCAGCTGTTCGAGTTAGTATACTGAGGTAGCAATCGTAAACGTCTTTTCACATAGGGTCTCGGGATTAACTCACGTCATGAAACTTGTGGGTATTATCAGTGCATGAGTGTGCAGGTGGTTACAACGTCTCTTATCACCCTCGTGTGAGGCTTTGCTAAATCCTTATATGGTGTTGTGTGCATGTGTGTGTGTGTGTGTGTGTGTACAGTACTGGACATGGAGACAGATTATCGGGCTGCGATAGTTGTGATGTGTTGTGTGTCTCGTGTGAATGCACACCATTGTGATATGACATGTTGTGCACCTGGCAGTGAGTCACAGAGAAATGGTGGGGGTGGGACGGGGGGGGGTTGCTTATCAGTGCTTATCAGAATTTTGAATGGAGTTTAGAAATCTTTTCGCATACTATCATGTGAGCTTATATACTGGATGTAGCAATCGTAAATGTCTTTTCACATCAGGTCTCGGAGATTAACTCGCATCAGCGAAAACTTATGGGATTATTAGTGTATGTGTGTGCAGGTGGTTACAATCATCTTTCATCACCCCCTCGTATGGTGTTTCGCTAAAGGGGTATATCGTGTCGTGTGTGTGTGTGTGTGTTTTATGTATGACACTGGACATGGAGACGGGTTATTGAGCTGTGATAGTCACGTCGTGTTATGCGTCTCGTGTGAATGCGCAGCATCGCTATATGACATGTGTGCACCTGGCAGCGAGTCATAGGGAAAGGGTGACTGTTGTGGGTGTTTATCAGCTGCTTATCTGAATTTGCATGGAGTTTACAAATCTATTTGCATTCATACTATCACGCAATATAACATGTTGTGCATCTGGCAATGAGTGACAGAAACGGTGGACTGTTGTGGGTGCTTATCAGCTGCTTATCTGAATTTGAATGGAGATGTTATGTTAGGTTAAGTTTGGTTAAGGGACTAAGAATTTTTTCACTGGTGGGTTTAGGTCAGGTTGAGGTTGGGTTAGGTTAAGGGACTTAGAATTTTCGGTTTTCCCATGGACTTATATATACCCTACTGTCTTCATGAGCCATTTTGGGGTTCTTTTCTGAACTGGAGTTTGAAATATTTGGTGGTTTTTCCTGTGGAGTTGTTAATGGTCAATGTACTTGAGGTTAAAATAAAGGCAAGCTTATGGGGTTTATTGCCTGTGAGCCAAATTGGGGTCGGTGTCGAGGTTGACCCGAAATGGGGTCTTGTACTGATGTTCTATGTATGTTGCATTATAAATGCCAGATGGATAAAAGCTATTTCAGTTTCTAAAATATTGCTATTCACTATAATAACTAACATTTCTTACAAAAGGACTAATATGTAAGCCTCCTTTTGCATACTTCGATCTCCATGTTATTCTCATACTTAGTCCTAATTTGTATCTCACTTTACAACAAAGGCGTGCTTTTTGACTTCGACAAAACGTGTCCACAACGCACCATCAACTGTAGTATCTTTAATCCTTGACCCAGTAAGGAGGCCTCCCCCTGTAATGTCTCATCCATTTTTGCACTGGAGAAAAGCCAATCTATTGCATTATCTGGGTTAATCCTTAGCAACTGCCCTCCTTGACCTTATTAAGCGTGCAGGAAAAACCAAACCGTCCGTCATTTTCATCAGGCAGCTAAAATACAGAAATGTTAGGTGAAGACCCATAAAAATTCCATAGGCCATACCTGATTGGGAATCACATACTGTCTAACAACCTCACCTTAGAAGCCCACCGAAGATCCACTTCCAGTGATTTCCACCCACCCATGGACTCGTGGGTTGCCACATGTAATTCATCACAGCATAACTTCAAGACGACACTAGAGATTGGTGTATTTCGAATTGCAGTAGGCATGCCATTTGTAATCTCCTGCAGAAGTGAATTAACATAAATACCACTTCGGTTACCAGACGTTACATCACTTACACGCCCCCAAAACAATCCCTTAGTACTCATTGAAATTAAATTCAGTTGCCCGTTTCTCACATATCCTCCCTTTGTTTTTTCTGTAAACACTTATGAAAAAAAGATAGTTTTCAGTGGAGAAAACGTGTCATTCTTAGCCTTGGTTAAAGATTACAATAAATCTTCATTTCTTGTTATGGAGCGTATGTCGTAAGTATCTGACACCATTGTTTGTTCCCGTCATTTATGCTAATGAATTGTAAAGTTTTAGCTGGAAATAATTGCATATTTAAGAGACAACTTACATGTACACAGACTCTCTCTCTCTCTATCTGTTTAGTTTAATCTAGTTAAAAAAAACCTTTATAACTTTATCAGTTGTCATATTTGTAATTGTGAGTTGTCAGTTACATAATTATCGTTTCGTATGAATTAATGTAATAAGCAAAATTAAGTTTCCGTCATTTGGCCTTTACCCCTCGGCGCTTAGTACCATTGGTTTTCTTGGGTATACATGTTTCTTAACAAGTACTGGTTGCCAATTGTTACCTAATTTTAAGAATAGTAAAATATATTTAATAATTTCACAATTAACAATTATTTCAATAAGAACTAAGTTGAACCTTGTATTACAGAAATTATTGTTTTCCGCGGCTAATTGACTGACATTCTATATGCTATTCTTATTTTTATTTAAAAGTTCACAGTAAACGGCAACATAAAACGTTTTTCTTACACTTCCGCTTTCCATCCTTGAGTCTTAATCAGTGACATCGATGCAGTTTAATATTCGAATATACGCTTACGTTGATATTTTTTCAGTGCGTACGTGGAAAAATAACAACTTCCCCGTTCAAATTTTATGTCCCTCTTCTTTCATTTATAATTTTCCTAATGCTGAATTGTTTGTTTATTCGCATTAAAGTCTGTTATGTTTTTCTCCCAGTCATCATCCCTTCCCGTACACACACACATAACTATATATATATATATATAATATATATATATATATATATATATATATATATATATATATATATATATATATATATATATATATATATATATATATATATATATATATACATATTCTCAAAATCATTAACTACTTGCCAAAACTCCACATCTTTTCTAACTGCTAAGTTATTTGAGGTGAGGAAAAGAGGGCAAAAACAGGTGTCTTAAGTAAGTGACTATATATAAATAAATAAATATATATATATATATATATATATATATATATATATATATATATATATGTGTGTGTGTGTGTGTGTGTGTGTGTGTGTGTGTGTGTGTGGTGTGTGTGTGTGTGTCATATCACATTACCGTGATTCATATACATGCATCGAGCAACAAATGTCCCCTTTAATATCTAAGTCGCTCTACCTCGGAATTAATATATTTTCATATATGTTTTAATGAAAGGGGAATTTTTTAGTCGATAAGAGATTTGTCGGCTTATGGGCGTGAACCATCGATCCCAACAAATCCATGACTCACTGTGTCCTGAATTTGTTAGGATCGATGGTTCGCGCCTGTGAGCCGATATATCTTATCGACTAAAAACTTTCGTTTTGCTTAACACCTTTACCCTTGCACCTCCATTTCTCGAAATTAGCTTCCCTCTGACTGGACCCTTTGTAATCCTTAGGTACGCTTCCCCACTAATTTACCCTATTGCCGCTCTTAACTCTCTAGAGATTTATACTATTGTGTCCCTTTCTTGTCTATTGTGGTTCTGGCCTTCGTCCATTTCCATTCCATTTCAGATTACCCAATAAACAATGGAGAAGACAATGACTAAGACTCTTTAGTCCTTTATCTGGTATAAAGAGGACCTTCGCTGCTGACCCAGTAGTAGCAGGAGTTTGAGTCTAGGAGAGAGATACCACTGCCGGACTCATGTCAGTAGAATGTTGCTGGTCATTACATGGTCTGCATAAGCACCTTTTACCTGCCAGTACCTTAGGAATTGAGGAGAAGTCTGCACCACGATGCCCATCGATGCTGCACCTTGTTGGAAGGTGGGTTTGCATACCATTGCTGATGATACCTCCTGCACCATGAACTTGTAACCAGCAGCGCCTCGCCTTTTCTTACAACATTCTCCCTGTGCCTGGACAGATTGTAACACCAATTTCCATTGAAGATTCGGCACACTGCAGACTGGTTCTGTTTCTCACATGTCTCATCCACAGACTAATGTAAAGTGATGGAAGTTTATGTCGGCCTCACCACATCTCAGGCTTTGTTTCTTCCTTTTTACTGATCTCTGAGCTCTTAACTTTTGGAATCTCCCTAAGGGATTTTAGCTGTGACCTCGGTAAATTTGTAAAGTAGTAAATGCAAGTCTGTGGAAACACCAATTCAGTGATAATTTTTGTGATGTGCTACATGAAAAATTTTTATATTTTGAATGCTTCGTTGTTGTTTTATCACATTTCAATTTCACTCATCATTCCCTTGTGTGTTACAACAATCCCTGCATTGTAGATCTGTTTTATGAGTTTCCCAGGTGTGGTCTCGAGTAGATCAACAGGGTTCACGTAACTGGCATTACCAGTGTCATTTCTGGTAAACATTTCCCAGAGCCCAGTGTGTGAAGAGTGTGCTACAGTTATCTCTTATACCACTAAGGATCTCACTTTCTGTTCTCTGGTAAATGGCAAACTCATTCATATTGAGCTCTGCATCTAGGTCTTAATTAGAGCCATTCAATCCCTTTATCCTAGCCACCCTACCCATGTATATATATATATATATATATAAATATATATATATATATATATATATATATATATATATATATATATATATATATATATATATATTCATAGGATTTTATGGGCAGATTTATGCAGCCTTTGTCTCCTACTTTACTTGAATTAAGATCCAAAGTCCTAAGCTTTAAGGGGAAGGAAGCCAGCCCAAGCCTACCCATGGAAGAGTGACCGGTCACTTTTGAGGCGTGTTAGTCAAAAAAGGGTCCATGAATAGGAATTAGATTAGTCCTGGAGGAGTACTAAGTGCCAGGGACTGAACATCACAAATTTTAATCCTTCGCCTCTCCTACCTTCAATTTTCACGAGATCTGGAATTGCTTTAGAAAGTTCTTCAAGATAACATGAAAATATAAGAAATTGCATCTGTCCTAAGCAAGATCAACAATTATAAAAGCAAGTCAGCCCCTGCTTGCACTCCCAGTCACTGCCAGTTTCAGTATGGGAAGTCTTACTAATTTTCCCAGCTGGGTCTTCTTTTTTTGAACTGGAAGCTACACGCAGCTTTATCTACAAGTAGCTACCAAGATCTAAGGAAGGTAATTACCAAGCATCCCGCTACTATTGCAGGTACGCTGTAAGGCAAACCAAGGTACGGTTATGAGCATTTTGGGTATACCAGCTCTCTGTTTCTTTCACTGAATCTTTAATTTCATTTTGTCATTTTTTTTTCTCATCCGGTCAACTCTTTGATATCCTGTTGCCTAGCGTTCAAGTGCTTGCCTGTGTGAATTAAGTTCATGAATTAATTGCCCCATGCTCGTAGTGAACCTTAAATCACTCCTCCCATGTGTTTATAATTCCTATTGAGAAAACCACATGTCCACAGGGCTTTACATGGAATTGCTATATCTCCAGATATGTGTTGTCTTGTTACCTTGCCTCCTTCACAACTATCTCGCCATATTGCAAGCTAGATGTTCCTGTAACTGAAGTCTCAAGGATCCCATTGTGTTTTCCTGAGCCCTCAGGCCTCCGTCGTGCTTGACTTTTGTATAATCAATCTGATTCTGGAAGCCTAGCAGTTATAATTGCTGCTATTTTTTGGAAATCTCAGTCTCAGTAGGAAAAAGAAGAGTGTCGTTAAGAACCACCACATTTTATTTGCGATGCGTTTTGTTGTTTCTTCATAACAACATTTCCAGCCTAAAAATGACATTACAGTATTTGAATAGTTGAAAGATTATAGAATCATTTTGGCTGACAAAGCTGAGTAAAAGAGTAGCAACAATAAAAGTAGACGTTCTGAAAATGATAAAACATAAGAAAAGCGTCTTTCAGAAAGTCCACGTCCAATGAATCCTTTGACTCTTGCTATGCCAGCTTTCCCATTTCCTTACATCTCTTGTAGGCTGGCCATCATTTCTCCTTCGGTTTACAGTCAAAGTAAACAGATGTTTTGGAAATCTCAGTCTCAAGTAGGAAAAGAGGAGTGTAGATTAAGAACCCTCACATTTATTTGTGATGTTTTTCGTTGTTTCTTCATAATATTTTCAAGTCTAAATACAGTATTTTAATAGTTACAAGATTAAACAGCCAAACTTCTTCTTTGTCTTCAGCTTTTCCCATTTCTATACGGGGTCGCTGTTTATAGTCAGCCTTCTCAATCTTCCTCTGTCCTGTACATCTTGTTTTCTTAGACCCTTTTCCTCATTTTTGTCATTCAATAATTTGGCTTTCCACCTGAACTTTGGCCTTCTCCTACCTCTTCTGCCCTCCACCTTTATGTTCATAACCCTCTTACATACGTGTTCATTTTTCTCTCCTCATGACATGAGTCTTCTTTCCCGAGCTTTTTCTGAAACCTCTAATACTTTGACTGTGACACCACACATCCACCTCAGCATTCTCATCTCGGCCACTTCTATTCTTCTTTCTTGTTTTTTCTTTCCTGGCCAAGT
This sequence comes from Macrobrachium nipponense, assembly GCF_015104395.2. Lineage (NCBI taxonomy): Eukaryota > Metazoa > Arthropoda > Malacostraca > Decapoda > Palaemonidae > Macrobrachium > Macrobrachium nipponense. Next base: position 46,630,089 of record NC_087204.1, read on the forward strand.
CTCTGCCCCATAGAGCATGGCTGGTCTAACTACGCTTTTATAAAACTTTCCTCTAACTTTTGCACTAATCCACTTGTCACAGAGTAAATGCCCCCTGATGCCTTTCTCCAATTCATCCATGCATACTGAATGCTATACAGTCAACAATGACTGTATATTCTTTTAACAATTAAAATACTGTAATGTCTCTATTAGGCTTGAAAATGTTGTCATGAAGAGACCAGGAAACGCGTCGCAATGGGGTGGTCCTTAACCTACGGTCTTCTTTTCCTATTGAGACTGTTAACTTTTATCATAAATTTGTTTTTATTTCATAATTTATGAGTAATTCGCAGCCTGCCCTCTCCCCTTATAAACGGTCATCAGTTATTGTTCATAAACCTGGTTTTTCTTGAATGGAATCGCTATTCACTTTCACTAACTTAGTCATTTGGCACAGCGCTTTAGCAAATCCCCGCATTAACTTACAGTAACAGACTCCTTAAACCATTTTTACGCCCTCTGTTATTCTTCAATTGTTTCCTTCCTTAATTTATCGTTGATGTGAATTTTCAAAAAATATTCAAGATTTTGAAGTCAGACTTATCTGGGCATTGTTTTTTACTTTGCCCTTGAGTTTAGTTGGATTATACTTCTTTCACTTTGAACTTGACAAAGACGTTTCGTTTTTGATGATTCTTATTCGTTTGATGAATAAAGTGATCGTGATTATTATTATTCTCATGAGACTGTATCTGGTCGCTCTTTAGCGGAATTTGTTCGTTGGCAAGTTGGAGTTCAGAATATGACTTCGTTAGGGATTTAGAATGCTGAGATATTTTGAAAACCACCCGATTCAGCTTTACCTTTTCAAAGGAAGGATCTGAAGTTGGGATTGGTTTTTTCATGAGCGCTTAACATTATATGCAATGGTCATTGTCACATTTGTACAGTGATTGCTAATTTTTTGGATAAACTCCACATGAATAAAACTTGCACATATACACACACACACACACACACACACACACACACACACATATATATATATATATATATATTAATATATTTCTAATATATATATAAATATATATATCTATATATATATATATATAATTATTATATATTATTATACATATACATATACATATGTAAGTTAAAACATGCATGACTTTCTACGGGGACATACAATGGTGTACAACAATCACGAAAGGCGTTTCGTTCACAGAAATAATAATGACCTCATTTAACTAGTGCAGTTGAATAAACATATAAACATACACTTTAATCATTTACATCTCTCTTAGAGCAAAAAGGGAATATTACAGCTTAGTTTTGATTTTCTAAATCAATTAGTCTCTCTGTTTACTTTGTATGTATCTGTAGTTTATTAGATAGACGGCACACAAATATAAATGCCAATTAATAAATATAAATTTATTTAAAAATCATTCTATGACTTACTGCTTCTGAATACTTATTTGGAACTTGGGTTTTGATATTTACCGTCAACGTTTATTATTTTACTCTTGATGATTCCAATCAATCACCTCTTACATCTACTATATATACCAAACCAACAAACAACCATATAGAAAGCAAATGCTTATACCATTTCATTTACGTCGTTCCACATTTCTTTACCAAGTTAATGATCAAAGTTATAACCTCAACTGATGATATCAGAGATGGGACAATATTGACCAAGAAAGAATTAGGCTTCATTTCTATCAATAATAGGAGTCTTTCTATAAAAAAGCCATACAGTCATGTGCTCCATCCTTGAATTTTATATATATATATATATATATATATATATATATATATATATATATATTATATATATATATATATATATATATATATATATATATTATATATATATATATATATATATATATATATATATATATATATATATGTGTGTGTGTGTGTGTGTGTGTGTGTGTATGAAACAAACACACTCATAGTCGAGATCATACTTAGGTAACACTTTTGAAACATATG
>NC_087204.1:46637574-46651515 GCF_015104395.2 Macrobrachium nipponense
CCACACCAGAAGTTGTTCAACCCAAACCACAGTTCTATACCCAGAGCCCGACCAATTTAAACAGTTTGCAAAAGCGAAAGCACTGAATAAAACCTCGCACATCACATTCTTAGATTTGGAAGTGTATGACAGACAGCCTGACACAGATTAGGACCAGAGAGTTGTGTCAAAGCAGAAAGCGTACACATATTGCTAAGCAATTGTGAACTGCAGAAGCGATGAAGACTGGGTCAGGTTATGAGATGATGGTGGCACACAAAATCAGCATGACCTCTGAAACAACCCACCAGTTTGAACAGGCTACACACTGCAAAAGTTGAAACATTAAGTTCACCAATAACACTATCAAAGGTACATACCGACGGACAACTATGCGTGTGCATTATGCAGAAGTGCACTTTTAATTTGAAATTTGCAGACAGAGCCCTACCAGTGTTAGTACACAATTTGTCTTACAATGCAGCACTCATCTTGAAAGAAGCGGCCACCAAGCATAACTTCAAAATCTTGAAACATGATGGAGGTATAGTTTATTCGCTTAAAACTGGCAATATCAGATTGATGGACAGTGCCTACATGATCAGAGGATCACTTTCCAGTCTCATGTCGAGTCATATCAAGCAGAAAGGAGCTATGGAAATCACACACCAGATGTTATCTAAATATCCTGACAAGTGCACCAAACTAGTTTTGAGCACAGGTAAACAGTACTATCCTTACAACTACGTCATAGGCTTTGAAGTGTTGCAAAAACCCAGCATCCCTCCCAAAGTGTGTTTCAATTCCTAACTGACAGGGGAAAGCATGCCTTGTGAAGTATATGAACACGTCTGCAAAGTGTGGAATGCTGCAAACTTTTCTAACTTACTGGATTACACCGTTTTATGCCTTCTCATGGATGTGGGATTATTGGGGGATGTTTACTTAGCTTGGAGGAAGGCTGCTTATACACAGTTTGGACTGGACCCAGTTTACTATTTAACGTCTACCTCCCTCTCACTAGATACTTTTCTCCACACTTCGCGAACGCACCTCCCCCTGATTTCCAATGGGGTAAAACTTATCAATCTGATACGCTAACAACATCAGAGGCAGTTTCTGCAGTCTAGTCCAAAGTCATGCCATAGCGAACGACCCCGAGTCAAACCCACAATTTAAAGCTGCTGACCGACAATCATATATACTGTACGTTGATTTTACCAGTCTTTATCCTATGGTGATGAGCAGATATAAGATGCCTTTGCATGAAATAACGGAGCTCTCCCCCACCAAACTAGAGAGGTTTACCGCTAGCGATATCATATCCATCAATTCGCAGGGAGAACACAGTTATTTCATCCTCCTCGATACTAAGAAAGTTAGAGATAATGTCGCTCTCAGGACGGATGTTTTCCCTCTAGCTATACATCGCATGAATATAACCCTCCAGGATCTATCCCCTTACACTAAAAGCCTATTGGAAAAGTTTAATGTGAAGCTCTCTAAAAAAATGTCAAACTGGTAGGCACACATTTCCAAATGCAAAACCACTTAATTTGCCTTCCTCTATTGCAAGCATTAAAAAGACTCGTTCTAGAAGTTGTTGTTATAAGAAAAGTTTACAAGTTCAAACAAGGACTTTATTTAAGGGAATACATCACAGAGAATGTGGAGAGGAGAGCAAAAGAAGCAGACCCAGACAAAGGACACCATCAAAATCTTGATGAACGGTCTTTTTGGCATGACCATTAAAAACCCTTTGAATTATTCCACCAAGACAGTTGTCAGCACCGATGAACCCTCACTACTTAGAAATGTGTCTAAACATACATACAAGTCCTTTGAAAGGTTGAACAATCAACGATACGTTGTGAATCACTGCAGAGAGACCGTTACAGCAGAATCCGTAATCTATGTCGGGTTCAGCATACTGGATCTGGCTAAGGACATGATGTACAAGTTCCGTTATGACGTCATTCAAAAACTGTTTGGTGATAAAGGTAAGCTCCTGTACACTGATACTAACAGTTTGATCCTCTCCTTCGAGTCTGACAACCTTGCACGCGAATTGAAAGATGTGCTTAAACCATGTTTGAATTTTGAGCAGCAACACTCCCAAAAACTTCATGCAGTGTCAAAGTTGAAACAGGCATTGAACTTATCAGAGTTCATTAGTGTAAAACCCAAAGTTTATTCATATGAAACCCAAAACTGTCAGTGTAACACTTTAAAGGGGATTCAAAGATGTTGCCAAAAGACTATTAGTCATAGCCAATACCGAGATGTAATTGAGAATAATGAGATCAATTACACTACGGTTCACAATTTGCAGATGGTGGGAGGAACGATGTGTCACAACCGACAGAGGTAGGTGCTCTATGTCCTTTTAGAAGATACAGGTATTACATCACCCCTTATAGACCCTCGCTACATCCACCCCTTATATCCTGGTGAATGAACAACTGGGGGAGTGGAAGGAGTTGACGAAGAAGAAGACGAGGCGGTCCTGGCACCCCCGACGCTGCCACAATCCTTGGCCGTTGCAAGCACATCCAAAGCCTCCGCCCAACCTTATGACTTTCAACCCCCTACTCCTTCACACTGCTTCTCCAAGATAAAAGGTTGTTCCAAAATATGGAGAGTGGACAGCAAATTGGAGGTTAAGCAGCAGCAGCAGCGTCCAATAACTGCCCTTGCAAATCCTTGGGTGAAGTTGATGTTTCCTCTCCCTTCTAAGAGAAGTCGACTCAGTCTGAGTAGACATGTCACACACTAAAATGTGTGCCTGTATATACAAATTTATGTATGAATTTATAATTTAAATTATTGTGAATGCATGTAAAAAAATTATAATGCATAAAATTAACGCACAATCAAATTCGTTTCTCTACAACCCTCACCTGTATATAAAAAATTATGATGAATAAAAACATTGCACAATCGAATTCATTTCACAACAACCCTCACCTGTATATAACGCTCAGGTAAACGTTGCATCTGCTCAATAGCATATTAACTGCAACCATGGAAACGGGTCCTTTCCAGGGAGAACTTTTGAACCTGTTTGCTGTTCCTGCACGAATTATCATAGCAGGTTTCAGCAACAGCGGAAAATCGATCCTGTGTCAGAACATTATTGAAATGTATGAGGCCAACTTTCTCTGTATTTTATATTGTGGGGTGAGTGAACACCCTCTGGAAAGACATCACACCATAAGCGCTAAATTCAAAGTATCCAAAAAGATACTAAACTCATTTGATTACACAGAAAGAAGAATGAAGGATAGAAAAGGTCTATTATTTGTCACACAGGCATTCACTGCAGGATGGCATTCGGGCATATCAGTGATTGTCATAACTCAGGACATGTTCCACTCAGGTAAATTCAGCAGGAACATCAGTCACAATTGTTCCCATTACATCCTCATGAAGAACCGTGTCATTGGACAGATTGAAACTTTGGGTAGACAGTTGTTCGGCCAGCGAAGGGATGTGAAGTTTTTGGACACATATAAAAGAGCTTTAACACATAACCGGTTCAGTTATCTGTTAGTGGACTTTCACCTACAAATATGACTGAAGAAGAGTTCCAACTGCTAAGGAATTTATATGAAAATATAACGCAACCTAGCTTTTTTAGCAGTGTGAATGCGCTACTCAAAGCAGCAAAGAATGAGGACAGAAACATAACTAAAGCGGACGTCACAGGTTTTTTACGGGGTCAGCCATCCTGCACCCCACGTAAAACCACACGCAAGCATTTCCTTAGGAGGAAAATCATATCTTCCAAACCTCGAGCTGTGGCCAGCACAGATCTGGCTGACATGTCAAAACTCGCTCCACACAATGAAGGTTATAAATATCTGCTATTCCTCGTCGGATTCTGCTGTAACGGTCTCTCTGCAGTGATTCACAACGTATCGTTGATTGTTCAACCTTTCAAAGGACTTGTATGTATGTTTAGACACATTTCTAAGTAGTGAGGGTTCATCGGTGCTGACAACTGTCCTGGTGGAATGATTCAAATGGTTTTTAATAGCCACGCCAAAAAGACCGTTCATCAAGATTTTGATGGTGTCCTTTGTCTGGGTCTGCTTCTTTTGCTCTCCTCTCCACATTCTCTGTGATGTATTCCGTTAAATAAAATCCTTGTTTGAACTTGTAAACTTTTCTTATAACAACAACTTCTAGAACGAGTCTTTTCAATGTTTGCAATAGAGGAAGGCAAATTAAGTGGTTTTGCATTTGGAAATGTGTGTCTTTGCCTGGTGTTGATGATGCACAGGTATAACATGACAGAATTTATACCCCTCTCCTGGAGTGTTCGCAAGATGTCCTCGGCGAGCTGTGTTCTGTTAATTCTGAGCGCTGTTATCACCTCATTGTGCGTTCCTACTGCAGTTGAATAAGTGATAGTACTCACAATTCGGTTGGTCTCCTCTCCTTCCCTGTTAAGTAGTGTCTGCTGTTGTTTGGCACCTCCTACTTGACAGTGACCTCCTCTCAGCAATGTTTCCCTTGCCTTTTCCCCATTCGGTAGAGCTGTTACAGCGTTCACGGTGGAACCTGCAAAAATTAGGAATAACAAGTAGAGAATTTAATTAAAATAAACTGGTTGTTTTATATGTAAATGCGGTGGTGACGATGTGCATTTTTTTCTTTTTCTTTTTACAGAGTGACACATCTCGACACACTTCTAAACAAAAATAATTATTCTCACCATCCTGGGGAGTGGCGCTCCCTGCTGCACCTCCTGTTAAAGACCGTCCTGGGTTGGGTCTGTTTCCACCCCTATTCGCTCCTCTTATTTCTATGTTGACAGCAGACTCTGCAGTCCTTTGGCTAGTCCGAGCCTTCGGTGCCATATATATGTGCCAAGGCAAAGGAATTTCAATGGAGCTGTCACTCGTAGTTTCATTGGCGCTGTTGCTGGTGGAATTACCCATGTCTGCTTGTGGAGATGTTGTGGAGTAGAGCAGCCTGTTGGCAAACTGATGTGGGTCTTGCAGCTGTTCGAGTTAGTATACCTGAGGTAGCAATCATAAACGTCTTTTCACATAGGGTCTCGGGTATTAACGCACGTCAGTGAAACTTGTGGAATTATCAGTGCAGGAGTGTGCAGGTGGTTACAATCGTCTCTTATCACCCTCGTGTGAGGCTTTGCTAAAGCCGTATATCGTGTCGTGTGTGTGTATAAAGCACTGGACATGGAGACAGATTATTGGGCTGTGATATTCGTGCCGTGTTGTGTGTCTCATGTGAAAGCAAACCGTCGTGATATGACATGTTGTGCACCTTGCAGTGAGTCACAGAGAAATGGTGGGGTGCTTATCAGAATTTGAATGGAGCTTAGAAATTTTTTCGCATTCATACTATCATGTGAGCTTATATACCGGATGTAGCAATCATAAATATCTTTCCACATTGGGTCTTTCGGAGATTAACTCGCAACAGCGAAACTTACGGGATTATTAGTGTATGCGTGTGCAGGTGGTTACAATCATCTTTCATCACCCTCATATGAGGTTTCGCTAAAGGGGTATATCGTGTCCTGTGTGTGTGTGTTGTGTGTATTACACTGGACATGGAGACGGGTTATTGAGCTGTGATAGTCGTGTCGTGTTATGCGCCTCGTGTGAATGCGCAGCGTTGCTATATGACATGTTGTGCACCTGGCAGCGAGTCATAGGGAAAGGGTGAATGTTGTGGGTGTTTATCAGCTGCTTATCTGAATTTGGATGGAGTTTACAAATCTTTTTGCATTCATACTATCACGCAATACGACATGTTGTGCACCTGGCAACGAGTGACAGAGAAACAGTGACTGTTGTGGGTGCTTATCAGCTGCTTATCTGAATTTGAATGGAGATGTTACGTTAGGTTAAGTTTGGTTAAAGGACTAGGAATTTTTTCACTTGGTGGGTTAGGTTAGGTTAGGTTGGGTTAGGTTAAGGGACTTAGAATTTTCGGTTTTCCCATGGACTTATATATACCCTACTGTCTTCAGGGGCCATTTTGGGGTTATTTTCTGAACTAGAGTGAAATATAAGGTGGTTTTCCTGTGGAGTTGTTAATGGTCAATGCACTTGAGGTTAAAATAAAGGCAAGCTTATGGGGTTTATTGCCTGTGAGCCGAATTGGGGGTCGGGTGTCGAGGTTGAGCCGAAATGGCGTCTTTTTCCCTACTGATGTTCTATGTTATGTTGCATTATAAATGCCAGATGGATAAAAGCTATTTCAGTTTCTAAAATATTGCTATCCACTATAAGAACTAACATTTCACTGGAAGGACTAATATGTAAGCCTCCTTTTGCATACTTCGATCTCCATGTTATTCTTATACTTAGTCCTAATTTGTATCTCACTTTTACAACAAAGGCGTGCTTATTGATTTCGACAAACGTGTCCACAACACACCATCAACTGTAGTATCTTTAATCCTTGACTCAGTAAGGAGGCCTCCCCCTGTAATGTCTCATCCATTTTTTGCACTGGAGAAAAGCCAGTCTATTGCATTATCTGGTTAATCCTTAGCAACTGCCTTCCTTGACCTTATTAAACGTGCAGGAAAACCAAACCGTCCGTCATTTTCGTCAGGCAGCTAAAATACAGAAATGTTAGGTGAAGACCCATAAAAATTTCATTGGCCATACCGGTTTGGGAATCACATACTGTCTAACAACCTCACCTTAGAAGCCCACCGAAGATCCACTTCCAGTGATTTCCACCCACCCATGGACTCGTGGGGTTGCCACATGTAATTCATCACAGCATAACTTCAAGACGACCACTAGAGATTGGTGTATTTTCGAATTGCAGTAGGCATGGCATTTGTAATCTCCTGCAGAAGTGAATTAACATAAATACCACTTCGGTTACCAGACGTTACATCACTTACACGCTCCCAAAACAATCCCTTAGTAGTTACTCATTGAAAATTAAATTCAGTTGCCCGTTTCTCACCATATCCTCCATTTGTTTTTCTGTAAACACTTGTGAAAAAAAGATAGTTTTCAGTAGAGAAAGCGTGTCATTCTTAGCCTTGGTTAAAGATTACAATAAATCTTCATTTCTTGTTATGGAGCGTATGTCTTAAGTATCTGACACTATTGTTTGTTCTCGTCATTTATGCTAATGAATTGTCCCTGGAATATAGAAGAATTTCTCGCACAAATTTGCCTTACTTGTTTGCAAAATTGTAAGTGCATACGCTACAAACAAGTATGTAAATTTATGCTGGAAATAATTGCATATTCAAGGGACAACTTACATGTACACAGACTCTCTCTCTCTCTTTCTGTTTCAGTTTAATCTAGTTAAAAATAACCTTTATAACTTTATCAGTTGTCATATTTTGTAATTGTGATTTGTCAGTTACATATTTATCGTTTCGTATGAATTAATGTAATAAGCAAAATTAAGTTCCAGTCATTTGGTCCTTACCCCCTGGCGCTTTAGTACCATTGGTTTTCTTGGGTATACATGTTTTCTTAACAAGTTACTGGTCGCCAATTGTTACCTAATTTTAAGAATAGTAAAATATATTTAATTATATCACAATTAAAAATTATTCTAAGAACTGAGTTGAACCTTGTATTACAGAAATTATTGTTTTCCGCGGTGAATTGAACTGACATTCTATATGTTATTATTATTTTTATTTAAAAGTTCACAGTAACGGCAACATAAAACGTTTTTCTTCACACTTCCGCCTTTCCATCCTTGAGTCTTAATCAGTGATATTCGATATTCGAATATACGCTTATGTTGACATTTTTTCAGTGCGTGCGTTCAAATTATATGTCCCTCTATTTTCATTTATAATTTTCCTAATGCTGAATTGTTTGTTTATTCGCATTAAAGTCTGTTATATTTTTCTCCCAGTCATCATCCCTTCCCGTACACACACACATAACTATATATATATATATATATGTGTGTGTGTGTGTGTGTGTATATTTCTCAAAATCATTAACTACTTTGCCAAAACTCCACATCTTATCTAACTGCTAAGTTATTTGAGGTGAGGAAAAGAGGGAAAAAGCAGGTGTCTTAAGGACTTGACTATATATATATATATATATATTATATATATATATATATATATATATATATATATATATATATATATATGTGTGTGTGTGTGTCATATCACATTACCGTGATTCATATACATGCATCGAGCAACAAATGTCCTTTAATATCTAAGTCGCTCTACCTCGGAATTAATATATTTTCATATATGTTAATCAAAGGGAAATTTTTAGTCGATAAGAGATTTGTCGGCCTATGGGCGTGAACCATCGATCCCAACAAATCCATGACTCACTGTGTGTCCTGGATTTGTTAGGATCGATGGTTCGCGCCTGTGAGCCGATATATCTCTTATCGACTAAAAAATTTCGCTTTGGTTAACACCTTTACCCCTTGCACCTCCATTCTCGAAATGAGCTTCCCTTTGACCTGACCCTTGTAATCCTTAGGCAGCTTCCCCACTAATTTACCCTATTGCCGCTCTTAACTCTCTAGAGATTTACACTATTGTGTCCCTTTCTTGTCTATTGTGGTTCTGGCCTTCGTCCATTTCCATTCCATTTCAGATTACCCAATAAACAATGGACAAGACAATGACTAAGACTCTTTAGTCCTTTATCTGGTATAAAGAGGATCTTCGCTGCTGACCCAGTAGTAGCAGGAGTTGAGTCTAGGAGAGAGATAGCACTGCCGGACTCATGTCAGTAGAATGTTGCTGGTCATTACATGGTCTGCATAAGCACCTTTTACCTGCCAGTACCTTAGGAATTGAGGAGAAGTCTGCACCACGATGCCCATCGATGCTGCACCTTGTTGGAAGGTGGGTTTGCATACCATTGCTGATGATCCTCTGCACTATGAACTTGTAACCAGCAGCGCCTCGCCTTTTCTTACAACATTCTCCCTGTGCCTGGACGGACAGATTGTAACACCAATTTCCATTGAAGATTCGGCACACTGCAGACTGGTTCTGTTTCTCCACATGTCTCATCCACAGACTAATGTAAAGTGAATGGAAGTTTATGTCGGCCTCACCACATTCTCAGGCTTTGTTTCTTCCTTTTTACTGATCTCTGAGCCCTTAACTTTTGGAATCTCCCTAAGGGATTTTAGTTGTGACCTTCGGTAAATTTGTAAAGTAGTAAATGCAAGTCTGTGGAAACACCAATTCAGTGATAATTTTGTGATGTGCTACTTGAAAAGTTTTTATATTTTGAAGTGCTTCGCTTGTTGTTATCACATTTCAACAATCCCTGCATTGTAGATCTGTTTATGAGTTTCCCAGGTGTGGTCTCGAGTAGATCAACAGGGTCACGTAACTGGCATTACCAGTCTCATTTCTGGGTAAGCATTTCCCAGAGCCCAGTGTGTGTGAAGAGTGTGCTACAGTTTATCTCTTATACCACTAAGGATCTCACTTTCTGTTCTCTGGTAAATGGCAAACTCATTCATATTGAGGTCTGCATCTAGGTCTTAATTAGAGCCATTAAATCCCTGTATCCTAGCCACCCTACCATGTAAATATATATATATATATATATATATATATATATATATATATATATATATATATATATTCATAGATTTATGCAGCCTTTGTCTCCTACTTTACTTGAATTAAGATCCAAAGTCCTATGCTTTAAGGGGAAGCCAGCCCAAGCCTACCCATGGAAGAGTGACCGGTCACTTTTGAGGCGTGTTAGTCAAAAAAAGGTCCTGATAGGAATTAGATTAGTCCTGGGGGAGTACTAAGTGCCAGGGACTGAACATCACAAATTTTAATCCTTCGCCTCTCCTACCTTTAATTTTCACGAGATCTGGAATTGCTTTTAGAAAGCTGGGTCTCCTTTTTTTGAACTGGAAGCTACAAGCAGCTTTATCTACAAGTAGCTACCCAAGATCTAAGGAAGGTAATTACTAAGCATCCCGCTACTATTGCAGGTACGCTGCAAGGCATTTGGGTATACCAGCTCTCTGTTTCTTTCACTGAATCTATAATTTCATTTTGTCATTTTTTTTCTCATCCGGTCAACTCTTTGATATCCTGTTGCCTAGCATTCCCTGTGTGAATTAAGTTCATGAATTAATTGCCCCATGCTCGTAGTGAACCTTAAATCACTCCTCCCATGTGTTTATAATTCCACAGGGCTTTACATGGAATTGCTATATCTCCAGATATGTGCTGTCTTGTTAACCTTGCCTCCTTCACAAATATCTTGCCATATTGCAAGCTAGATGTTCCTGTAACTGAAGTCTCAAGGATCCCATTGTGTTTTCCTGAGCCCTCAGGCTCCGTCGTGCTTGACTTTTGTATAATCTATCTTATTCTGGAAGCCTAGCAGTTATAATTGCTGCTAACTTTTGGAAATCTCAGTCTCAGCAGGAAAAGAAGAGTGTCGTTAAAAACCACCACATTTTATTTGGGATGCGTTTTGTTGTTTCTTCATAACAACATTTCCAGCCTAAAAATGACATTGCAGTATTTGAATAGTTGAAAGATTATAGAATCATTGTTGGCTGACAAAGCTGAGTAAAAGTAGCAACAATAAAAGTAGACGTTCTGAAAATGATAAAACATAAGAAAAGCATCTTTTCAGAAAGTCCACGTCCAATGAAGCCTTTGACTCTTGCTATGCCAGCTTTTCCCATTTCCGTACATCTCTGGTAGTCTGACCATCATATCTCCTTCGGTGTACAGTCAAAGTAAACATATGTTTTGGAAATCTCAGTCTCAGTAGGAAAAGAGGAGTGTAGATTAAGAACCATCACATTTTATTTGTGATGTTTTTCGTTGTTTCTTCATAATATTTTCAAGTCTAAAATACAGGATTTTAATAGTTACAAGATTATACAGCCAACATCTTTGTCTTCAGCTTTTCCCATTTCTATACGGGGTCGCTGTTTCTAGTCAGCCTTCTCAATCTTCCTCTGTCCTGTACATCTTGATTTCTTAGACCCTTTTCCTTCATGTCATTCAATAATTTAGCTTTCCACCTGAACTTTGGCCTTCCCCTACCTCTTCTGCCCTCCACCTTTATGTTCATAACCCTCTTACATACGTGTTCATTTTCTCTCCTCATGACATGAGTCTTCTTTCCCGAGCTTTTTCTGAAACCTCTAATACTTTGACTGTGACACCACACATCTACCTCAGCATTCTCATCTCGGCCACTTCTATTCTTCTTTCTTGTTTTTTTCTTTCTTGGTCAAGTCTCTGCCCCATAGAGCATGGCTGGTCTAACTAGGCTTTTATAGAACTTTCCTCTAACTTTTGCACTAATCCACCTTCACTGAGTATCCCTGATGCCTTTCTCCAATTCATCCATGCATACTGAATGCTATACAGTCAACAATGACTGTATATTCTTTTAACAATTAAAATACTGTAATGTCTCTATTAGGCTTGAAAATGTTGTCATGAAGAGACCAGGAAATTCGTCGCAATGGGGTGGTCCTTAACCTACGGTCTTCTTTTCCTATTGAGACTGTTAACTTTTATCATAAATTTGTTTTATCAATAATTTTATGAGTAATTTGCAGCCTGCCCTCTTCCCTTAAAAACGGTCATCAGTTATTGTTCATAAACCTGGTTTTTTCTTGAATGGAGTCGCTATTCACTTTCACTAACTTAGTCATTTGGCACAGCGCTTTAGTAAATCCCCGCATTAACTTACAGTAACATGACTTCTTAAACCATTTTTACGCCTTCTGTTATTCTTCAATTATTTCCTTTCCTTGATTTATCGTTGATGCGAATTTTCAAAAATATTCAAGATTTTTGAAGTCAGACTTATCTGGGCATTGTTTTTTACTTTGCCCTTGAGTTTAGTTGGATTATACTTCCTTTCACTTTGAACTTGACAAAGACGTTTCGTTTTGATGATTCTTATTCGTTTGATGAATAAAGTGATCGTGATTATTATTACTTTCATGAGACTGTATCTGGTCGCTCTTTAGCTGAATTTTGTTCGTTGGCAAGTTGGAGTTCAGAATATGACTTCGTTAGGGATTTAGAATGCTAAGATATTTTGACCGATTCAGCTTACCTTTTCAAAGGATCTGAAGTTGGGATTGGCTTTTTCATGAGCGCTTAACATTGTATGCAATGGTCATTGTCACATTTGTACAGTGATTGCTAATTCTTGGATAAACTCCACATGCATAAAACTTGCACATATACACACACAAACACACACACACACACACACACACACACACATATATATATATATATATATATATATATATATATATATATATATATATATATATATATATATATATATATATATATATATATATATATATATATATATATATATATATATATACTATACATATACATATACGAGTTAAAACATGCATGACTTCTACAACATACAATGGTGTACAACAATCAACGAAAGGCGTTTCGTTCACAGAAATAATAATGACCTCATTTAACTAGTGCAGTTGAATAAACATATAAACATACACTTTAATCATTTACATCTCTCTTAGAGCAAAAGGGAATATTACAGCTTAGTTTTGATTTTCTAAATCAATTAGTCTCTCTGTTTACTTTGTATGTATCTGTAGTTTATTAGATAGACGGCACACAAACATAAATGCCAATTAATAAATATAAATTTATTTAAATCATTTTATGACTTACTGTTTTTGCATACTTATTTGGTTGGAACTTGGTTTTGATATTTACCGTCAACGTTTATTATTTTACTCTTGATGATTCCAATCAATCACCTCTTACATCTACTATATATACCAAACCAACAAACAACCATATAGAAAGAAAAATGCTTATACCATTTCGTTTACGTCGTTCCACATTTCTTTACCAAGTTAATGATCAAAGTTATAACCTCAACTGATGATATCAGAGATGGGACAATATTGACCAAGAAAGAATTAGGCTTCATTTCTATCAATAATAGGAGTCTTTACATAAGCCATACAGTCATGTGCTCCATCCTTTATATATATATATATATATATATATATATTATATATATATATATATATATATATATGTGTGTGTGTGTGTGTGTGTGTGTGTATGTGTGTGTGTGTGTGTGTGTGTATAAACAAACACACTCATAGTCGAGATCATACTTAGGTAACACTTTTGAAACATATGCCACTGTGATACTTAATACTTATCAGGCATACACAATCCACGAATGAATCCAGTGTGAAGTAAGGTAAAGGTCGATGTCATACACACTGGGATACAAAGACAGAGTAGAGAGTGAGACATTCATTGTTTCCAAACCTCTCTCTCTCTCTCTCTCTCTCTCTCTCTCTCTCTCTCTCTCTCTCTCTCTCTCTCTCTCTCTCTAACGTTGGTTAGATACAACTAATTATATCTTCCTTCGCCTTGTTCATTAACACATAACTTCCTTCACTTTGCATGAAAAAGCCAATGTAGTTTCGTACATGGAATGACATAGAAGATTTTCAGTGTTTGTTTCGGAACTTTCGTTATCAATAGGTTCAAAAGAGCCCGCAAGGATTCGGTTCGTTATGAATGATGAAGTAAAACCTTTTCCCCTTCTTTGCCGCGTTTTTATCTGCATCATAAGTTTTAAAAGCTTAAATGAACATTGGAGCAAATACATGAGCGAAGCCGTCTTACCTTGAGGACTAGTTCTGTGTTAATGCAAGTAAGCCTTTTCAGTTGTCCATTCGTGGGACAACTGAAATCTTTTCCAGTGTAAGACCTCTGAGGCTGACCAATTCAAGGAGACAGGTGAGAAAGGTTCCGATGAATTAACTCATTATTAAAAAATGTCACTGCTAATTTCTCCTACATTCAGCACGTTTAATACCTTTCATTTTGAGAGAAATAAAACTTGGTATATGAACATAAATTAATGATGTATCTTCCTCTATCGCTCAAAAAAATTAACTGTATATCCATTACTAATG